>NC_044381.1:53128277-53436901 GCF_006542625.1 Nomascus leucogenys | reverse complement strand
ATTTTTCTTTTGGTTTATATAGTCAAAATCCATTGACACTTACTCACATATTTGCCCATTCTTCCTGTATTTCATGACTCTATCCGGGATTTTATTTTCTTTCACAATAACTCCTTGCATATTTCTTTCAATAAAGAATTGCTCATAATAAATTCTCTTAATAGTTTGGTCTGAAATTATCTTCATTCCATTTTAAAAACTTTTTGTTTGTGCAAAATTCCAGTATGATACTTTAAAAATTATATTAATATAAAATGTGTTTTCCTATGGCCTCCATGGTCTCTACAGAACTCAAATGTTTTGTTTTTTTTTTTCTGTTAATTTGAAGGCACTGTGTCTTCCTCTCTCATCATGCCTTCCTCTTAGATGTTTTCAAAATTTTCCCTTTGGTTTTTGGGATTTCAATTGCCTAGATATAATTCTCTTTCTACTTATTCCACTCAGGGTTTTCATAACTTACTGAATCTGTGTATTAGAGGCTTTAATCAATTTTGGAAAACTTTTGGTCATTTTATCCTCAAATATATCTTCTGCTTCATTCTTTTTTCCATTTTCAAACTTGAAAAATGCTTTTGTTCAACTATTTCCCCATATTCCACAAGGCTGTTTATACTTCTACTTGCATTTTTCCTCTTTGTCCTCTGAGAGACCTTCTGGTTCTCTAACCACATTTTCTACTAATAAATCAATCTATTAACTCTTAAGTTTAGTTGTACTTTTAGTTTTAGATGCCCATTTGATTATTTTTTATACATTTCAATTCTTTGGCAGAATTCTTTATTTTTTCATTAATTTTCTATCTTGATTTCCTTGACCATATTAATCCAAATTATTTAAAAGTCTTTGATTGATAACACAAATATCATGTTCAAATCTCTTTCTATTGTCTATTCTTCTCTTTTAATTTTAGTCATATAATTCTCACTCTTGGTATGTTTAGAACTTTTTGATTGTTAGTCATTTTATTTGTTTTTTGCTTTCTCAGTGGTCAAAATATTTCATCCTAACTGAAACTGAAGCTCTTCAAATTACAAATTCTAAAATGCTGTCAGATATCACAGATATCACAAAATCTGGAAAAAAACTTAAAAATTTAATTACAACTTGGCATATCTCTGAAAACATTTTTCCACTTTTTTGGTAGAAATTTTTACGTAACAATTGCTTTATAATATTCCTATAGATATACTAAGGAATAAATGGTATATTTCATATACATAGATTTCTTTTATCATGTCTAGTTAGAATTTGCTTTCAATTATAAATTTAGAAAAGTTTCAGCTTCATAATTTATTATCAATAATGTCTAATTATTATTAGTTGATTTTATATTTGAGTCATCTATAGATAACTTTTTCATTAATACTGTACAGTTGCAAATGCATTAGTAATTTCAGCACCACTACATGTTAATGCAGTATAGGAATTCTGATACAAGTCTCATTACACACACACACACACACACACACACACACACACATTCCATTATTGATCAAGTATATTATTGACAGGAGAAAATGTCTGTTTGGACTAAGCATTGATGAGAATCAACCTTTTACTTACACTTTATGTCTGATGATTGAAATAATTTTCTCCAGAACAGCTACTGGCTTCATACATTTCAATTCCTTTTTTTCGTCTTCAACCTCACATGCTTTCAGAAGTATGAAGTATAGGACATAGCTATGTTGCAAAATTGCCTTTGTCCTTGTGCCTCCGCATCTTAGTGCCAGTTAAATCAGTAGCGTGGGCAATAGGAGTGTTTCTGGAAGCCATTCCAATACTAGAACAATAAATACTTCATTATACATGGTAGTGTTAAATCACATAATAGACTCAACTCAGACTTTCCTTTAGCCAGATACCCAAAAAGCCTATGGCCATTCTAGTATGACCCAATACCAAAGGAACATGATGGAGAGGAATTTGGAAAAGACAAGACAGTGGTCTTATCTAATTAAAGTTAAAATAGATCACTTTAAATTTTTTTTTCCAAAGCATATGATTACATGAACTAATTTCTAGAGCTCCTCCTAGAATCTAATAAGGTACCTATAAAGTGTGGATCTCTGAAGGTTAAGCCTCACTAGCTTCAAGGCAAACCTGTCTATTATATAAGATGGTTGGGAGGAGGTAAGAGAGAAAAGTTATAAAAAGAATGATGAATCATTAGAAATAGACAGAAGGTTTTTTTTTTTAAATAAGAAGGTAAGAGTAACTCGTTGAATGAAGAGACTTGGGTGACACTGAAGGAGACAAATACTAAACGAAACAAAATAATTACAAAGACAACACCATTGGAAAAAATATAATGATTGTGCCAGGTAACATTTTTGATGACTTATTAAGTGACTGGTCCTATATTAAGCAATTTAAATCCATACTTTCATTTAACCCTTATAAAATATATGTGAGGTTGGTGATTATTTTGTGCCTAATTTTGTAAAGTAGAAAACTAAGGCCCAGGTAGGGTAAGTAGCTTGCCCGAGATCACATAGTTAGTAAGTGGGAGCCATAAAGTTGAACCTGGATCTGTTGGATTCATTGTTTGTTCTTTTAGCTACCTCATTGGAGTAGAAACACATGAGAAACTAAAGGCCAGGAAAAATATGAGGATGTTAATTACAATGTAGAATGACCAGCAATATATGAAACATCTTTTATTTATTTTTGATTTTTAATTATCACAATGTTTAAGCATATAAAAATCATCTACTCCCATTGTTGTTTTGCTAAACCCAAAATAATACTTTTATTCATTAACAGTATGACTTTGATGCAGCAGTGACAGTTAAAAAGATTTATTTATTGACAAATATTAAGGACCTTTAGTAATTACCAATTATGATGCATGAGGAAAATAATGAGGATAAATTAACTAATGTTTGCAGAGCTTTTTAAATATTAAAAGGGTCTCTAAGATTTTAGTATTATACACAATATTGGTTAATTATTAATGGCTTGGGAGGACCAATTTTAAATTTTCTGATCTTCGTGCACCTAAATTCACGATGATGTTTTACACATTGACTATGTGAATGATGAGGAAAAATCCAGTCATGGGTTTCATTTCCAACTGAGCAGAAAAAATGTCTATTTGGACAATTAACTTTTGATTTTTTTTCTAAGACAAATGTATAGGTAAATTTTATTCCCTGATTAGGGAGATAATGGTGAAAGACAGCAGTATTAAGAATTAAGAGGCAAGACTGTTAGCCCCCACATCAGACAAATTATCCTTACACTGCCTGTCAATGTTGTTAAAAGAGACTGTTATTTTACTAATCCTCATGATCCAAATGATTTCTTTTTTTATGTTTCAGGGCGCAGCAGGTGAGAGAGTGGATTTGTTAAGCTGGGTGGGTTTATCCTTCTTTTATGTGTTTGTTCAATTTTATGTTCATTTACTTATTGTACACATATGGCAATAGAAGCTGCTAAAGCAATCACTGTTATCCTGCAAAACAACAAAGCACAGAAGCAGATGTTATATTTCCGAGATTTTTTTTTTACTCAGGATTATTATGATTAAAGATCCTCTCCTTCCCTCCCCCTTTGAAGGAGACCAGGGGTTGCTTTCTGGAGGCTTTCTAATGACTTAGGGAAAGGCTCCAATATCCTCGCATTACAGCAATCCACCCCAGGGGCAAACCACACATGAATATTATGAACTTATTTTATTTTTGAAAATTATATGGATGAAGAAAATCACCAAAGTGGCATCATAACAGGTTTGTTATAGTTGTATTAAGTATATTGAAAAGGCAAAACAGCACCTTATTTCAAACTGAGAAAATAATTATGTACGTCTAAGGCTGGTCTTAGAGAAAGAAGATTTAATTCACACTGGGGCAAGAGGTTAGCTTCTGTTTTCAGCCACGTAGCTATTTCAAGAATTAAACATTATGAATAATATAGGAAATAGGAGGGAAAGTCTAAGACAGGGCAAGCATACTTTGCATTAGGAAAGACAATTCAAGGTTTAAGATTTTTTCTTTTCTTCTTTTTAAAAAGCTGCCTGATTTCAATTAGATAGAAAAAACTAGATTTGATTTCTTTTCTTTCTTTTCTTTTCTTTGCTTTCTTTTCCTTTTTTTTTTCTTTTTTTACTTTGGATATTTGACCTCTAAGCTGAGATAACTGAAACTTCCTTCTTTGAGCATCAACCTTTTTGAAATACTGTTTTCCTCTCCCTAAGGGCTATTTATGTTTTGATGGTATTGTCTACATTCCTCACCAAAAGGCAAACATTTGTCCTTGCACTGAACTCTGAGGTCTCCTGATAAAAAGGAAACTGAATAGAAGAAGAATTAAAGGCCAATATGTTTATTTTGCTCTCAAGTGCATTGATGTATATGTATGTGTTGAGATAGGGGAGTGGGCTTGAGAGCGAGGGGTAAATACTTTGTGATGCTGTCTACCTATAGGCTTAGAAGTTTACAGGGGTATTAGGACAAGCATTACTATTAGCATGAAGAGGAGAGTTGAACTCAATTGTAACAGCATCTAGCTAAACACATAGTGCAATAAGTAAATGATACACATTAGTATTGTGTTCAACCCTCCTCCCTCCTTGTTCATGCTAATTGGAAATTTCAATCCATTTCAGACAATCAGCACAAGTGTCAGTCATTTTCCATAGCACAGCTCTTCCAGGAGGAAGAAATGGAATACACATAGCAACAGATCTCAAGTCACAGCCCATGTGTCTTACATTTTTATCCAATCACTAGTTGACTTGCAGCCCATAGGCAGTTTGCAAATTTGCTGCACATTAGGATCACTTGGGAAATTTTGAAAAAATCCCCACTCCCAGGCTCCTCTCCAGATCTACTAAATCAGAATCTGGAGGTAGGACCCAGAAGCTAGTGTCTTTTAATGCTCTTCAGGTACTTCAAATGAGCAGCAAAATTTGAGTGTCACTTCAATAGGGAAACAAAACAAACTTGTTCCACATGCATAAAGTATGGACAATCCATATAGCAATATATATTTCTTTCTCTTCTCTTCATTCTGTTTATGTTTCAAATAAGGTTTGATATAGAATAATGAGGAACAAGATGGCTGACTAGTGTTGCCAGGTGCTGGTCCCCCACAACAAAAAGGGACCAAAACAATGAATAAACAACTATACCTCAAGTAGTGTGATGCAGAAAGTATGCTGGAGAGCACCAGGGAGCAGTGAAATCCCTGTGGAGTACAGAAGCCTAGGATAGCACCATAGAGAAGGAAGCAACACACCCTGCCTCTGCTGCACTGTTTCCCCTGCTGCAATCAGCTTTGAGTCAGGGGAAGTTATTCTACTAGGAAGAGGTAAGCTGGAGACTCCCGGTGGTCTCAATAGCTGCCAGAGATGCCAGAAATCCTTGCTACAGGAGAGTCCCTCAGTCATTACAGGCCCTAAATACAGTTTGTAAAGTTGCTGAAAGTTCACGCAGCAGCATTGCCCCAGAGTAAGAGCCTAGGTTGTGTACCCACCCCTCCTATGACCTAAGCTGCCACAACCAGGTGCCATCTTGAAACTGGGCCCACTGCTAGAGTGTGTCCTGCCCTGGGGCCCAGGAGCCACTGCCTCTATTCTTGAAGCTCCACTGTTATTCTACCGTGTTCACATGAGTGCCTGTAGCACCATGAGCCTGGCTTCACTAAGCCTGCACCCCCATCCCCAAAGAACAGGTGGATCTGCACAGCAAGGCAGCTGCAGAACAGCCAGTCAGCCCACTGTGCCAATGCATACCCATAACAAGCCTAACAGAGCAGCGACTGCCCTATCTCCTAGAGCTACCACCACATAAGCAATCTGCTCACTGCACTGTGTGCACCTGCACCTAGACCAACAACCACTTTGGCATCAGCTCTGTCTGCTGTAGAGACTACCACACAGCTGGTGGGCCCGACAGTCTGGTGGCAGACTCATCGCCCTGGAGACATTGCCACCCAGTAGTCTGGTTATGTGTGCATGCCTGGCCGAAAAGCCAACCCAGTAGTGGCCCTGCTGCCCCAGAGAACCCATCACACACCCTGCCATCCTATCACTCCTGCATGTGCCCAGCCTGAAAACCAGCTAGGCACCCCCACCTTCAGAAAAATTATACCACTGAAGTCACAAGCTTTCAGAGGTTAGTTCACTGAGGTAATCACAGACATCACCAACAAAAATTACAGCTGAAGAAATTGCACGGGGCCCATGCTATTGAGTCCACCTAGTTCCAAAGCCAACGTACCATATCCAACCAATACCCTTAGGACCCTGTAGATGTACAGAATAACTGTATCTCTATGAAAGTTATTCCATAAAATTGGAAAAAGTTACTATTCTATTAGATGTGCAGCTATCAATGTAGGAAGACAAGAAATGTGAAAAAGGAAAGAAATGTAACATCCCCAAAGAAACGTAGTAAGTCTCTAGTAACAGACCTTGAAGAAAAGTATATTTACAAATTGCCAAAAATCTTCATAATAATTATCTTAAGAAAACTCAATGAGATACAAAAGAATACAAACAATAAAATCATAAAATACAATTTGTTATATGAATGAATAATTTAGCAAAGAGATATCATAAAAATGCACCAAACAGAAATCTTGGAGGTGAAAGTTTCAATAACTGAAATAAAAATACAACTGAGAGCTTCCACAACCAACTAAATCAAACTTAAGAAAAAATTTTCAAACTTTAAGATAGGTCTTCTGAAATAACCCAGTTAGAAGGAAAAAAAAGAAATAAGAATTTTAAAAAGTAAAAAACCTACCAAGCTTATGAAACACCATTGAGTAAACAAATATTTGCATTATAGTATTACCAGTGGGAAAAGAGATAGAGACAGGCACAGAAAACCTGTTTAACAAAATAATAGCTAAAACATTCTTGTCTTGAGAGAGACATAGGCATCCATATCCAGAGAGATCCAAAGTCTTAAACCAGATCCAAAAAGATTCCCTTTGGGACACATTATAATCAAACTGTCAAAAGTCAAAGGGAAGTCAAGGCTGCAGTGAGCCATGATTGTGCCACTGCACTTCAGCCTTGGTGACAGAGCAAGATCCTGTCTCAAAACCAAAAATAGTCAAAGATAGAATTCTAAAAGTTGCAAGAGAAAAGCACCAAGTTGCATGTAAGGGAACCTCCATTAGACTATCAGCATATTTCTCACCAGAAAACTTGCAGGCCAGGAGAAAATGGGATGGTCTACTAAAAGTGCTGAAAGAAAAAAAATGACTGCCATTAATACTATCTACAGCAAAACTATTAATTACAAATGAAGAAAAGCAGACAAGCAAAAGCTGAAAGAATTCATCACCACTTGACTGACCTTACAAGAAATGCT
Organism: Nomascus leucogenys; assembly: GCF_006542625.1. NCBI lineage: Eukaryota > Metazoa > Chordata > Mammalia > Primates > Hylobatidae > Nomascus > Nomascus leucogenys. The sequence continues at coordinate 53,429,573 of NC_044381.1, read as the reverse complement.
TAAGGGGGTTCTGCAACTGGAAATAAAAGGATGATAATTACTATCATGAAAACATATGAACATATAAAACATATCAGTAGAGGTAAATTTGTAATCAAACTCAGAACACTCCATGGCTGTAATAATGCTATGTAAATCTCTCAGTTCTCTAGTATAAAGCTTTAAAGTCAAAATAGTCAAAACACACACACACAAACCAGAGTTACAATTAGTGACAAAGGGGCACACATAAAGATGTAAATAAAGGTAACAAAACTATAAATTGTGGGAGGAAAAGAAAGAGTCAGGAGTATTTTTAGGTAACCAAAGCTAAGTTGTTATCAGTTTAAGATAGTTTATAACTACAATACTCTTTATGTTAACGCTGTGGTAACCACACACCAAAAATATTACAGCAGATAACACAAATGAGAGGGAGAAAGAAAACAAAGCTTAGCACCACACACACAAAAAAACACCAAAACACAGAGATAAACAAAAAGAGGGAAAGAAAGGAACAAAGGAACTATAAAACAACCAGGCAACAATTTTTAAAATGTCAAGAATAAGTTATATCTTATTAATAATAACCTTGAATGTAAACGGATTAAATTATCCAGTTAAAAGATATAGAGTGGCTGCATGATTTGAAAAATAGACCTAACTATACACTGCTTATAAGAGACTCACCTCACTGTTCAAGGCAATATAAAGTCTTAAAGTGAAAAGATGGAAAAAGATATCCATGCAAATGGAAACCAAAAGCAAGCAGGAGTAGACATACTTAGATAAAGTCAGCTTAAAGTAAACAAACAAACAAACAAAAAAAAACTTTAAGAAGAGACAAAAAAAGGTCGTTATGATATCAGGTAAAGTCAGCTTAAAGTAAAAAAAAAAAAAAAAAACTTTAAGAAGAGACAAAAAAAAGTCATTATGATGGCAGCAACTGCCCATCCGGAGTGGCTGCTGCAAATATGCCAGCTGCAGCAGGGGAGGTGTTGCCTGGGCTGTGGGCTCTGTGGAACTGGTGGGACCAGGAAGAGGCAGGACTGCACCCCCTAGTGAGTTGGTGGGACAGGAGCTCTGCACTCCCAGGCACAGCTTCAGTTGCCCAGCCACAGCTCGGGACCTGAGCATCCCCAAGCTCTTGGGGACCCAAGATGCCTCCCTGCCTCTGTGAGCTTAGAAGTGCCTGCTTCCACTCCCTGGTCTCTCCCTGCTCCAGGCCCACTCTGGTGCAGAGCAAAGTTGAAGTCAATCCCAGGCACTGTTGCAACCTGGCTGGATGTGTGCACACTTGGGCCAGTGCTGACATGGCAGCCCCCTGCTGCTTGGCCCCCACTGGACTTTGGGTGCCAATGAGCATGGGAGGGAGGATGGGGCAATCCTGAGGGTGACTCAGAATAAGCCTGCAGGCACCCCTCAGCATGAACAGCCTGAGAACCATGGCTAGGCTGTTGATGGTGGTGGGAGGCAGACAGGTTCCTGGGTAGAGAGGAGCAGGTCCCTAGTGAAGCCCCACCTTAAAGCCAAGGATGGCTTGAAACCTGGGTGCCAGGCTGCCAGTTCTGGGTGGTGTCTTTGGCCCAGAGTGAGAACTTATGGTGCTTTTACCAGGCTGCCCATGGCTACCCATGGCCACCCATGGATCAATCAACATGAACTTCCTCCCTTCTGAGTCCATAAAAACCCCAGACTCAGCCAGACTCACACAGATGTCTGAACTACCAGCTGTGGGAAGGAGCTACCCACTTCAGGTCTCCTTGACTCATCAGGATGACCTGCCCGTAGAAAGGAGCTATCCACTATGGGTCTACTCTGTGCTGAGAGCTGACACTCATTTGGAAGACCTGCCTGCATAAAGGAGCTACCCACTTTGGGTCTCCTGAGAGCTGTTCTGTCAATCAATGAAGCTCCTTTCTTCCTTGCTCACCCTCTAGTTGTCCACATAACTCATTCTTTCTGGATGCAGGACAAGAACTTGAGACCTGCTGAATGGTGGGACTGAAAGAGCCATAACACAAAGAGGGCTGAAACATGGCCCCAGCTCACCACATTGCAGGCAATGAGAAAGAGAGAAGACCTGTGGCCTTTTGGGAAGCCCAGACTTAGGGGCTCCTGAACAAGGGCTGTGACACCCTCTTTGGGGCTTTACAGTTCCTGGCGTCTTGAAGCCTCTGGGCACCACTGCATTCCCTGGTGCCTGCAGTGCAAGCCGCTTGGGGTACATCTGGTTCAGCTGAAGCCTCACATGGAGCTGGTGCCTGTGCCAGTGCCTGGAGCTGCCCACCCTGCCATAGCTGGCACACCTGGCTGTTTGCAGTGGCCAGACCCAGGATTCACTCACACACCCCTTGCCGCTCCACACCTGGCTTGCCCTTGGCAGGCATGGGATCCAGGCCAGTAGCATGAGCCAAGCACAGCCTGCCAGGCAGAGTGGGTGGAACTAGCCCAGAGGGCACAAGCAAAACCCAAGCAGAGGTGCTGCAGGCCACAGAGGTTTCTGGCTGGTGAAGTGACACGCTAAGGATCCCAATTATATAATGATAAAGTAATCAATTCAACAACAGGATGAAACAATTGTAAATACACATGCACCCAACATTGGAGCACTCAAATATATAAATCAAATATTATTAGATCTAAAAACAGTGGTAGACTACAATACAATAATAGTAAGAGACCTCAACACCTCACTGAAAAATGGACAAATCATCTAGGCAGAACACCAACAAAGAAACAGACTTAAACTGCATGCATCATAGACCAAATAGACCTAAGAGACATTTACAGAACATACCGTTCAACAGCTGCAAGATATACATTTTTCTCAACTGCATATAAAATATTCTCCAGGATAGATGATTTTTTAGGCCACCAAAAAAGTCTTAACAAAATTAAGAAGATAAAGATTATATGAAAAGGTATTTTCTGGCCAGAGTGGTATAAAATTAGAAATTAACAAAAAGGAAAACATTAGAAATTTTACAAATATATGGAGATTATACAACATGATCCTAAATAATCAACGTGTCAATGAAGGAATTAAAAGAAAAATTTAAAAATTTCTTGAGATAAATGAGAGTGGAAATAGAACCTATGGGACATAGCAAAAACAGTTCTAAGATGCAGGTTTATAGCCATAAACACCTACATCAAAAAGGAAGAAAGAATTCTATTAAACAACCTAACTTTGTACCTCAAGGAACTAGAAAGATAAGAACAAACTAAACTCAAATTGGTAGCAGAAGGGAAATAATAAAGGTCAGTGCAGAAATAAACAAAATAGAAACCAAAATAACAATTCGAATGATCAATAAAATAAAAAATTGATTATTTGAAAATATAAACCAAATTGATAAAACTTCAGCTACTTTAAGAAAAATGAGAGAATACTCAAATAAAATAAGATATGAAAAAGAGACATTACAACTGATACCACAGAAATACAAAAGGTCATACGAGACTATTATGAACTATATGCCAACAAATTTGACAATATAGAAAAAAATGCAAATCATAGACACATACAACTACCAAGATTAAATCATGCAGAAACAGAACATCTGAAAAGACCAATATTGAGTGAAAGAATTGAATCAGTAATATGATGTATTCCATCAAATAAATCAAAGTCCAGAACCTAATGACTTTGTCTCTGAATTCTACTAATCATTTAAAGAAGAACTAATATCTATTATCAATCTAGTAGTCTCAAACTATTCCAGAAAGTTGAAGAGGAAGCCACACTTCCAAACTCATTTTACAAGGCTGCAATACCCTGATTCTGAAACCAGACAAAGTCACAATAAAAACGAAAACTGGAGGCTAATATCTCAGATGAAAATAGATGCAAAAACTCTCAACAAGATGCTAGTAAACTGTAGCACACGAAAAAGGTCATTCACTACGATCAAGTGGGATTCATCCTAGGGATGCAAAGATAGTTCAACATATGCAAATAAATAAATGTGATACAGGAAATCACCAGAAAAAAAATCATTTCAATAGACACAGAAAAAGCATTTGAAAAAATGCAACATCTTTTAATGATAAAATCTCTCAATAAATTACCTCAACACAGCAAAGGCCATATACAACAAACCCACAACTAACATATACTGAATGGAGAAAAGTTGAAGCTTTCTCCGAGATTAGGGACAAGATGAAGGTCTCCACTTTCACCACTGTTATTCACCATAGTATGGGAAGTCCTAGCCAGGGCAATTAGGCAAGAATGAAAATAAAAGGCATACAAATTGGAAAAGAGGGGGTAAAATTATCCCTGTTTGTAGATGATGTGATATTACATATAGAACCCCTAAAAACTTCACCAAGAAAACTGTTAGAGCTAATAAATGAATTCAGTGAATTCACAGAATACTAAATCAACATCGGTAGTATTTCTATATGCTAACAGTAAGCTAACTGAAAAAGAAATCAAGAAAACAATAATTGTATATCCACATGCAGAAGAATGAAACTAGATCCCTACATCTTACCATATACAAAAATCCACTCAAAATGGATTAACAACTTAAATGTAGAAACTGAAACTATAAACTACTAGAAGGAAATATAGGAGAAATCTTTTATAATGTTCGGCTTGGCAGGGACTCTTAAAATAAGACCTCAAAAACATAGGCAACAAAACAAAAATAGACTAATGAAATTAAATCAAACTAAACTTTGCACAGCAAAGGAACAGTTAACAGAGTAAAGAGACAATGTACAGAATAAAATATGTGCAAACTATACATCAGACAAGGGGTTAATAATCAGAATATATAAGGAGCTTAACAGCAAAAGCACAAACAACTTGATTTAAAAATGGGCAAAATACCTTGATAGACATTTCTAGAAAGAATACATAAAAATGGCCAACAGATATATTAAAAATGATCATCATCAGTAATCATCAGAGAAGTACAAATCAAAATCACAGTGCGATATCTCGCACCTGTTAAAATGGCTATTTATTCAGTTGATGTAAAAGTAATTGCATTTTTGCCATTACTCTGCACCAACCTAATTTAAAAGCAACATAATCAACAACAATAACAAAAGATAATAAGTGTTGGTGAGGATGCAGAGAAAAAGAAACACACACGGTTGATGAGATTATAAAGTAGGGCAGCTATTATGGAATACAGTATGGAGGTTTCTGAAAAAATTGAAAATCAAGCTACTATATGATCCAGCAATGTCGCTACTGGGTATATATCCAAAAGCAATGAAATCAGCATGTTGAAGAGATGTCTGCACTCCTATATTTATTGCAGCATTATTCATAATAGCCAAGATATGGAATCAACTGATTCAACAGGTGAGTGGGTAAAAATAGGGGTGTGCATACACACTGAAATACTTTCAGTCAGAAAAAAAACGAAGTCCTGCTGTTCGTGACAATTTGGATGAATCCAAAGGACATTATATTGAGTGAAATAAGCCAGACACAGAAAGATAAATACCCCATGATCTCACTCATAGGTGGAAGCAAAAAAAAAATATTTATATATATATATATATATATAGAGAGAGAGAGAGAGAGAGTAGAACAGTGATTACCAAAGATTGGGGAGAAAGGGGGGGATGGGAAGATGGGGACAAGTTGATCAATTTGTACAGGGTCATAATAAGATAGGAAGAATTCTAGTATTCTATTATACAGTAGGGTAACTATGGTTAACAAGAAGGTATTGTACATTACAAAATAGCCAGAAAAGAGGCTTTTAAATGTTCTCATTACAAAGAAATAATAAATGAGGATGAGGTGACAGGCTGATTGCCCTTATTTGATCATTATACACCACATACATGAATGGAAATATCAAATTCTACTCCATAAATATGTAGTCACAATGTATGAATTAAAAAATTTAAAAAATTAGTTGCCAATATAAACGAACAGGTGCAACCAAGAACAAAACATGTTTTTCCCCTACAAAAAGTAGTTAGTGATAGTATAATCTGGATCTGGTAACAGCTTCCTCCATTAGTATCTTAATATTTCAAGCCCCTGGAACGGTGGTTCTCAAAATGTGATCACCTGACCAGCTTTATCAGCATCACCTTATAACCTGTTCCGTATTCAAATTATCAAGCCCTGCCACAGGACTATGGAATCAGCAACTCTGGTGGAACCCAGCAGTCTGTGTTTTAAAAGGCACTCCAGGTGATTTTCATGCACTCTAAAATTTCATGCCCTGGTGGAGGACAAGTTGTTCTTAGTAGAGGTCACTACTTGGTAAAGAGGCTTATCACAGCCAGAGTGAAGATTTGGACTAACTAAAGCTATTATGACAGAACTCGTTGCTGTAGTAATACGGAATGGCTTTTCTCCATTTCTTGGCCGAGACTGGTATCTGAAAGTAGGAGTAGGGATATAAAAATGCTTTCCATTTCAACACAGTGACCAGCTAACATGACATTTAGAGAAAACATGATCGAGGTTGGACAAATCACAGCGCTAATTAAAATTAAGCAAGTATGGACAAAATCTAGACTTCCTTACCCATTTTGGGGGAGGTAAATCTCATTGGGTAAAAGATCTTATTATTAAAAGGTCTTTACAGCACATCCCTTCTGCTTATTTATTCTCTGTTTTAGCTGGACATTGGAATCATCTGGGGAACTTTAAAATTACTGATATTTCAACCCACTATCAGAGAACCAGAAATTCTGATTTAATTGATCTGGGATGCAGCCTGAGCATCAGGATTTTTAAGAAGCTTTTCAGGTGATTCTAATGTAAGGCCAAACTTGGAAACCACTGCTTAAGCTTCAGTGCTTAAGAATTGCTGCTACTTTTATTCTAGCCCTCCTGTGATGAGATCCAGCTGTAGTTGAGGCTTATGTTTCTTTTCCTCTCATTATAAGATAACACTGAACTCAAAGCAAAACCTGTATGCCACATGGCATAGCTGGATATCCAGAAATATTTGGTTATTTAAGATATATACCGTTTAAATCAGGGGTTCCCCAGCTCCCGGCCCACAGACTGGTACCTGTTAGGAACCAGGTTACACAGCAGGAGGTGAGTGGTGGGCTAACAAGGGAGATGAGCTTCACCTGTATTTACAGACACGCCCCATTGCTCACGTCAACACCTGAGCTCTGCCTCCTGTCAGATCAGCAGCAGTATTAGATTCTTGTAGGAGCTCGAATCCTATGGGGAACTGCAGATGTGAGGGATATAAGTTGCACTCTCCTTCTGAGAGTCTAATGTCTGATGATCTGTCACTGTCTACCGTCACCCCCAAATGAGACCATCTAGTTGCAGGGAAACAAGCTCATGGCTCTCATTGATTCTACGTTATGGTGAGTTGGATAATTATTTCATTATATATTACAGTGTAATAATAATAGAAATAAAGTGCACAGTAAATGAAATGCGCTTGAATCATCCGGAAACCATCCTCGCCGACCCTGGTTCATAGAAAAATTGTCTTCTATGAAACCGGTTCCCAGTGCCAAAAAGGTTGGGGACTGCTGATTTAAATAATATCACTGATCTATTAAAAACTCACATATACATTGAATTAGTATGTTTGCTTTTGAAATCATTTTAGGAAGCCATATCTCGAATCTAGTGGTGTTGTCATTACATAAATACCTGGGAATTTTGTTTTAGAGATTTCTTTTTTTAAACTCCAGGGATTAAAACCAAAACTGCTTGGTGTTATTTGTGCTGGGGCCATGAAAATCTCCTGCTATCAGACCTTAGCTATTATTTAGCAGCTTATTTAGTCTTTCTGATATAAACCTCACTAATCTTTTCTATGCCTACACTGCTAATATTTTAGGCTGGACCCACTTAAATATTTTTAAAATGTAATATAGATTCACAAGAGGTTACAGAGAATTATATGGGTAACTCGGTGTATGCATCATCCATCCTCCCCCAAAGTTGACATTTTGCGTGAATATAGTATATTATCAATACCAGGAAATTGACATTTATACAGTTCATAGAGCTTATTCAGATTGTACTAGTTCTATGTGCTGTCTTAGTACACTTGAGCCTCTAGTGTCTACCTATGCTGATCTATGAGGTAGATCAGGTCCTCATCTACCCCAGGTGTGAGGCAGAGAGAGCCTCACTGCTGCAGTCACTGCTTTGCATTAGGCCACTTTTGCTCCAGGTGTGGGGTGAGGCTCCACTGAAGCTACTACAGCTGTGGATCACGAGGCTGGACCCCGCTTTAGAAATGCTTAGATCTGAATACATAGCTTGAGTCTTGCAAGACCTCTGTCTTTGTTAATGTTTTCTATTGCTGTCATATAACTCACTGTACGTTTAGTGACTTAATAAATATATTTATTATCTTACACTTTCTTATGTCAGAAGCCTGACAGATCTCAATGGGCTAAAATAAAGGTGTTGGCAAGGCTGAATTCATTTCTGAAGGCTCGAGGGGTGAACCCCTTTGCTGGACTTTACCAGCTTCTAGAAGTCAATTGCAGTTCTTGGTTCAGGTGCCACTTTCTTCATTGTCAAAGCCAGCAATGTTGCATCTCTGACCATTCTACTGTGATCTGTCTCTCTCCCTCCCTCTCCCTCCCTGAATGGGGATAGTTCCCTGCTTTTAAAGACTTATGTGATTTGATTTGTTCCCTGAGATAATCCAGGATAATCTATTTCAATGTAACTTTTACAATATCTGTAAAGCCCCTTTTTTCCATATCAGGTAAAATATTCACAGGTTTGGGGGACTAGGGTGAGGATGTCTTTGGGGGCAATTATTCTGCCAATCATACCCTCAATGAGTGGCCATGAGAAAATTATTGAGCTTTTCTGGTTTTATTTTCCTCATCTATACAAACTGTAGAAGAATATCTAGTTCGTGTTGGAAAAATAAAGTAGCATAGAGTTATAGAAAGCAACTAGCACAGAAAGTAAAATTTCATCTTTTTCTTTTACATTATTCTCCAAGTACATTCACTTGAACAGTTACTTTTTTTTAAAACAGAGTTGGCCAGGCGCGGTGGCTCACGCCTGTAATCCCAGCACTTTGGAAGGCCCAGGTGGGCGGATCTCAAGGTCAGGGGATTGAGACCATCTTGGCTAACATGGTGAAACCCCGTCTCTACTAAAAATACAAAAAAATTAGCGGGGCGTGGTGGTGGGCGCCTGTAGTCCCAGCTACTCAGGAGGCTGAAGCAGGAGAATGGTGTGAACCCGGGAGGCGGAGCTTGCAGTGGGCCAAGATCATGCCACTGCACTCCAGTCTGGGCGACAGAGCGAGACTCTGTCACACACACACACACAAAAAAACAAAAAAACAAACAGACAAAAAACATGTACCCTAGAACTTAAAGTATTGAAAAAAAAAACAGAGTTAACACATTTTAGGGTTCAGGTGCTATGGGTTGTTTGAATTATCTGAGTTGCAATTAGCTAAACACAGATGTAAAACATTTGATTTTTTGTCTTGTGTTCTTTATTCTCTCCTCCTGTTAAATCTATAAGCCCTTGTCTAGCTACAGTCAGAGCTTATTTTACTATTTAACCCTAGTTCAATTTAAATTCTCTCTACATCTCTATTATGTGTCTAGAATTGGATATGGTTGTGGTTCTTAACGTTAGTTGTACATCATAATCATTTGGAGAATTTTCAAAAAATACTGATTTCAAATTATTATTGTGGATATTTGGAGAGGAACCTGAGAATGAGAAGCTCTGGCCTGTGGTTTCTGGAGCCAAATTATGGTCGACACTGAGTCAAATCATTCGAGAGATCATTTCTTAAAAGGAATTTGTCTATCATGACCAATATTCTTCCTTTGCCAATATACTTGATTTGTGCTGATTTGAAAAGAAGCAGCAGTTTGGTCCCCTGAATTATATTCTCATGCTGTAGAATTATATCTTCAAATGCTCATTTCTTTTTCCTGTTCTCAGCCTCATGGACTCATATCCTTGGGCAACTTTTAACGTACCACATTGTTCTACTTACACTCAGAAAGTCAGGATTCCCACTGTTGAAAATAGACCTTCTATGGGCACCCCCCTGGGAGTGTAGGTCAGTTCCAGACCTATCTTATGTTAGCTGAAGCAGATACAAGTGGTATTGTATTTTTGGCATTCTTCCTAGTCAGTTGTAGAGAGAATAAGACAAAGTTTTATCTCTTTAGGTGTCATCTGAGTGAATAGGCTGCTCCTCTCCAATGCATGGTGTGTGCAAAATTAAAGATAGAATGTTATCTCCAGGAGGGATCAACCAGTTCAAATAAATCAAACTGCCCACTAAAAGATGAGGAACTGTGGCTGAAATGGTTAATTTTACATGGCAACCTGGCTAGGCCATGATGCCCAGATATTTGCTCAGGCATTATTCTGAGTCATTCTGTGAAGGTGTTTTTTTGGGGTGAGATTAACATCTACATGGTGGGTTTTGAGTAAAGCAGATTGCCTGCCATGTTTGTGGGACTCATCTAATCAGTTGAAGACCTTAATGGAAAAAAACCTGACCTCCCATGAGCAAGTAGTAATTCTGCTATCAGACTGCATTCTGCCAGAACCGCAGCTCTTCCTTGGGTCTGCAGCCTGGTGGCCTACCCTGCAGACTTTGAATTTACCATATCTCCAAAATTGTATGAGCTAACTCCTTTCTCTCTCTCTTTGTTTATAAAACCTCCTGTTATGTTTCTCTGAAAAAACCTGACTAATACAGCAGGCCATATAGATAAAGGGATGAGTCCAACTTCACCCAGGTAGAAAGTAGCACAGCGAGAACTAGAATTTAGTCTCATGACTCATTGACTCACAGTCTCTCATGAACACTAAGCCAGCACTGGAGTTGGGAAACTATGGCCAACTGATCAAATTCTGCTTGGCTCTTGGTTTTGTAAATAAAGTCTTACGGGACACAGCCAAACTCATTCATTAATGTATTGTATATGGGTGTTTTCATGCTAAAACAGCAGAGTTGAGCAATTGCAATGGAGAAATATGACCTGCAAAATCTAAAATGTTTGCCCTCTTACCTTTTACAGAAAAAGTTTGCTGACTCCTGCCCTAGAATGGCATCTGATTCCTGACGACTCTAAGGGGAATAATTCATGCACACTGGGTCAGATGATCAATTTCATGTTCTGCTTAGGTCAATTATCTCTTAAATTTTATTCCTCCCAGGTGGCCAAACTGGAAAGGAATAGCTGAAGACATGCAGATATGTTTTGCTATGTCTGTTCACCTCACGCTGCTCCCTGTGGTTCTCAGCACTGGTCTGTTCTAACCATCTACCACTCATTTCTTCGTGACTCTGGCTTCATATACTTGGCAACAAATCTGTTTCTTCTTCTATCCTGGATGACCCATTCCATGGACTGATAATGGAAGCAATATCTTACTCTATACAATTTGTCCTTGATACTGTCTATCTTGGGGTCTTCATATATGTCCTAGTTGGCCAGTCAAACCCTGTCTTTTGCTACTACTACTAATACCACATTTTATAGAATGAATTTGGCTGAATGCACTGAATTATCCATTTAGAAACCATTTGTGGCCTGTCACTAGGTTTTAGCACAGGTGTAGAAACTTGGGTTAGTATCTATATTTAAATCAACCTAATTGGTCAAAAACTTGTTGTTTACTACTTTACTACACAAGCAACTTCTCCTATCTTTCCACTGATGTCAAAAGTATAATATTTTATTGCTTAAATTATTTAGAGAATTAGATTCTCCATTTCAGGGAGCATTGGAATATGGAGACTTAGTGTGACATAACTATTTTATTATATTATTTCTAAAATGTTGAGTAGGCTTTGAACTTTGGCCAAGAGAGGGCAAAAAAGAAATTGAAAAATTAAGAGTGGAAAAAACTTCTGATGGCATGAATGCTTAATAAAGATTTCATTTTGATCAATAGTTTAGGCCATTGGAAAATAACTGATAAGCTTTTATTCCCAGCCCTTAGTAATATTCTGTTCGTTGTCATTTTTTATAATATAAAACTTATTAAAATGTGTAGGGCCCTTTTCATTTTTTAAACAAATCTATATCTAGATGAAGGTAGAATTTACTTATTACTGGAGCCTTGGACTTGTGACTCCAGCTCTGTCTTCTTTCTATCATGCCTGCTAAATTTCTAACTTCTTGGACATTAGGTAATCATTCTGCTTCTGTCCCCTTCCTCAATATATAGCTTGGTGACTAGAGTAAGGGGATATAATGCCTGATTTCCTGGGTCCAAATCCTGACTCTAAAACTTCTTTGATGAGTACCCCTGTGTAAAATTTCTCTTTCTGTATCAGTATTCTCATTTATGAAATAGAAATAATAATATTACATCTCTTAGGAGTTTCTGTGATGGTTAAAAGAGAAGATCTATATAGCAATAAGAACTTATCAGTTATTGAAACAGTAAAAGGAATGTTAAAAAAAAGTTGTTATAAAGTCTCTGATTTTATAGGTAATACAGACTAGCTTATGTAGGTATAGAATTTACATAAACATGTACATTTCATATCTGTGTGTATACATTCTTATATTAAATGGAGCAGCAACACTAATGTCTAAACATGTCCTCTGTGAAGTGTAGATCTCCTATATGCAGAAATGGTGCTCCAGTTAACTATTGCTGCATAACAAAGTGCTACAAACTTAGTATAGAAACAAAAATATTAATATGTTCATAGATTCTGTGGGTCAGCAGTTCAGACAGTGCACAGCAGGGATGGCTTGTCCCTATTCCGCAACTAATATCTGGAGCTTCAGCTCATGGGACTTCAAATGGCTGGTACTGGAATCATTCACATGTTTTTAATTTACATATCTGGCACCTGAGATAGAATGACTTGAGGACTGAGACCAACAGGGGCTGTTAATTGGTGTGCCTACATGTATCTTCCTCTGTGGCTTAAACTTCTCATAGCATAATGGGTAGGTTTCAAAATAATGTTCCAAGGAGTGTTGAAAGATCAAGCATTCCAAGAGAACAAAGCAGAAGCTGCATGATCTTCTATGGGCTAGTCTTAGATATTATATAGCATCCTTTCTATTATACTCTATTTCAGGAGTTGGAGAACTTTTTTCTATAAAAGGTCAGATAGTAAGTATTTAGAATTTCAGAGCCATACAGTGTCCATTGCAACTTCTTAATTCTGCCGTTGTACAAAAAGCCATAGAAAAAATATATAAAAATGAACGTGGTTGTGCTTCAATATTCACAAAAGCAGGCAGGTGGCCTAGATTTGGTCAATAGGACACAGTTTACTGACATTGCTCTACTGGTTGAGGCCATAAAAAAGCCTGTCCAAATTCAAGGCAAAAACATATAGGTTCCATTTCTGGATGAAAAGGATGCCAAAGAATTTAAAGCCCTGTATTAAAACCATCATATGTAGAATATGGTTATGTGGGGTCTGTCTGTGTATTCTACTTCTCACACTCATGGGGACTATTAAGTACTGGGACATACTGCTAGATTCTTCATTAGCCTGTGTCAAGCTCAAAGTTGAAATATACACTTCATGACCTTGATTCTCAAAACAATTAGTGACTTCATTTAACTATAATTTTATGTAATTTTGCATCCTAATAAACATAAAAATAGCTTTTATTTTTAAAATTTATTTTATTTTTACTTTACCTTTATTATTTTTATTTTTACTGATTTTTTAAATTTCACATATTTTGGATTCAGGGGATACATTTGCAGGTTTGTTACATGAGTTTGTTGCATGATGCTGAGGTTTGGTATACAAATGATCACATCACCCAGATAATGAGCATAGTGCCCAATACGTATATACATATATATATATAAAATATATAAATATATATAATATATAAATATATATTATATATAAATATATTATATATAAATATATAATATATATAAATATATAATATATAAATATATATTATATATAAATATATAATATATAAATATATATTATATATAAATATATAATATATAAATATATATTATATATAAATATATAATATATAAATATATATAATATATAAATATATATAATATATAAATATATATAATATATAAATATATAATATATAAATATATGTAATATATAAATATATATTATATATAAATATATAATATATAAATATATAATATATAAATATATGTAATATATAAATATATAATATATAAATATATGTAATATATAAATATATATAATATATAAATATATAATATATAAATATATGTAATATATAAATATATATTATATATAAATATATAATATATAAATATATGTAATATATAAATATATATAATATATAAATATATAATATATAAATATATGTAATATATAAATATATATTATATATAAATATATAATATATAAATATATGTAATATATAAATATATATTATATATAAATATATAATATATAAATATATGTAATATATAAATATATATTCTATATAAATATATGTAATATATAAATATATATTATATATAAATATATGTAATATATATAAATATAATATATATAAATATATATTATATATAAATATATATAATATATATAAATATATATTATATATAAATATATGTAATATATATAAATATATATTATATATAAATATATGTAATATATATAAATATATATTATATATAAATATATATAATATATATAAATATATATTATATATAAATATATGTAATATATATAAATATATGTAATATATATAAATATATATTATATATAAATATATGTAATATATATAAATATATGTAATATATAAATATATAATATATAAATATATGTAATATATATAAATATATATTATATATAATATATAAAATATATAATATATATTATATAAAATATATAAAATATATTATATAATATATATTATATATAATATATAATATATATTTATATATTATATATATAATATATAATATATTATATATAAATATGTAAATATATATTATATATTATATATAAATATGTATATAATATATATAAAATATATAATATATAAAATATATATAATATATATAAAATATATATAATGTACATAAAATATATATAATATACATAAAATATATATAATATACATAAAATATATATAATATACATAAAATATATAATATATATAAATATATAATATATTATATATAATATATTATATATTATATATGTATATTATATAATATATATAAAATATATGTATATTATATAATATATATAAAATATATGTATATTATATAATATATATAAAATATATGTATATTATATAATATATATAAAATATATGTATATTATATAATATATATAAAATATATGTATATTATATAATATATATAAAATATATGTATATTATATAATATATATAAAATATATGTATATTATATAATATATATAAAATATATGTATATTATATAATATATATATAAAATATATGTATATTATATAATATATATAAAATATATATGTATATTATATAATATATATATAAAATATATATGTATATATTTTTTAGATGGAGTCTCGCTGTGTCACCGGGCTGGAGTGCAGTGGTGTGATCTGCAACATCCTCTTCCTGGGTACAAGCGATTCTCCTGCCTCAGCCTTCCAAGTAGCTGGGACTACAGGCGTGCACCACTACACGCAGCTAATTTTTGTATTTTTTGTAGAGGCAGTGTTTCACCATGTTGGCCAGGATGGTCTCTATCTCTCTTGTGATCTGCCTGCCTTGGCCTCCCAAAGTGCTGGGATTACAGGCGTGAGCCACTGCACTGGCCCCCAATAAGTAGTTTTTCAACCCTTTCCACTGTAGTAGCTTCCTCCCCCCTCTAATAGTCCACAGTGTCTGTCTGTTCTTACAGTCTTTATGTCCATGAGTAACTGATGTTTATATTCCACTTATAAGCAGAAACGTGAGGTATTAGGTTTTCTGTTCCCATGTAAATTCACTTAGGATAATGGCTTCCACCTGCATTCATGTTGCTGCAAAGGACATGACATCATTCCTTTTTATTGCTGCATAGTATTCCATGGTATACATGTACTATATTTTCTTTATCCAATCCACCATTGATGTGCACCTAGGCTGACTTCATTCCTTTGCTATTGTGAATAGTGTTGTGATGAACATCTGAGTGCGTGTGTCTTTTTGGTAGAATGATTTTCTTTTGGATATGTACCCAGTAATGGGATTGTTGGGTTGAATGGTAGTTCTGTTTTATGTTCTTTGAGAAATATCCAAACTGCTTTCCTTAGGGGCTGAACTCATTTATATTCCCAACTACAGTGCATAAGGATTCCCTTTTCTCCACAGCCTCACCAGCGTCTGTTGTTTGTTGACTTTTTAATAATAGCCATTCTGGGTGTTATGAGATGGTATCTCATTACAGTTTTGATTTTAATTTCTCTGATGATAAGTGATGTTAAGCATTTTGTCATGTATTTGTTGGACTCATATATGTCGCCTTTGAAAAGTGTCTGTTCATGTCTTTTGCTTGCTTTTCGATGGGGTTAGCTTTTGCTTGTTGAATTAAGTTCCTTATAGATTTTGGCAATTAGACTTTCGTCAGGTGTATAGTTTGTGAATATTTTCTCCTATACTATAGGTTCTTTACCTATAGATAGTTTATTTTGCTGCGCAGCAGTTTTTTAGCTTAATTAGATACCACTTGTTAATTTTTGGGTTTGTTTCCATTGATTTTGAGGACTTAGTCATAAATTCTTTCCCAAGGTCAACGTCCAGAATGGTGTTTCCTAGGGTTTCTTCTTGTATTCTTATAATTTGAGGTCTTACACTTAAATCTTTAATTTATCCTGAGTTAAGTTTTATATACGATGAAAGGTAGGAGTTCAGTTTCATTCTTCTTCATGTAGCTAGCTAGCTATCCCAGCATCATTTATTGAATAGAGAGTCCTTTCCCCATTGCTTATTTTTGTCAACTTTGTTGAAGATCAGATGGCTATAGGTGTGTGGCTGTATCTGAGGGGTCTCTATTTTGTTTCATTGGTCTTTGTGTCTGTATTTATGCCAGTACCATGCTGCTTTTGTTATTGTAGCCTTATAGTATAGTTTGGAGTTGGTGAATGTGATGCCTCTGGCCTGTGCTTTTTGCTTAGGATGGTTTTGGCTATTTGAATTCTTTTTTGATTCCATCTGAATTTTAGAATAGATTTTTTTCAATTATGTGAGAAACGATGTTGGTGTTTTGGTTGAAATAGCATTGAATCAGTAGATTGCTTTGGGCAGTATGGCCATTTTAATGATATTGATTCTTCTGATCCATTAGCATGAAATATTTTTTCATTTGTTTGTGTCATCTATGACTTCTTTCAGTAGTGTTTTGTTGTTCTTCTTGTGAAGATCTTTCACCTCCTTGGTTAGATGTGTTGCTAAGTATTTTATTTTATTTTATTGTGACTATAAGTGGGATTGCATTCTTGATTTGACTCTTAGCTTGAAAATTATTGGTGAATAGAAATATTACTGATTTTTATACATTGATTTTATATCCGAAAACTTTATTGAAATCACTTATTAGTTCCAGAAGACTTTTGGCAGGGTCTTTAGAGTTTTCTAGGTAAAGGATCATCAGCAGAGAGACATAATTTGACTTCCCCTTTTCCTGTTTGGATGCCTTTTATTTCTTTCTCTTGCCTGCTTGCTCTGGCAAGGAACTCTAGTACTATATTAAATAGGATTGGTGAGAGTGGGCATCCTTGTCTTATTCCAATTCTCAAGGGAATGCTTCCACCCTTTGTCCATTCAGTATGAAGTTTCCCGTGGGTTTGTCACAGATGGATCTTATTATTTGAAGGTACATTTATTCATTGCCTATCCTGTTGAGAGTTTTTATCATGAAGAGATGTGGGTTTTATTATAGACTTTTTCTGTGTCTGTTGTGATGACCAAATGGTTTTGTTTTTCTTTCTATGTGCTGAATCACATTTATTGATTTTCATATATTGAAACAATCTTGCATCCCAGGAATGAAGCCTATTTGATCACAGTAAATTAACTTTTTGATGTGCTGCTGAATTTAGTCTTCTATTATTTTGTTGATGATTTTTGTGTCTATGTTCATCAAGGATCTTGGACTAAAGTTTTCTCTTTTCATTATGTCTTTGCCAGGTTTTGGCATTAAGGTGATACTAAATTCACAGAAGGAGTTAGGGAGAAGTCCCTTCTCCTCAGTTTTTTGGAGTAGTATCTATAGGATTGGTACCAGCTTTTCTTTGTACTTCTGGTAGAATTTGGCTGTGAATCCATCTGGTCCAGGGATTTTTTTGTTGGTAGCTTTTTAATTAGTAATTCAACTTTAGAACTTGATATGGGTCTGTTCAGGATTTCAATTTCTTCCTGATTCAATCTTGGGAGCTTATGTGTTTCCAAGAATTTATTCATTTCCTCTAGATTTTCTAGTTTGTGTGCCTAGAGGTGTTTATAATTGTCTCTGAGATTCTTTTTTATTTCTATGAGGTTGGTTGTAATATCACCTTTGTCATTTTTTATTATGCTTATTTGGAACTCTCTATTTAATTAGTCTAGATTGTGGTCTATTTATCCTATTTATCTTTTCAAGGGACCAAATTTTGGTTTTGTTGTTTTTTCAAAATTAATTTTTGGGTCTTTATTTTATTCAGTTCTGCTCTAATTTTAGTTACTTATTTTCTTCTATACTAGCTTTGGGGTTAGTTTGTTTTTGTTCACCTAGGTGTGATGTCAGATTGCTAATTTGAGATCTAACTTTTTGAAATAGGTGTTTAGCACTATAAACTTTCCTCTTAGCACTGTTTACACTGCATCCCAGAGATTTTGGTATGTAGTATCTTTGTTTTCATTTATTTCTAAGAATCCTTTAAATTTCAGCCTTAATTTTGTTGTTTACCTAGAAATCATTCAGGAGCAAGTTGTTTAATTTCCATATAATTATGTGGTTTCTGGAGAACTTTTTGGTATTGATTACTATTTTTATTCAACTGTGGTGTGAGAGTATGGTTGATATAATTTCATTTTTAAAAAATTTATTGATACTTGCTTTATTATTGAGCATGTTGTTGATCTTGGAGTATGTTTCATGTGCAGAAAAGAAGAATGTATCTTCTGTGGTTGATGGGTGGAGTGTTCTATAGATGTCTATTAGGTCCAGTTGGTGCAGTGTGAAATTTATAATTTATTTGATAGTTTTCTACCTCAATAATCTATCTAATGCTGTTGGTGGGGTGTTGAAGTCTCCCATTATTATTGTGTAGCTGTCTAAGTCTTTTTATAGGTCTAGAAGTAGTTGTTTTATGAATCTGGGTATTCCAATGTTGGATGCCTCTATATTCAGGCTGGTTCACTCTTGCTGAATTAACCACTTTGTCATTATGTAATACTGTTCTTTATCACTTTTTTACTGTTGTTGGTTTAAAGTCTGTTTTATCTCATATAAACATAGAAACTCCTGCTTTATTTTTCACTTGTGTGATAGATCTTTCTCTAACTCTTTACTTTGAGCCTATGACTGTTATGTGTGAGTTGGGTCTCTTGAAGATAGCAGGTAGTTGGATCTTTTTTTTTTTTTTTTTTAAATCATACTTGTAACTCTGTGCCTTTGAAGTAGGGGCATTTAGATCATTTACATTCAAGTTTAATATTGACGTGTGTTTTTGGTCCTATTGTGAGATCGTTAGCTGGTTGTTTTGTAGTTTCTACTGCACGGTTGCTTTATAGGGCATGTTGGTGTTTTTGTGGTAGCAGCTATTGTTCTTTCATTTATATGTTTAGAATTCTTTTAAGGATCTCTTTTAAGGCTGGTCTAGTGACAACAACTTTATTTAGTGCTTGCTTGTCTAGAAAAGATTTTTTTTCCTCCTCACTTATGAAGATTAGTTTGGTTGAATATAAAATTATTGGTTGGAATTTCTTATCTTTAAGAATGCTGAAAATCGGCCCGTAATCTCTTTTGCCTTTTAAGGTTTCTCCTGAAAAAGTCTGGTGTTTGGCTGATGGGGATCCCTTTGTATGTTATCTTATGTAGTCTGCACCCCACCACCCCGCCCCTGCCTTTTTTTTTTCTTGCTGCCTTCAAGATTTGTTCTTTAGTATTGACCTTGGACAGTCTGGTGACTATGTATCTCAGTGCTATTCATTTTGGATAGAATCTTGCAGGTGTTCTCTGGATTTCTTCTATCTGGGTGTCTGCCTCTCTAGCAAGATAAGGAAATTTTCTTGACTCATGCCCTCAAATATATTTTCCAGGTTGTTTATTTTTTCTCTTCTTTCATAAGAATGTCAATAATTCAAAGGTTTTATCACTTTACGTAATCCCATATCTCTCAAAGACTTTGTTCATTTTTTAAGTGCTTTTTTTTCTTTATTTTTGTCTGATTGAGTTCAAAAGACTGGTCTTCAAGCTTTGAAATTGTTTCTTCCACTTGGTCCAGTCTTTTCATAAAGTTTTCAGGATTTTTTTTTTTTTCTTGAGACAGAGTCTCACTTTGTTGCCCAGGCTGGAGTGCAATGGCATGATCTCGGTTCACTACAACCTCTGTCTCCTGGGTTCAAGCTGTTCTTCTGCCTCAGCCTCCTGAGTAACTGGGATTATAGGCATGCACCACCATGAAATGGGGTTTTGCCATGTTGGCCAGGCTGGTCTTAAACTCCTGATCTCAGCTAATCCACCCATTTTGGCCTTCCAAAGTGCTGGGATTACAGGTGTGAGCCACTGTGCTTGCCCAGTAAATCTCTCAGTTGTATTTTAAAATTACTAAAGTGAGTTCTTCAATACCAGGAGCTCTGAATGATCCCTTTCAAAGATATTTTATCTCTTCTTTCACTTCCTGGATTGTTTTAGAAGTTTCTTCGTGTTGATTTTCAACCTTGTCTTGGATCTCCTTGAGCTTCCTTGCAATCCATGCTTTGAATTCTTTATCTGTCATTCTTCAGTTTCCATTTTGGTTAGGGACCATTAACGTAGTGGTGTCACTACATTAATATTTTTCATGGTGCCAGAATTCTTACACTGGTTTCTTCTCATCTAGAGATGCTGGCACTTCAAATTTTTATAATTATTTTTGTGTAGGTAATTTTTTTGTTTTTTTTCCTTATAATATTATTGGGCTTTTATTTCCCTTTTCCTTTTCCCCTCTCCCTCAGGGGTGTGACTTAGAGAATGTTGTGTCTGGTCTTTCAGCTCTGCTCCTATGGCCCTATGCACTTTCTTTGGCAGGTTTAATATTGGACTGTGTAGTTCTACCTACAAGCCACTAGATTGTGCGTATGGGTAAGAGCTGGGGGCAAGCAATGTGGCTGGGTATACTTGATCCTTGTTTACCTGGAGAAGCTCTCTGTTGCCTCAGGCAGTGTTCTGAACCAAGGAGTGCATAGTGTTCTGAGCTCCCTGATCAGCCCCAGGGTGGTTGGGGTGGGTGGGACCAAGATGGGTAGGACCAGCCCAGACAAGCCCATCTATAGGTTGCCTGATGGCAGAGACAAGTGGCTATGGAGAATCAAGTAGGTGACCACCAAGTGCCCAAAAGTTTGCCTAGGTGTGGAACTGGGAAACCTCCTTGGTCCTAAAACCTCCAAGGTCCCACCTTGGTCTCTAATCCAGGAGACTGGTAACTCTAGTTGCCTGGAGATCTGCCAGGATGTGGAGTGAAGAGGGCCCTGCTGTACAACAGTCTCTACGCAGGAAGGATGGGGTGGCTCAGGCTTGTAATCCAGACAATTGGGTGCTCCAAATGCCTGGAGATACGCCTGGGCATGAGGCAGGGAAACCCCAGCCTCACCATTATGTCTGCACAGCAAGGGTGGGGCAGCTCAGGCTGCTGATTTGGGTGGGTGGGTGCTCTGCATGCCTGGAGATCTGCCTGAGTGAAGAGCAGAGAAGGCCCTGCTTCATCATGTGTTTTGCACAGGAAGGGTGGGACAGCTTAGGCTTTTGATTTGGGTGAGTGGCTGCTCTGACTGCATGGAGATCTGCCTGGGCATCAAGCAGAGAAGGCCTCAATCCACCATTATCTCTGCACAGGAAGGGTTAGGAAACTCAGGCTGCTGGTCCAGGCAAGCAGTTGCTCCAAATGCATGGAGTTCTGCCTGGATGTGGAGTGAAGAGGCCCCCCCGCATCAGGATCTCTACACAGGAAGGATAGGAGTAGCTCAGGTTGCTGAACCAGGTAAGCAGTTGCTCTGGATGCCTGGAAATCTGCCTGGTTATGAAGTGGAGAGGGCCCCACTGCATTGTAATCTGTGCACAAGAAGGGTAGGGTGGCTCGGACTGCTGAACCAGGCAAATAAGTGCTGCAGATGCCTTGAGATCTGTCTGGGCATGAAGCAGAGAGGGCCCCACTGCACCACAATCTATGTCCAGGCAGCAGGGCAGCTCAGGCTGCTGGTCCAGGCAAGCCTGTTCTCTGAATGCCTGCTGTTTTGCCTGGGAGTGGAGTGGAGAGGGCCTCACTTCACTATGATCTTAGAGGAGCAGGCTGTGGCACCTATTGATGACACACACACACACACACACACACACACACACACACACCCCGGTTCCAAGTCACCAAGCTAGCCCTGACACAAGTCTAGTCACCCAGAATAAACTATGACTGTAGCAGCTCTCCTCCCACCGCAGGCCTGTGACAAGGGAGATCAAAACTCCAGTGCTTACTGAGGAGGCACTTTCCACAATTCTGGCTGTGAAGACTCCTGTACTGCTCCACAGCAGGTGTTCCAATCTCTAGCCTGAGGCAAAAATGCCTGCCATTTGCCAACGTATGGCTGACTTTTATGAACCTGGATTAAAACTGGCATCCTGCTTTCTGTCCCAGGTCTGGGAAAATGCCTGCAGCTGTTCCTGGTGTCTTTCCCTCTCATGGTCTCCAAGCCTCCTCCCAAGATAGTTCTGGGGCTTGGGAGAAACAAGGTGCTCTCTCTTGGCTTAAGTTACTTGGATCCCTAGTGGAAAGGTGAGTCACAGAGGGAGGCTCTCTGCCCCTCTCACATAACAGGTAATCACTCACTTTTATCAGCCAGACGCTATCATGGGGGCTGTTTGCCTGAACTCTCCTTCCCAGAATGTGGGGTGTCTGTCATGATTCCAGTGGATTTCCATTTTCCTTCTTGATTAAATCTCAGAGAGTTTATCTTTATGCATCATCTTGCTATTTCCAAGTGACTGAGTCTCGCTAAAAGCCTCTAATCTGCCATCTTGGGTGGGGATAAAAAGTCTAGTAATTATCAGAAATAGCTTTCAAAAAAGCAGTTGCTTCATGTAATTTGGTACAAGGAAAACTTTTGTTAGGATTCTACTGGCTGTTTGAATTATTCAATTTTGGTTAGAAAGCATGATTTTTGTTTTGTTTCCTTCCTAGAGAGATCTGCAACTTTTCAGATCTTATATTTTATTCTACTGAGAGGATGATATAGGTTTTTATAATTGGAAAAAGTAGGGCAAACTGAGTTCACTCAGATCACACTAATGATTACTGAAATAACTGTAATTAGAACACAAGTTTCCAGATTTTCCTGTCCTGTGCTTTTTTTTGTAGGTCTGCTGTATCTCGGGCCTGGCAATAATCATTTTTGACCTTTACCTCTCCAGGCTATTGTTAAGTGGTTTTGAGCTTTGTTAGCTTTCTTATGGGTTTGTGCTAAATTGTGTCCATAAAGTAGGCTGAATTCTCCAGGAAGTGCAATAGCTATAATATTGCATTATTACTTTAAAATGCGTTGGTTGCTTTTTTTTTTCTTTTCTTTTTGTCCAACTATCTTGAACTTAAAGAATATATTATCCAATATGAAAGATGCGTATCTGGTGAAAAACACTAATTTAAGGGAAGAAAATTTCAGATGATTGTATCTGTCAATCCTTAAAACACACTGAGCTTCATTAGTAAATCGACTATCCTCAGATCTTTCTCTTGGAACAGATCACATAATCGGCCTTTGTGTTGATTTCTCATCCCCTTCTTTAGAGGCAGAACAATTAGAATAATTGGCTGGTACAGGGAAAGCACAAAGAACTTTCTTATATATTTGTGATGTATCTTTTAATTGGGGTTGGAAATGAGAGTGGAGGAATGAACATGAAACTTGGAAGGGCGATGGGGAAAAATATTGTCTTTAAAATATTATTTGATTGTTGATCCAGATGAAAGAAATGATAAATATAAAGTTAAAGAGAATATAAACAAAATAATGTGGTTTTTGTGTTAACACGAGCGTGAAATTATTAAAAATCAGGAAAAAATATTTTTCGCACAGACTCAGGAGCAAATGAAACTGTAAATACTCTCTGCTTTTAGAAAACCTTTTTTGTAGCAGTAATCATGGGAGGGTAGAGGCAATGCCTCAGGGCATAGGTGCTCAGGGCAAGGGGAAGGAAAGAGAACAAAAGGAGAGAGGATATTTTTAGAGCTGTCATTTTGAAATTTACCTGCTTCTGCTTCGTGCTGCTTTGCCACCGTATTGGTCCAGTAGAAATCTCTCAAAGCGGGAGCAGCCGTATTTTAAAATAATAGGATTACAGCAAGTGACTTTAATCAAGGTCTTAGTTCAAGTGCATGAAGGAGAGTGTGGTGAAAGAGTGAGGCCACAAGAAATTGTTCACTAGGCAAGTTTTCTGCAAACCTCATCAACTAGGAGAAACTGACCACTAAAGGAAAGCAAAAATATTGAAAGCAAGACAGAGTATGAGACCTGTTTAAAATGCAACCTGTATAGTATTGGTCACCTGCTGATGATAGCTTATGACTAGAATTTATCAGTCCTGGTCATTTATAACAGAGACCGTTTCCTGGGTAATATGGTCTGGGAGGACTAGAACTGAACATTCCTGGTTCAGGATCATACCCTTAGAGCTCAGCACACTTCATACATAGTAGACTTAAAAGTGAATGTTTGTTGATTGGCCAAATGAATAGATGTGTGTTTCACATCTTATTTGCTTGTGCTGTGACCTACAATGGATTTTCAATGTCAGACTGGGAAAGTATTTCTGAAGTCAATTAGCATCATTCCGCATCTTGTGGATGAAGGTTCTACATGCTAGGACTTCATATTGCCATCTCAGAGGCCTCACAGGAATTTCTCAGTCCCCTTCCCCCCTCCCACAAATGATTCTGTATAATTTATAATGTATATGCTGGCCAGAATGCTGCTAATCTGTGATTCCAACCATGTACCAGTGATTACCCAGGCATAATCAACATGGATTATGGATTTGAGGGCCAAAACATTCCTCAGTATTTATTGCTTTGACTTAAAATGAACTACTGAAAATAAAATAGCTTCAGACACAATAAGGCATTTCGTAATTCAGGAAATCTGAGAAATATGGGGGTTATTTGAAACCTATAGTGATAAAGTTCCCACTGCTATTGAAGTTATTGTCTTTAAACAAAAGATTCTCTATCAGTAACATTATTTTTTGCATGATATTCAAGTTAATTTCCTGTTATCTGTAAAGAAGCAATGAGGTAGTTGGTATGACTCCCAAAGGTAAATAATCCTGTTTTGTTATGATTTCCAGCTACCTGAAGATGGGAGAGACTCAGGACATTACAATCAGTGTGTTATGTGTGGCAGGTTACAGTGTGGTTTATTTATGAATTTTATGGATGTATTTTCTGAATATGTAGCTCTTTTTGAATTTGGGTAGATAAATGTTTTGGACTTTGGAATACTTGGAGTTGTACACTGTGGTTTTATAGTCCATTGTCTAGGATAGAGATAAGCTAGAGTAATTCTTGTCGCTATAAAGTACTTTCGTGTTGTTAGTCTGTGCGTACTTACTAGTATATGACACAATACCTTCTGAGAACAAGGAGAGGAATACTTGAAAAAATTACAGTGGATAATGGAAATTGTAATATACTCCTACCATAATATATAATTATAAAGCTAATAATCATAGTTGAAAATTTGAAAATTTTCTAGATGTCAATAAAATTTCGAGCAAATTTGATAATGTAAAGTTGTCCAGGAATATGTTTTTTTTTTTTTTTTTTTTTTTTTTTTTTTTTTTTTTGAGACAGAGTCTCGCTCTGTCGCCCAGGCTGGAGTGCAGTGGCGCAATCTCGGCTCACTGCAAGCTCCACCTCCTGGGTTCACGCCATTCTCCTGCCTCAGCCTCTCCGAGTAGCTGGGACTACAGGCGCCCGCCACCATGCCCGGCTAATTTTTTCTATTTTTAGTAGAGACGGGGTTTCACCGTGGTCTCTCTCGATCTCCTGACCTCGTGATCTGCCCGCCTCGGCCTCCCAAAGTGCTGGGATTACAAGCGTGAACCACCGCGCCCGGCCTCTAAAGTTGTCCAGGAATATTAATGCTTTAAAATTTTCTAGGACTTCAGACAACTCTGCTTCCTAAAATTGTATTCATGATACGTTATCTTAATGAAGTGTTCATCATGTGGACACACTCACACGCACATATATTATTATGTTAAAAAAATAGAAAGACATGCATATTTCTGATGCTCAGCCAAATGGAATACGAAACAGGGAAAAGTCAACAAGCAGAAAAAAACACCAAGTAGCATCTCCTTAATTGCTTACATCAGTTCTACTGATACCTCATTGTGGATAAAGTAATTAATAGGGAATCTAATTCAAGAAAAATGCATGAACTTCAAGCCTTTTGAAGCCAAGAATGTCTTTCCACAAAAGGCAACCATCCATTACCACACTTCCTTAATATCTGTCAGAGAGAGAGTATTGCATACAGCGTTAGGTATGCCAGAAGGAGGGTGCTTTCCACACTGATTGTCATAAATGACTTTGAATCTCTACTTCCATATTATGGTAATTTTAAACCAGTATATGTTTCAAAGACACTGTATCTTAATTTTTAGGGCTACAAGCTCTCAAATGGCTTTGATATGACAATTGTTTTGTCATTCCTCAGGACAGTAAAAATATAATGACCTGGAAGTATCATTACAGGGCAGGAAGGTGTTGATTGTTTGTTTCCAGAGTGAGGGGGAGTTGAAGAGACCCACAACTTAGTGAGTGAGAAGGGAATATGTTATTAGTGAAAAGCCAGGTTTAAGTTAAGGCAAAGAGGCATGAGGAAAGAATAAACTGGTATAGTGTTTAAAAGATCATCAAGAATCATATCCGTTGGTGGTTCAGGCCTGTAATCCCAGCACTTTGGGAGGCCAAGGTGGGCGAATCATGAGGTCAGGAGTTTGAGACCAGCCCGGCCAACGTGATGAAACCCCATCTCTACTAAAAATACAAAAATAGCTGGGCATGGTGGTGGACGCCTGTAATTCCAGCTACTCAGGAGGCTGAGGCAGGAGAATCATTTGAACCCAGGAGGGAGAGTTTGCAGTGAGCTTAGATCGCACCACTGCACTCCAGCCTGGGCAACAAAGTGAGGCTCCGTCTCGAAAAAAAAAAAAAAAACATAAAAAATCATATCCATGATGTAATGTGTACTGTAATCTTCTGAAACTAATGGTTTTTATGTTGGAAAGAACCATAAAGTTTGGGATAACAATCCATTTGAAGTTGGATTATTTCAAGGAAAGGATGTATGGTGATAACCCTTTACTAAAAATATCTTGATAACTCCCTCCCATACTCTTGTAGAAACTGCTGGTTTAATGACAGCTTGAGATGTACACTGTCAGCCAGAATTTATCATTCATTTAGTCATTCAACAAACAAGTAGTGGTCATTTTCTATTGCCAGTCACTATTCTAGGCTTTGGCGATTCATGAATAAAAAATAAAATGGATAAAACAAAAAGTCATAGATCCTGGTCTTCCTGAAGATTATATTCCAGGTCCCATGATAGATTGTTAGTTAAGAGAGATGTACGTAAGTTTTAACCATATTGTGTCATCTCTGTAATATAAATGCAGCAAGGTAATTTTTTAAGAATGTATTTGGGGAGCGGAGCCAAGATGGCCAACTAGAAGCAGTGTGATTGGAGGCTCCCACCGAAAAGAACCAAAACAGTGTGTGAATCCTGCACCAGCAACCAAGATAACCAGGTTCTGTCATCAGAACTAATTAGGTGGCTGGTGTGACTTACGGAGAGGAGCAGGATGGTGGGTCAGCCCACTTGTAAGCCACACAGGGCAGGGGAGCCCATACCTGCAGACAAGGGAGGCCGTAAGTGAGCATGCTACCCAGCCTGAAAAACCGTGCTTCTTCCATGGAACTGTGCAACCCCCATGGATCAGAAGATCCCACTCATAAACCCATGCCACTGGGGCCTTGGGTCCCAACTATGGACCTACGCAGATTCTCAACAGCCTCTTTGCTGGAATCTGCCTAAGCCTACTGAGTTCTCAGGGGGAGGGGCAGCCATCACCACTGCTGCCTGTCTAAACCATCTGAGCTCCTTGAGGGAGGAGTGGCAGCCACCGCCTCCATTGCCTAAGACAAAAGAACTCCCTGAGGGAGTGGCAGCCACCACCACTGGTGCTGCCAGCTGTATAAGCTGTCTGAGCTCCCTGGGGGAGGGGGAGCAGCAAAAAGTGAGGCTGCAACCTACTTAAGACACTAAGCTACATAAGACATAGCTGTAGGCCACACTTTTCTCCTGCTGGAGCCAGGGAGGCTGGACTGCTCGGTCCCAAAAGATATTCCCTATAGCGCAACACACTGGCTGTGGCTGACTGCAGCCAGATTGCCTCTTCAGGCTGCACCCTAACCCATCCCTCCTCACTGGGCTGGGCCCCTTGCAGGAATTCCAGCAACTCCAGCCAGGGGCTCAGGGACAGAACTCTGATCTCTCTGAGCCTGAACGCCTAGGGCGAGTGGTGGCCATAGTCTCCACAGACCATCAGACTCAGTTTTTCTTCCTGCTAACTCTGAGGAATCCGAGTAGCCTAGATGAGTGGGTTTCCCCCAGCATGGCATACCCCCTCCATCAAGGGAAAACCAAAGTGCTTTATTAAATGGGTCCTGGTTCCTATGCCCACCAACTGGGTAAGACCCCCCCCCCCACCCGCCAACAGGGGTTGCCAAACACCCTATACAGGAGCTTTCCTACTGGCATCAGGTTGCTGTCCCCTCGAAGTCAGAGATACCAGAGGAAGGGGCAAGC
Source organism: Nomascus leucogenys (assembly GCF_006542625.1). Classification (NCBI taxonomy): domain Eukaryota; kingdom Metazoa; phylum Chordata; class Mammalia; order Primates; family Hylobatidae; genus Nomascus; species Nomascus leucogenys. Next base: position 53,400,599 of record NC_044381.1, on the reverse strand, counting down.
ACCCATCTTGGCTGTTCTCCAGCCTCCTCCAGAGACATCTCCAGGGGCAGGAGTGAACCAGATGAATAGGGCAAATGAAAGAAATAAAGCGTATTCAAAAAGGAAGAGAGGAAGTCAAAGTGTCCCTGTTTGCAGATGACATGATTGTATATTTAGAAAACCCCATTGTCTCAGCCCCCAAACCCCTTAAGCTAATAAGCAACTTCAGCAAAGTCTCAGGATACAAAATCGAGGTGCAAAAATCACAAGCATTCCTATACACGAATAACAGACAAACAGCCAAATCATGAGTGAACTACCATTCACAGTTGCTACAAAGAGAATAAAATACCTAGGAATACAGCATACAAGGGATGTGAAGGACCTCTTCAAGGAGAATGACAAACCACTGCTCAAAGAAATAAGAAAGGACACAAATAAATGGAAAAACATTCCATGCTCATGGATAGGAAGAATCAATATCGTGAAAATGGCCATACTGCCCAAAGTTATTTATAGATTCAATGCTATTCCCATCAATCTACCATTGACTTTCTTCACAGAATTAGAAAAAACTACTTTAAATTTCATATGGAACCAAAAGAGGGCCAGTACAGCCAAGACAATCCTAAGCAAAAAGAACAAAGCTGGAGGCATCTCGCTACCTGACTTCAAACTATACTACAAGTCTACAGTAACCAAAACAGCATGGTACTGGTACCAAAACAGATATATAGATCAATGGAACAGAACAGAGGCCTCAGAAATAATACCACATATCTACAACTATCTGATCTTTGACAAACCTGATAAAAACAAGTGATGGGGAAAGGATTTCCTATTTAATAAATGGTGTTGGGAAAACTGGCTAGCCATACGTAGAAAACTGAAACTGGACCCCTTCCTTATATCTTACACAAAAATTCACTCACAATGGATTCAAGACTTAAAATCTAAAATCATAAAAACCCTAGAAGAAAGCCTAGGCAATACCATCCAGGGCATAGGCATGGTTGAAGACTTCATGAGTAAAACACCAAAAACAAGGGCAACAGAAGCCAAAATTGACAAATGGGATCTAATTAAACTAAAGAGCTTCTGCACAGAAAAAAAAACTATCATCAGAGTGAACAGACAACCTACAGAATGGGAGAAAATTTTTGGAGTTTATCCATCTGACAAAGGTCTAATATCCAGAATCTAAAAGGAACTTAAATTTACAAGAAAAAAACCCCAGCAAAAAGTAGGTGAAGGATATGAACAGACACTTCTCAAAAGAAGACATTTATGCAGCCAACAAACATGAAAAAAAGCTCATCATCACTGGTCATTAGAGAAATGCAAATCAAAACCACAATGAGATACCTTCTCGTGCCAGTTAGAATGGCAATAATTAAAAAGTCAGGAAACAGATGCTGGAGAGGATGTGAATAAAGAGAAATGATTTTACATTGTTGGTGGAAGTGTAAATTAGTTCAACTATTGTGGAAGACAGTGTGGCAATTCTCAAGGATCAAGAAGCAAAAATTCCATTTGACCCAGCAATCCCATTACTGGCTATATACCCAAAGGATTATAAATCATTCTACTATAAAGACACATGCACCCATGTATTTCTTGCAGCACTATTCACAATAGCAAAGACCTGGAACCAACCCAAATGGCCATCAATGATAGACTGGATAAAGAAAATGTGGCACATATACATCATGGAATACTATGCAGCCATAAAAAAGAATGAGTTCATATTCTTTGCAGGGACATGGATGAAGGTGGAAACCATCATTATCAGCGTACTAACACAGGAACAGAAAACCAAACACTGTGTGGTCTTATTCATAATTGGGAGCTGAACAATGAGAACACATGGACGCAGGGAGGGGAACAACACACACTGGGGCCTGTCAGTGGGGGCAAGGGGAGTGGGAGCATCAGGGAAAATGGCTGGTGCATGCAGGGTTTAATGCCTAGGTGACGGGTTGATAGGTGCAGCAAACCACCAAGGTACCCATTTACCTATGTAACAACCCTGCACGTTCTGCACATGTATCCTGGAACTTCAAGTAAAAATTTTAAAAACTTATGTGTTTCACATTCCTACTCACTTTCACACCTGTCATTGCTCTCTTTGTGGAAGGGAGAATCACAGAGAACAAAAATGTCAAATCTCAACTATTCAAGTTAGGTTTTCCAACTTCCAATGGAGATAATAGTTTATTTGTGTCAGAGAGGTAGCTTTTGCAAACTGCAATCCAAATGTATCTATATAGCTTTGGAAAGAATATATTATATAACGATAGAAGAGCTGATTTTCCTTCCCTAAACTTCACTAGGTTGGAAGAAGGTACAGGAAATAAATCAAGATACTGAAACATAGGTGAGTTCCCCTAAAAGGGAAGCCTGACACTTTAAAATGATGTAGATAATTCTAGATATATTTTAAAGTAGGAAAGACTAATGCATCCTTTCCAATCTTATGCCCTGGGAGAAAGCATCACATTTTCTTTGAGGGTTGAGAGCCTTTTATTTGTTGTGCTTTGTATTTAATAAACTTTATTGAGGAATCATTTACAGGCAGTAAAATACATATATATTCAGTGAGCAGTTCAGTGAATTTTAGTCAATGTATACATTTGTGTAGTCAGTACCACCATAAAGATAGAGAATGATTCCAAACCTCTAGAAAGTTCCACTTCTGGCTCTTGGCAAAAATTCCCTTATTTCCTACACCAGGCAACCAATGAACTGTTTTCTAATATTACACATTAATTTTGTCTATTCTAGAATTTATATAAATTGAATAATTTACTAGGTATGTTTTTGTATCTGGCTTCACTTGCTTAGTATGTGGTTTTTGAGATTCATTCTTATTGAAATTTTTAAACCAGGAATTTAGCCTAGATGACTGACTTTGTCTTCAACCTAAGCCTCTGGCATTACCTGTGTCTGTTTTTGGCTTACTATGACCATTTCTAACTTTTCAAAGCAGCACAAGGTTTACAAAGAAAGGTTGTTGTCAGTATAAGAGAGGGGAAGTGTTTTTTGTTGTATAAGTTTCTCAGCATAGATTGACCTGGTTGGCATCATTGTGTTGATAATCCAGGAGGATGTTCTTCCAATAAAAATTTTGATATTATAAAACTTTTATAGGCAGTTGCCCTAATACTATTTTAGGTTTTTGGTTTTTGAAAACACTTCTGGAAAGTCTGAGGGGTCATAACCAGAAAGAAGCAGTAACTCACCTGAGGGCTAATTCTTTTGCTGAAGTTGAGTCATCTGACCTTTAAATGCCCTCTGATAGTGCCAGGTACTCTTGCAAAACAAATCTCTCTTAGTTTTCTTGTACTGTTATAGCATAATACCCAGGACTGCATAATTTATAAGGAACTGAAATGTATTTCTCATAGTTCTGGAGGCTAAAAGTTCAAGATCAAGGTGAGGGTAGGTTCAGTTGTCTGGTGAGGCTACATCCGCTGCAGGAGTGGAATGCAGTGTGCTCCCTTGGCTGGAGAAGAGGAATAAGCTAGAAAACTAGCAAAACTAGCTGAAAGGCAGGTGATAAAGATAAAGCTGAAAGGCAGTTAATAAAGGCCTAATCCCATTAATGAGAGAGGAGCCCTCATAACCTAAATAATCTCTCAAAGGCCCTGCCTCTTAATACTATCACATTAGCAAAATCTGAATTTTGGAGGGGACACATTCAAAATAGTACTCTTTTACTGGATAAAAATATATAGATGAATTTAACATGGATAGGTATATGCCGTAAAGTTTGAAAAATAAAGAATCTTAGTTTGGCTTACTGTTTTCATTTAGGCTTCTGTGGCATGTGCTAATAGTTTAGGATAACCTCAGGTTAGTTTTGATTCTACTTTTTATACAAATGTTGAAATATTCCGTATTTAATTTTTCTTTTTCTTCCCTTCCTCCCTCCCTCTCTCCTTCCTTCTCTTCATCTCTTCTTCTCTTTCTTTCAACTTCTTTTAGCCCATTACACTTTACCCTGCATTGTCAAGGTGGCAATGAATAGGAAGATTGGAATCTGTGTGAAAAGGGTCTATGGATATTCTGCTGTTCAGAATGCACATTGCCAAGCTTTTACATTGAGGAGGGGTCTGAATTTGCCCACAGTAACCCTTCCCCAGGGTCTTTGGGTAAAAGCCATAGAAGCTGAGCCATAATATCCTGACAGGAATGTAGAATTCACAGCAATTGTCCTCAAAGAGCTTACCTGCCTAAGATGCATATGAATGCACTTAATCTTTCCTTTATTGGCAGCTACTCCAACATCCAGAGCCTATTTTGTTTTTTATCATCATTATTGCCTGCTGTTTACCACTGTATACCTTGCTAATGGTGTGGTTTCCATGGCTTGTTAATTTCATGGCCAAATAACATTGTAATTTATTGCACTCTTTAATGTGGAAACCTGAGACTCCATAAATTCTTGTGCATTTTTTCCCTCTTTGGAATATTGAACAGATCAGGCAAAGTAATAAATTTATTTCAAATGCACTTGATAGCAAAACATCGATTAGGACTGATCGGCAATATTTCTTCTTTCCGCAACTGTGACTATTTTTAAAGATTATTTTAAACATTGAATATGAAGTTACTTAACATAGGACTCAGTTCACTAGGATCACTTAGAACAATAAAGGGAAATTTGTGATGGCTATCTGTAGCTTATTCAAATATTGACTAATCAGCTCCAGCTTGGCTAATTTAATTTGTAAGAATTCATTTAGTATTTTATTAACTCTTGTCCTTCCCCCATCACTCTCATGAGAATGGATCATTAGAATCTTACAACATGCTAAGTCACCTTCTATTTCTGCATCTCTAACTAAAAAGCACTTCTTACTTATCTAATGTAACCTGCTATCTTTTAGAATAACTGAGGCTTTAGTTCTAAAATTAAAGCAAATAAACAAAAAGCAATATATCAAGGAGACACTGAATTTTAGAGCTCGAGGATGAAGACTAGAATTAAGGACAAATCTATCATTTTAGAGCTAAAACAACTGAGGCCTAAAGTTAGAAGGTAGTTGCCCAGACCATCGAAAGGGATAGAAGACCAGGTTCCAAGCTGAGAGAGAGATGGGTGACACTTAGTTGGAGCATTTTAGAAACTGAAATGTAAGCCCCTAGGGTTTTGGGAAAGCTGGCGTCTGGCTACAGTCTTGAGATTTCAGACAGACAGTGGGCCCGGTGGACCCTGAGCTTCTGTAGTGGGCAGGGAAGATCACCATGTCTTCTGAAAATGTTACAAAATGCAGGGGCATGAGCAGTGAGTTCCATTGCTAAATTAATTCTGAGTTTAGATTTACCTCAGATATTTGAGAAAGATCTTAAACAAGGGCAAAGTCCAAGTCTGTTTCTTTAAATTCATGCTCTGCATTTAGTGGTAGAGGCACTTAAACACTTCAACTGATTCCAACACTTTATTTTACTCTATGTTTAATTCTAATAGTCCTACAATTGATTACTTAATAAATGAAGAGCTAGCATCACAAAGAGTGTGAAGGTCTGTATAGAGAGAGTAAGGATGTGGGAGTAGAACAGTGTAGAACAGGGTATCAATGTGAAGAGATCTTGGTAAATAAGAACAGTTATCAGAAATGAAAATACATTCAGTAGGAAATGAGTGCCTGACATCCTGCCCTACACGTTGCATGTTTAGAAGTTGGTTTCTAAGTTCATGTTTTTCCTCCCCATTTCCCCCTTCCTCTCAGCCCCTAGCAACCATAATTCCACTTCCTGTCTCTTATGATTTTGACTACTTAGGTACCCCATCCCCATATAAGTGGAATCAGTATTTGTATTTTTGACTGGCTTATTTTACTTATAATATCCTCAAATTTCATTCCAGTTGTAGTATGGGTTGGAATTCCCTTTCTTCTTAAGGCTTAGTACTATTCCATTGTTTGTGTATATTACATTTTGACTATCCACATTCATCTGTTGAGGGAAACTCGTGTTGCTTTCACTTTTTAGGTATTACAACTAATGTTGCTAGAAACATGGGCGTATACACGGCTGGGCATGGTGGCTCACACCTGTAATTTCAGCACTTTGGATGGCTGAGGTGGGCGGATCACTGGAGGTCAGGAGTTCGACACCAGCCTGACCAACATGGTGAAACCCCGTCTCCACTAAAAATACAAAAATTAGCCAGGCATGGTGGCATATGCCTGTAATCCCAGCTACTTGGGCGACTGAGGCAGGAGAATCACTTGAACCTGGAAGGCGGACTTTGCAGTGAGCCAAGATTGCACCATTGCACTCCAGGCCAGGCAACAAAAGCAAAACTCCGTCTTAAAAAACAAAACAAAACATGGGTATATACATATCTCTTTAAGACCCTAAGACCCTGCTTTCAAATCTTTTGGGTATATACTCAGAAGTGGAATTGCTGAATCATGTGGTAATTCTATTTTTAATTTTTTAGGCTCCACCATACTGTTTTCTGTAACAGGTATAACGTTTTAATTTTCTCACCAGCAGTGTACAAGGATACCATTTTCTCCACATCCTCATCAAACTTGTTATTTTCTGTTTCTTGTTCCTTGAGGGCAACCATTCTAATGGGTATATGTTTTGGGAAGTCAGGGACCCCAAATGGAGGGACCGACTGAAGCCATGGGAGAAGAACATGGATTGTGAAGATTTCATGGACATTTATTAGTTCCCCAAATTAATACTTTTATAATTTCTTATGCCTGTCTTTACTGCAATCTCCAAACATGAATTGTGAAGATTTCATGGACACTTATCACTTCCCAATCAATACCCTTGTGATTTCCTATGCCTGTCTTTACTTTAATCTCTTAATCCTGTCATCTCGTAAGCCGGGGAGGATGTATGTCTCCTCAGGACCCTGTGATAATTGCGTTAACTACACAAATTGTAGAGCATGTGTGTTTAAACAATATGAAATCTGGGCACCTTGAAAAAAGAACAGGCTAACAGCAATTGTTCAGGGAACAAGAGAAATAACCTTAAACTCTGACTGCCGGTGAGCTGGGCGGAACAGAGCCATATTTCTCTTCTTTCAAAAGCAAATGGGAGAAATATCGCTGAATTCTTTTTCTTATCAAGGAACATCCCTGGGAAAGAGAATATGCGCCTGGGGATAGGTCTATAGACGGCCCCCCTGGGTGTGGCCATCTTTTATGGTCGAAACTGTAGGGGTGAAATAGAACCCAGTTTCCCATAGCGCTTCCAGGCTTATTAGGAAGAGGAAATTCCCGCCTAATACATTTTGGTCAGACCGGTTGCTCTCAAAACGCTGTCTCCTGGTAAGATGATATCAATGACAATGGTGCCTGAAACTTCATTAGCAATTGCGCCCCAGCCCTGTGGTCCTGTGGTCTTGCCCTGCCTCCATTTGCTTTGTGATATTCTATTACCTTGTGAAGTATGTGACCTCTGTCACCCATACCTATTCGTACACTCCCTCCCCTTTTGAAAGTCTCTAATAAAAACTTGCTGGTTTTGCGGCTTGTGGGGCATCACGGAACCTACCAACATGTGATGTCTCCCCCAGACGCCCAGCTTTAAAATTCTCTTTTGTACTCTGTCCCTTTATTTCTCAAACCGGCCAATGCTTAGGGAAAATAGAAAAGAACCTATGTGACTACTGGGGCAGGTTCCCTGATAGGTATGAGGTGGTATCTCATAGTGATTTTGATTTGTGTTTCCCTAATAATTGGTGATGTTAAGAATATTTGTATGCTTCTTGGCCATCTGTATACCTTCTTAGGTTAAAAGTCTATTCATGTCATTTACCCATTATTGAATTGGGCTGTTTAATGTTGTCGTTGCTTCTGTTGACTAGGAATTCTCTATATATTCTGAATATCAATACTTTGTTAGATATATAGTTTGCAAATTTCTCCCATTGTGTAGCATGCCTTTTCACTCTGTAGGTAGTATCTTTTGATTCACAAAAGTTCTTAATTTTCATGAAGTCTAATTTGTATATTTTTTAATTGCCTGTGCCTTTGGCATCATATCCAAGGGATCATAGTAGAATCTAATGTTGTGAAGCTTCTTCCCTATGTTCTTTTTTAAGAGTTTCATAATTTTAACTCTTTTTTTTTTTTTTTTTTTTGGAGATGGAGTTTCGTTCTTGTTGCCCAGGCTGGAGTGCAATGGCACGATCTCCCCTCATGGCAACCTCCGCCTCCCCGCTTCAAGCAATTCTCTGGCCTCAGCTGCCCCAGTAGCTGGGATTACAGGTATGCGCCACCACGCTCAGCTTATTTTGTATTTTTAGGAGACACAGGGTTTCTCCGTGTTGGTCAGACTGGTCTTGAACTCTTGACCTCATATGATCCGCCTCCCTTGGACTCCCAAAGTGCTGGGATTACAGGCGTTAGCCACCATGCCCGGCCAATTTTAACTCTTACATTTATGTCTCTTATTTAGTTTTAGTTAATTTTGTATATGGTATTAGTTAAGGCTGCAACTTGATTCTTTTTCATATGGAAATTCTAGCACCGTTTATTGAAAAGATAGTTCTTTCCCCTTTGACTAGTTTTGGCAATCTTATAGAAATTTATTTCACCATGTTTTCAAGTGTTTATTTCTGGACTATTTTATTCCATTGGCCTATATACATACGTCCTTTTATGTCAGTACCACACTATTTTGATTACTGTCAGCGTTGTACCAAGTGTTGAAATCAGGAAGGGTGGGCCCTTCAATTTTGTTATTTTTTTATTCCAAGATTGTTTTGGCTAGTCAGGGTTCCCTTGAGATTCCAAATTAATTTTAGAATAGGTTTTCCTATTTTTCCAAAAAACATCATTGGGATTTCAACAGGAATTGCATTAAATCTGTAGAGCATTTTGGGTAACAATGATATATCATTTAAAGTCTATTTTGTTTGGTATTAATATAGTTACTCCTGCTCCCTTGTGGTTACTGTTTGCATGAAATATCTTTCCATCCCTTTACTGTCAGGCTGTTTGTGTCTTTGAACATAAAGTGAATCACTTTTAAACGGCACATAGTTGGATCATGTTTTTAAAGATATATCCTGCCAATCTTTTTTTGATTGGAGGGTTTAAATCATTTTTATTTAAAGAAATTACTGATAAGAAGAAACTTCTGTAGTTTTGCTATATTTTGCTACATACATTATAGATTTTTGTCCTTTTGTGGTTCCTACATGACTCTCTTCTTGTTTAGTTGATTTTTTTGCAATGAAATGTTTTAATTCCCTTCTCTTTTCCTTTTGCATATATTCTATAATATTTTGTTTGTGGTTACTATAAAGATTACACTTAATATTCTAAAATTATAGCACTCTAAACTTAATTTGTATTCCGTTTAAATATTTATATTTAAATATTAAGTATATGTTCTTTGAGCACATTTAACACAGCTATTTAAAGTCTTTGTATAGTAGGTCTGCTATCTGGTCTTTTTCAGGGATAGTTTCTGTTGTTTCTTTCTTTTCCTGTATTATTTATTTTGTGCTTGTGACTTTTTGAATTGTTGAAAACTGGACATTTGAATCTAATAATGTATTAACTCTGGTAATCAGATTCTCCTCCTTCCTCAGAATTTACTAATTTTGTTGTTTGTTTTGGTTTGGTTTTGATAATTTTTAGATTATCTCTGTACCAAGGATCAGACTGAGATGTAAACTTAAAATTTTCTTCCATCTTGGCCGGGCGTGGTGGCTCATGCCTGTAATGCCAGCACTTTGGGAAGCCAAGGCGGATGCATCATGAGGTCAGGAGATTGAGACCATCCTGGCTAACATGGTGAAACCCCGTCTCTACTAAAAATACAAAAAATTAGCTGGGCGTGGTGGCGGGTCCCTGTAGTCCCTCCCAGCTACTCAGGAGGCTGAGGCAGGAGAATGGCATGAACCCGGGAGGCGGAGCTTGCAGTGAGCAGAGATTGTGCCATTGCACTCCAGCCTGGGTGACAGTTGGAGACTCTGTCTCAAAAAAAACAAAACAAAACAAAACAAAAAAATTTATCCTATCTTTTCTGAGTGTGTATTGTTTCCTGGGCATGCTTGATGAATTAGAAAGTCATCTTTCTAATTTCTCCTGTATATGCAGTTATGTTGAGTGTCCTAGTATTGAATGTCTAGCTCCTAAAAGAGAAAAAAAGAAGATAAAAATAAGCCGGGGGGGTGGGGGGCATGGAGACACTAATTCTTTAAATCCTTTGGAAGCTGCCTCTGCTCCAATGGAGGAGCAGCTTGCGACAATGGCAATGAGGTGCAACAATGGGTGTTCACCTCTATTTCTATATTTCCCTGATCAGAAGCAGCAATCAGCAACCAAAAAAAAAAAGATCACTGGCATTGGGAGAACAGGATCCTTATGGTCTACCCTGGTTCCTACAAACTGTGTGCAGGCTGCCTCAGGAAAACTTGAACAACCTCCAGGCACAGGAATAAAGGGTGTAGGATAGGTAGCCACTTCTGAATAAATCTCAATTTACCATCCAAGCCTTACCCTGGGAGGTTCAAGCCTTCACCAAACTTCAGAGTTATAAAACACAGTATTCCTTTTATAAGCTGAGAAGGGTATGTCCTAAGACCCTCAGCGGATACCTGAAACTGCAGATACTACTGGAGTCTATATAAACTGTTTTTTTGATATGATAAACAAGATGGCTACTAAATGACTAATGGGCAGATAGTGTATGCAGCCTGGGTATTCTGGACAGAGGAATAATTCACGTCCTGGAAAGGACACAGTGGATGGCATGAGATTTCATCACACTACTCAGAATAGCATGCAATTTAAAACTTACAAATTGTTCATTTATGAAATTTCCTTTTAATATTTTTGAAATCATGCAAAGTGAAACAACAGATAAGGTGGGACTACTGTAGTTACATCAAACAGAGTCAGCCAGTGCAATTGTCCAGTGGGGAGACAGATTCCTAGTGCTTTCTATTCCACTGCCCTCCCAGGATCCTTTCTTCAATGCTATTTTTACAACTGACCTCAGTACGATGAATCGTATTTTACCTCAACACTACGTAGTACCTCATAGAAATATTGTGAGGCTTGTATGAGAGTAAGCAAGCAATAGAGTTTGTCTTGCAAGCAGCTTTGAACTGTTTCTGAAACAGTCTAAGGTAGAAGAAAAAGGACAGGAAGAAGAAAACACAGGAAAAGGCAGTCAATTTCACAGGAGTCTCTTGCCTGTATTTGTGGTATCCCTTTTTGAAACTAAATATATAGAGATTACATTATGCTTATGATTATTTTTAATCATGATTTGATTTTTTCTGTTCCATTAGTTATCCATGCCAGCATTATGTCATCTTCAATTTTAATAAGCATGCCTGTCTTGTTTCTACCTGTGCTATTAATACAAATGATGATTGAACTGATGACCCCAATTTATAAAGGAAATTTTAAATATGCTAATGAATAAATTTATTAATTTTAGAAAAATTTACTAAAAGTGATGGTTAAATATGCCTTTTAAATTTGTAGTTAAATATTGGTTAATCTTTTAAATAAATTTGTAGTATTTTAAAAAATGTTTTCCTAATATACAGTACCTCATCCCCTAACAAGGTCAGCAAATGAAGAACATCTGTATATTGGTGAATGCATGCTAGTCTATATATTTTTCTGTAGGTATGATTGTACCAAGGGTAACAATACAGTTTACTGGCCATGTCCTGTCTCCAGTGAAGCTGTAGTTTCTATTGTGACTCAGTTGGTCCATTAGATCAGATTAGAAATGAATTTTTAAAACTCTATTTCTCTTTACAATTACTTTGCATAAATAATCCAGGCTGGCCAGACTAAATGACTATTTTTGCTCTTGAAATAATATTTCAGACACAACTTGGAAGTCTTTTATAGGGAGATATTTTAAAGTACGTTTAACACATGCATGTTCTAAATACAACAGTGTTATTAGAGATAAGGTTTTGCACCAGGTAATTCTCTTTTTAATATTCTGACTTACAAAACTTGCTTTTGATTTCTGTTTTATTTGCTAGATATTTCTGACCATAATAATAAATTTAAAATTTTATCTCATATCTTTTGATCTGAATTAGCACTGGAGATGGTGATATGTATGGAGGCTATAATATAAATATAGCTGCTAACTTCAAAGAATATACAACCTTTTGGAGAGCACAGACACATATGTAGTAATCATGGAAACTACATTGTTTACTAAATAAATTATTAGTGAAATGGATAAAGTACTATAAAATCCTTGAATAGCCAAAGATGATTTAAAGACATGTGCAGTTTTTAAAGCTAATTTTTAAGAGCTAACTCTCAACATTTTTCCAACTACCTGTAGAAAACCACACACTGTTAAAAAAAGGCATGGTTTTTACTTTCAGATATTTAGCATTTTGACATTCTGAGCATTCTCATAATGAAATTAAATCCAAAAAGGGGTCTGTCTTCATGATCTCTTGAAATCGTCCTCATTTGTCCCTAATATTTTTCATAATCACTATGGTGGCACTGAGGGTAGGAAACGCCAATATTATTAAAGTTTCATAAAGCAAAGAATGTTGAAAGAATACAGTGTTTCCAGACAAAGTTCTTTCAAAATAATTTCAAATGAAGCATAAATTATTTTTTGTTTGTTAAAATGCAGAAATATTTAGATAGAGTTAAAGAATGGTTGAGTTTTAGAGTGGAGAGTGTCCTTAAAATATCATCTAGACCTGTACTTCTAGTAGACACTAGCCAGATGGGCTACTTATATTTAAATAAACTTAAAATTAAAAATTCAGTCCTTCAGTCACAGTAACCTCATTTCAAGTGTTTGTTAGTTACATGTGAATAATGATACTGTATTAAACAGTACAGGAGATTTTCATTTATCACAAATTTCTACTGAGCAGTACTGGAGATAAACTTAGGTATTTATAGAGAAGAAAACTGAGGCCCAAGGACATAATATAACTTTCCCAAGGTAACACAGCTATGTTTTTCTAAACACAGAATGACACAAAGGGAACAGTAACAAAGGGATAAAAGAAACCCAGTAGCTTCTGGAACTGCCAAGGTAGAGTTTAACAACGCACACTTAGCTATTAACAGAGTTGAATCCCCTGATCGTTAGCAAGACCTACCTGCCTGAATTTGGATGTTTAACATGTTATGCAATCAGTTTTAGAAGCAGAACACATTTCAACAAACTGTTGCCAGCTCCAAACTTGCAGCCATTGCTGTACTTAAAAATATATTTATTAGTTTAATGTACAGGGCACCACTCTGAAATGTAATGGTGCATCCTGCCCCAGAGAGATCAAGAAATCTTATGGGTGTTGTGCATATTTTAAAAGGTTGATTTTTAAATGCATCATGCAGACATCCAGGTATTAAGAGATTCCTGCCATTGCTTAATCAAACTGTGAAATCTTTTCTCACCTTGCAAGACAGTCCCTGCATTTTCATTATTTTGTTGAAATCCAAATATTATTTTTCCATTCTCTGACTTGTTTTTTTATCACAGTGTGATCAGCTATTGCCAGGGAAGGAAAGGTTAGATTTATCAATCAAAGTTCGCTGCAGGCCCTCGAAATAATTGAACCCTCAGGAGAAACAATCCTCATGTCTTCTTTTTCTGTTGTTTCAATATCTTCATAAAAAGTCATTTCAATATTATTTGGTCCTGTAGCAGAGGTTCTGTGAAGTGCTTATCTTTCCTGTAGGTCCAGAAAGCCTGTGAGTCCATGGATAGAGATGACTAAGGAGAGAGAGTGAGGAGAATGGAGAGAGTCTTACTGCTGAGGAAAGGACAATCTTTTAACACCTCCTTGAGGCTGGGAGGCCACAGATACCCATAATTGAGCTAAGAAACCTTTTGCACAAGTGAGGAGATGAATACCATGAAGTCATGTCATCAATTTTTCCTCTAGAAACAGAAATGTCCTTATTTAATTCACCTCCTCCTCCAACCCCAGAAAAGGGCCGGAAGCATCTAGTGGGTTGGATTATTGGCAGAAATGGAAGGAAAGGTGGTTGACGAGTCTAGTCTGCAGCAGGGAGACTGAGAAACTGAAGCTGGCAGGTGTAAGGCAGGCTTTTCACCTGTGTCGGCAAATAATAAGATGTTCTGGGAACACCAAGTACAGGTCCAAGAGTGCTCATATCACTCCTTCAGGCCCCAAAAGGAGTAAGGAAGGTGAGGCAGAGAGGGGAAGGGGCCATTGATGGTATAATAATCATGATGGGATTTCACTCCGGAAAGGCCACCCAATAGCTTCTATTGGTTCAATTTTTTTTTCCATCCTGCCTGTTCCTAGTGAGCCTCAGCTCACAGCTGTTGGTAAATATGCTGGTTCACTCTGCTCTGTAGTAACCCAGATGGGAAACTTGACTCTATTTTGAGGTTTTAAAAAGAAATTCTATGCACCTAAAAGACTTAAAAAACACAGCAGCTTTGGTTTAAGATTTGGAAATGGGAGGCTATCTTAGCCTGTTTTGTGTTGCTATAAAGGATCTGAGTCTGGGTAATTAATAAAGAGGTTTATTTGGCTCACAGTTATGTAGGTGGTACAAGAAGCATGGTGCCAGCATCTGCTTCTGGTGAGGGCTTCAGAAAGCTTCCACTCATGGTGGAAGGAGAGAAAGAGCCAGCATCACATGCCCAGAGAAGGAGCAAGAGAGATAGAGGAGGAGGTGCCATGTTCTTTTAAATAATCGGATCTCGTGGTAATGAATAGAGTGAGAACTCCTCCATTACAGCACCAAGATGTTCATGAGTGATCCACTCCTATGACCCAAACACCTCCTACTAGGCTCCACCTCTGACTTTGGGGATCGAATTTCTATATGAGATTTGGAGGGGACAAATATTCAAATTGTATCAGTGGCATACTTGTGCTTTGTGCATCAGCACAAAGCTGCACAAATATTTCCCTTAATTTTCTCTGTCTCTTGCCTCCCATCTCTGTGTCTTAGCCTCTCCTTGGTGGATTATCCATGACAACTTCAAGTTCATTTTCATTTTGTAATCCTGGAAACAACACCCATCTGTGACTTAAGAAGATGCTCTCCTTTTACAACAAGTGCTTGTTATTTTTCCACAGCAATATACAATACCCTTAAAGGGTTTATGGGGCCAGCTCTTAAATATGTCATGGTTTCCCAATCCCTATATACATACATTGAAAGCTCTTCCTTGGTAACTGCTCCTGGCCTTGGTGTTCCCTGTGCTCCGTTGGTCTCATTTGGAAGCCATTATTCTGTCCTTGCCTGGTGCTGGCCTCCTGCAGTGCTTAGGTCTGCCCTACTTCGGCTCTACCAGGAACAGTAGTCGCTACTGGATGGTGCTCTAATTAGGTGCTGCCTCACCTGACAACTTAGTCTCTCATCAGAATAACTATGCCTGATAACCATCTTGATAGCCTAGGCATAAGAATGCATATCTGCTCTGCTAGAGCCCATTTAGCGCAACCACCAGAACCCTTGGCTCCCAATGACCAAGTGGATGATAATTAGTGGTTACGTGGCAGTGTTCCATCCTTCATTATATAACCTTTAAAGTGGCCCAAAACACCTTTGCTAGGACCTCAGTATTTCACTAAGCATAGTGATACAGTTCTTTGACATTTTAAAATTTATTTCCTTCTAATCAATAGAACATAGAGCATAAGCATATCACCAGGGCTCTGGACCAGGGATGATCTGAAAATAGCTTTATTTAGAATCATTATTCTCAGAGTATACGACTTCTTACTGAGTAAGTCTCAGAATACCTAGATTTTTTTCCCTTCAGTTATATCCTGGGAGGTCCCTAAAAAGAGATCTTAATTACTAATTGTGGTTGGGTGACAAATAACCTCCCCTCTCACCCCCACCCCCCAAAAGAGATATCCACATCCCAGTCTCTGGAAGCTGAGATTGTCACTTTTATTGGAAGAAGAATCTTTGCAGTTGTGAATCTTGCAGTGGTGACTCTTGGGATGAGGGGTTATTCTGGATTATGTGGGGGATCCCTAAATTCAATCACTAATGTTCCTGTAAGAACGAGGCAAAGGGGGGGGGGTGAAATGCATAGAACAGAAGGAGGCAATGTGACTACAGAAGGCGAACTTGGAGTGATGTTTCCTGAAGCCAAGGAATGCTAGCAGCCACTGGAAGCTGGAAAAGGCAAGGAATGAATTCCTCCTTAGGGCCTCCAGATGGAGCATGGCCCTGCCAACACCTTGATTTGAGTGTCATAATATTAACTTCTGACTTCTGGTCTCCAGAGCTGTGAGAAAATAAATAGTATTGTAAGCCCCCGAGTTTGTGTTAATTTGTTATGTAAATCACAGGAAATATAAACATGGTTTTAGTTATCTCTTGTTGCATCATAAACTGCCCTAAAGTTTAGTGGTGGAAAACAATAATTTATTATCATCCCTCACAGTTCTGTTAGTTGACTGGGCTCAGATTGGCAGTTTCTGACTGTGGCCTTTCATGAAGTTGCAATCAGATGTCTATTAGGGCTGGAGTCATCTAAAGACTCAATGTTTTGGAGTATTCATCATCACAGTATTTTTGTCTCATCTATTATTTTGATGATTTTGTACACATACACACACATTAATAACACTGTTATAAAATTGAAAGATCTCCCTTCAGAAGGCAACCATCAACACTATATTTCTATTTAGTTTTTGGCTCCTTACGTGTTTGCTTTCCCAGAAACAAGTTCACAATGTTATTTTTAATAACTTCATTCTATTGTGTGAATATATCCATATTTATTTAATAAATGTTGAATTTTTATACCAAGTAAAATCTCTTTCAGGCCCCCATGCATAAGTTCTACTCTTTTTTGTCATTTTTCAGTACCCAAATTGTTCAGTTGAACCCTAATGACTATTTTGCCCCAGAATTCTACGGGTGAGCTCTACTGTGAACAGGGCATCACAAAATTCTCAAGTCTGTTTCCCTGTCAGACTCTCTCATCTACCATTTTTTCTCTGAAATAAAATGTTAATGAATTGTAGTATACTTATAGAAAAGTGCACAAGTCACAAGTATACAGTCCAATATAGTTTTTCGGGATGAAAAAACCAGCTAAGCACATCCAGATCACAAAACAAAACATTCCCAGAGTTTTACAGATCCTCTCGCATCCTTTCAGTCACTTTGTACACTAGCATTCACCAGTGTAATCACTATTCCAAGTGCCATTATCTAATAGTCTTGCCTATTTTTGAAGTTTATATACAGTAAAAGGAAACAATTATGTTTGTAAGATATACCCATGTTAATGCATATATCTGTAGTTTATTCATTCTCATTGCTGTAAAATTTTCCATTACATTGATAAACCATGATTTGTATATTCTGTGTAAGGATATTTGGTTTATGTTTAGCTTTTTCTATTATGAATCCTGCTTTTATGAAAAACTGCATACATAAGTTTTGATGAACATATCTAGGCCTCTTTATAAAATTTATACTGAGGTGTGGGTTTGCTGAGTCACCAGGAGTGCGTAGTAACTTCATCTTAATTACATATTGCCAAACGGCTTTGAAAAATATTGTTCCCAATTGCCCTCCCATGAGTACTATATGAGAGTTCCAGGTGTTCCACATCTTCATTAATCCTTGGTATATTATCAATTTAATCTGAGGCATTCTGGAGGCTAAGTAGTGAGATCTCATTGTTATTTTATTCTCACTTCTTTCATGACTGCTGAGGCTGAGCCCTTTTTATAACCTGTTGGCCATTTGGATATCTCCTTTTGTGAAGTGCATCTTCAGAGCTTTGCCCACTTTTTAATTGATTTTTTTCTGATTAATTTATATATATATAACAGATATATAATAATTAAACATATATAGAGAGAGAGCAAGAGAGAGACAGAGTGCAAATAATTTATTCCTCATTGAACGTTGGCCCTTTGCTTCTTTCATTGAACGTTGGCCCTTTGCTTCTTTAATCATTCTTAAATTTAAAGTAGCACAATTTGTCTATCTTTTTTATCTTGAATGATTTTTTGTGTACTTTGTGAAAAATTGTTGCCTACCTCAAGGTTATGAAAATATTCTCCTATATTATCTTCTAGAATATTTCTTACATTGCCTTTCACATTTAGATCTACAATTAATCTAAACTGATTTTTGTGTATTGACTTAGAGGGTCAAGTTTTATTGTTTTCCCATGTGGAGATACAATTACCCCAGCACCTTTTATTACAAGAATAACCTTTTCTCCATTGAACTGAGTGCTGCTTGTTATAAATCAAACAGCCGTGGGTATTTGAGTATGTTAATATACCCTCTATTTCATTCCATTGATCTATTTGTCTATTGTTGTACCAAACTTCACTATCTTAATTACAGTAGCTCTGTAGTAAGTCTTGTTACACAACAATGTTAAGTCCTACAATGTTAGAAATCTTCTTCAGGATTTCATTGTCTATTTGTGGGGCTTTGTTTCTATGTACCTTTTAGAATGTCTATCACTATTAACCAACACTAGCACCACCACCACCACTACCAACAATAAAAACCTGGTTGGAATTATAATTTTGATTCCAGTGAATCTATAAATTTGTGGAGAATTGACATCTTTAAAATATTTAGTCTTTCAATTCATGAACAAGATGTATACTTACATTTATTTAGAACTTCTTTAATTTCTCTCAATAACAGTTTATACTTCTCTGCATTGAGATAGTGTCCATTTTTTATAGGTTGATTTATAGGTATTAGATGATTTGAGATTCCACTATAACTGATATTTAAAAATTTTTAATTTCTAGTATTTTTGTTTTTGGTATAGAATTCTACAATTGAATTTTTTTCTATATTGGCTTTTTATCCTGTAAACTTGCAAAATTATCTTATATATGGTTTATCTGTAGGTTTTTTTTTTGCCATATAAAAATTTTGTCATTGGTAAATAATAACAAATTTCCCCTCATCATGTCTTTCCCTTATTGCCTCTTCTAGGGCACCAACCTAATAGAAGGTAAGATAGTGGTTATCATTTTATTGCTTCCTATTTGAATCAAAGCTTGTCTTATTTTGATCATGAAATTTTGCTATAAGATTTTTATGTCAAAACTCTTAATAGATTAAGAAAGCTCTCTTCTTCTAGTTTTCTATAAATTTTTAAAATAATATTTTGATGTTGAATTATGTTAAATGCCTTTTATGCATCTATGGAGATGATAATTGCTCCAGTGACTATATGAGGTCTGCAGATTCTTCCTGGAAGTAGTTTCTGTGTGCATCATGTATCCCAGCCTCTACAGGTCCCACCTCACAGACTGGCTCTTTAGTTATTGAGCTCTGGGAGTTGACTGGGCTCTGCATTCATGAGTTTCCCCAGACCACAGAGACTGACGAGATGGTTTTAAAATATACACACTTTCAGAGGCTATTCCAAGAGGCTCATAATGTGTAGTCTGAATAAGAGTGAAGGCATTTACCCCAGACCCACTACCTGGATTAGTGCAAAATGAGTGAGAGACAAACTCCGACTCTCTACTTCTTCCCGAGGGTAGAAGGAACTGGAACACACATTGAACACTCTAACTTTTTCACCTGCATCTTGAGGAACTGACTTCTTTCTTGCCTGTCTTAGGGCACTAACAAGGCATGGTATACCCTAATTTTCTGGGGCCACTGAGAACAATGACAGCAGTTTGAACAAGCACAAAATTTTGAGAGGCATATATAAGTCTGGCGAGGTTGATTGGGGAGATCTATCTCCTACCCATGGCATATCTTACAAGACTGGGTTGAGGGGGGGGGTCTTATCCTATGCACAGAAATTAACATAGAGAATGAAGTAAAGCAGGGAAATATACTCCAAATAAAAGGAGATAAATCCAGAAATCAAACATAATGAAATGGAGATTTGCAATTTACCCAACAGAGAGCTTAAAAGAACAATCATAAAGATACTCACTGAGGTCAGGAGAGAAATTATGAACAAATTTATAATTTCAACAGAGATAGAAAATATTAAAAACCTACCAGACAGAAATTATAGAGCTTAAGAATACTATAACTGAAAAATCTAATAGACAGGTTCATCAGCAGACTAGATCAAGCAGAAGAAAGTATCAGTAAACTTGAAGCCAAGTTGTTGGAAATAATTCCATCTCAGGAGCAAAAGAGAAAAAGAATAAAAAAGAGTGGAGGCAGTTTAAGTGACTTATGGAACACCATCGTGGAACAATGTATTCATTATCAGTAATCCAGAAAGAGAAGAGATAAAGAAAAGGACAGAAAACATATTTAAAGAAACAATGGCTAAAAATATCCCAAACCTAGGAAAAAGAAATCCAGATCCTAGAAGAGCAAAGAATACAAAATAAGATGATTCCAAAGAAACCCATATCAAGACACATTATAATCAAATAGTCATAAGTTAAAGACAAAGAAAATTATGAAAACCGAGAGAGAAAGTGACTTGTTACATACAAGAGAACCTTCATAAGGCTATTGGTAGATTTTTCAAAAGAAAATTTGCAGGCCAGAAGAGAGTGGGATGATATATTTAAAATGCTGAAGAAACATGTATCCCAGAACTTAAAATATTTTTTTAAATGCTGAAACAAATAGCTAATAACCATTAATATTATACCCAATAAACCTATTTTTCAAATGAAGATAAAGACTTTATCAAAGAAACAAAAGCTGAGAAAGTTTATCACCACAAGATCTGCCTTATAAGAAATATTAAAGGGAACTCTTTAAGTTGAAACAAAAGAGCACTAAAAAGCAACATAAGGGATAAGAAATTACAAAACACATTGACAAAGGTAAATATATAGACACAAAGGGAATATCTTATTACTATAACAGTATTAAGTAAAGCAAGTTCAATCCTATTGTAAAAGTTAAAAGACAAAAGTATTAAAACTACTATAACTAGATTATGTTAAATGGTACATAATATAAACATTGTAAAATGTGACATAAATAGCATACAATATGGGGGGAGGTAGAAGTGAATAATTCTTAAATTCTTGCAAGAGAAATTAAGTTATTTGTTTAAAATACACTGTTATAAGTATATTTTACATAAGCCCCTTGCTAGCTACAAATAAAATACCTACAGAAATTACACAAAATAAAAACAAAAAGGAATCAAAACGTAGCAATACCAAGAAAACTCACAAAAACAACCAAAAGAACAGAAAAGAATAAAACACAAATGATGATAGAAAGAGAGAAAATTGGGGGCAAAAGAATTAGAAGACAAGTAGAAAATAACAAAATGACAATATTAAATTCTTTCCCGTCAATAGCTACTTTAAGTGTAAGTAGACTAAATGCCCCAATAAAAAGGTACAGAGTGAACAAATGAATGAAAAACCAAGATCCAACTATAAACTGTCCACAAGAAACTCACTTTATATTTAAAGACACGCATAGGCTGAAACTGAAGGGATGAAAGAAAGATATTCCAGGCAAATGGCCACCAAAGAAATTAACAGTGGCTATAATTATATCAAAGTAGGCTTTTTAAGAAAAGCCACTCTGAAGTTCACTATGTAATGATACAAAGGTGAATTCAGAAGAAATATGTAACAATTGTAAACATTTAGGCACACAACATCAGCACTCTTAAGTACATAAAGCAAATATTGGCAGATATGAAAGGAGAAATTGAGAGCAATACACTAATATTATGATCACCAATACCCTACCTTTAATAATAGAATATCCAGACAGAAATCAATAAACAATGAACTTGAATAACACTACACATTAAATGGAATTGACAGACATATATAGAACTTTTTACCCAACAGCAGAAGAATACACACTCTTATTGAGTGCACATGGAACATTCTCCATGACAGGTTGCATGTTAGGTTACAAAACAAATTTTAACAAATTTAAGGAGGTTGATATATCAGATATCTTTTCTGACTGCAATGGAATGAAACTAGAAATCAGAAATTGCAAGAAAATTTGAGAATTCACAAATAAGTGGACAGTAAAGAAATTCTTGAAAAATCATTGAGTCAAAGAGGAAATCAAAAGTCCATTTAAAATTAAGATGCTTATAGTAATTAAATTAAAAATTAAATCTTATAGTAATAAACACCTACATTTAAAAAGAAGAAAGATCTTAATTAAACAACCTAACTTTACACTCTGAGGAACTAGAAAAGAACAAACTAAGCCCAAAGTTAGCAGAAGAAAAAAAGAACAAAACAGAAATTAATCAAATAGGGAATGGACAAACTATAGAAAAAATAAACTCAGGGTTTGTTTTTTAATAGCAAACCATTAGCTAGGATAAATTACAAATAAAGTTAAAGGACTCAAAATCAGAAATGAAAGAGCAAACATTACAACAGACACCCAGAAATGAAGAGGATCATAAGAATTTATTATCAGCGATAAAAAGTCAACAAGTTCGATAACTGAGGAGAAATGGATAAATTTCTAGAAACACACAGCCTATCAATAGTGAAGCAAAACAAAATAGAAAGCCTAAACATACCAATAACAAAGAGATTGAAGTAGTAATCAATTCCTGTCCCGCCCCTCAACAAAAAAGCTCAGGACCAGATGGCTTTACATTTAAATTCTACCAAACATTAAAAGAAGAATTAATACCAATCCTTATTACTCTCTTCTTTAAAACAGAAGAAGAGGAAATATTTTCAAACTTACTTTATGAGCCTGGCATCACTCTGATACCAAAGCTAGTCAAAGGCACTTCAAGAAAAAAAAAAAAACTATAAGCCAGTACCTCTAATGAGCATAGATACAAAAATCCTCCATAAAATACTAGCAAACCGAATTTGACAACACATTGTATGATTATGTATCGTGACCAAGTGGGATTTATCCCTGGGATGCAAGTATGATTTAAAATATTCAAATCAATCAATGTGATATACCACATTAAGATAAAATCACATTATTTTATGAAAGATAAAAATCACATGATAATCTCAACAGATGTAAAAAAATCATCTGATAAAGTTCAACATCCTTTCATTGTAAAAACTCTGAAAAAATGAGGTATAGAAGGAAATCTCAACATATTACAGGCTATTTATGAAAAGCCCACAGCTAATGTCATAATCAATGAGAGAAAACCAATAGCTTTTCCTCTAAGATTTGGTACAAGGCAAGGATGCCCACTCTTATCATTTTTATCAAGCATAGTATCATCACTTCTATCAAACATAGTACTGGATGCACAAGCAGGAGAAATCAAACAAGAAAAAGATATAAAAGGCACCCAAACTTGAAAGGAAGAATACAAATTATCCTTGTTTGCATATGACATGATGGTACACATAGAACACTCTAAAGACTCCACAAAAACCTGTTAGAACTAATAAATGAATTCCATAAGGTAGCAGAATACAAAATTAACATACAAACATAGTTGCTTTTGTAACACCAAAAATGAGCTATTCAAAAGAGAAATCAAGGAATTAATCCCATTTATAACAGCATCAAAAATAATAAAATACTTAAAATTTAACCAAGTAAGTAAAAGACCTGTATAGTAAAAGCTATAAAATACTGATGAAAGAAATTAAAGAAGAAAAAAAGGAAAGATATTTCATGTTCATGGATTGAAAGAATTAATATTGTTAAAATGTCCAGACTATCCAAAGCAATACACAAATGTAATATCATCCCTATTAAAATTCCAATGGCATTTTTCACAGAAGTAAAAAAAAAACAAAAACTCTAAAATTTATACAGAACCACAAAGACCTGAAATAGCCAAAGCAATCTTGAGAAAGAAAAACAAACTTGAAGGCATCATACTCCTTTATTTCAATCATATTACAAATCTATAATAATCAAAATAATATAGTCCTGGCATAAAAACAGACATATAGACCAATGGAACAGAATAGAGTGCAGAAATCAACTCAATATACACTTAACTAATTTTCAACAAGGCCACCAAGAAGACAGAATGGGAAAACGATAGTCTCTTAGATATGTGGTGTGGGAAAAACTGGATATCCACATGCAGAAGAATAAACTGGGCTCTTACCCTACACCATACAGAGAAATCAACTCAAAATAAGACTTAAAATGGGAAAACTCCAAGAAGAAACCACAGGGAATAAGCGCCTTGATTTTGGCCCTGCCAATGTTTTGAATATCACACCCAAAGCTCAGGCAACAAAGGCAAAAATAAATGAGTGAGAAGATATCAAATTAGAAATCTTCTGCACAGTAAAGGAAGCAATCAACAAAAATAAAAAGGAAACCTGTGGATTGAAAGAAAATATTTGGAAAGTGTATATCCAGTAAAGGGTTAATATGCAAAGTATATTAGGAACTGATACAAATTGATAGTGGAAAACAAAAACGGAATATCAACACAATTAAAAAATGGGTAAAGACCTAAATAGAGATTTTCCCAAAGATAACATAAAATAACCAATAGGAGTAGGTGCTCAACATTGCAAATCAATAGGAAAATGCAAATCAGAACTACAGTGAGATATCATCTCACACCCAATAGGATGACTATTGTCAAGAAGACAAGAGATAACAAGTGTTGGCTAGGAAGTAGAGAAAAAGGAACCCTTGTACACTGTTGGAGGGAATGTGTAGTAGTACAACCATTATTGAAAACAGTATGGAAGTTCTTCAAAAAATTACAAAGAGCACTATCTTATTAAAAATAGCAATCTCTCTACTTGGTATGGAAACAAAGGAGTTGAAATCAGCACTTCATAGAGATATTTGTATCCTGTGTTCATTGCAGTATTATTCACAATAGGCGAGATATGGAAACAACCTAAGTGCCCTTGATGGATGAATGGATACAGAAATTGTGCATATATAATGTAAATGTAATGAAATAATATTCAGCTTTAAAATGTGAGATACTCCTATTTGCAACAACATGGATGAACTTGGAGGACATTATGCTAAGTGACCTAAGTCAGACACAAAAGAAAAACATTGTATGATCTTATTTATATGTGGAATCTAAAAAAATTTGAACGCATAGAAATAGAGTGAGATGGTGGTTACCAGAGTTGTGAAAGAAACGGAAATGGGGTTATGTAGGTCAAAGGGAACCAACTTGCAGTTATGTAGAATAAGTAAGTCTGAAGATCCAAAATGAGCATGAAGACTATAGTTCATAAGATTGTATTGTATACTAAGCAATTACTAAAAAGGTAGATTCTAGGTGCTTCTACCACAAAAAGAAGAAAGGTAACTGTAAGGTGATGAGTATGTTATTGATTATAGTAATAATTTCACTATGTATGTGTACATAAACGTCATGTTGTACACCTTAAACGTATACAGTTTTTTTTAAAAAAAGCAAAGCATGTGCACAACATTGGTATCAATTCAGTGAGTTTATTTCTCTTCATGTTTTACTTTTTGCAAGTTTAATGACCATGATTAAATATGGCATACAATTTACCTGGCTTTTCTTTTTTTTTCCTGAAATTAGACCATCATTTATTCTGAAAGTTTAAACTTTTTTAAATTTAATTTTATTATTATTATACTTTAAGTTTTAGGGTACATGTGCACAATGTGCAGGTTCATTACATATGTATACATGTGCCATGTTGGTGTGCTGCACGAATTAACTCGTCGTTTAGCATTAGGTGTATCTCCTTATGCTATCCCTCCCCCCTCCCCCCACCACACAACAGTCCCCGGAGTGTGATGTTCCCCTTCCTGTGTCCATGTGTTCTCATTGTTCAATTCCCACCTATGAGTGAGAACATGTGGTGTTTGGTTTTTTGTCCTTGTGATAGTTTACTGAGAATGATGATTTCCAGTTTCATCCATGTCCCTACATGGAGAGGATGTGGAGAAATAGGAACACTTTTACACTGTTGGTGGGACTGTGAACTAGTTCATGTCCCTACAAAGGACATGAACTCATCATTTTTATGGCTGCGTAGTATTCCATGCTGTATATGTGCCACATTTTCTTAATCCAATCTATCGTTGTTGGACATTTGGATTGGTTCCAAGTCTTTGCTATTGTGAATAGTGACACAATAAACATTTGTTGCCATTGCTTTTGGTGTTTTAGACATGAAGTCCTTGCCCATGCGTGTGTCCTGAATGGTAATGCCTAGGTTTTCTTCTAGGGTTTTTATGGTTTTAGGTCTAACATGTAAGTCTTTAATCCATCTTGAATTAATTTTTGTATAAGGGGTAAGGAAGGGATCCAGTTTCAGCTTTCTACATATGGCTAGCCAGTTTTCCCAGCACCATTTATTAAATAGGGAATCCTTTCCCCATTGCGTGTTTTTGTCAGGTTTGTCAAAGATCAGATAGTTGTAGATATGCGGCATTATTTCTGAGGGCTCTGTTCTGTTCCATTGATCTATATCTCTGTTTTGGTACCAGTACCATGCTGTTTTAGTTACTGTAGCCTTGTAGTATAGTTTGAAGTCAGGTAGCATGATGCCTCCAGCTTTGTTCTTTTGGCTTAGGATTGACTTGGCGATGCAGGCTCTTTTTTGGTTCCATATGAACTTTAAAGTAGTTTTTTCCAATTCTGTGAAGAAAATCATTGGTAGCTTGATGGGGATGGCATTGAATCTAAATTACGTTGGGCAGTATGGCCATTTTCACGATATTGATTCTTCCAACCCATGAGCATGGAATGTTCTTCCATTTGTTTGTATCCTCTTTTATTTCATGGAACAGTGGTTTGTAGTTCTCCTTGAAGAGGTCCTTCACATCCCTTGTAAGTTGGATTCCTAGGTATTTTATTCTCTTTGAAGCAATTGTGAATGGGAGTTCACTCATGATTTGGCTCTCTGTTTGTCTGTGATTGGTGTACAAGAATGCTTGTGATTTTTGTACATTGATTTTGTATCCTGAGACTTTGCTGAAGTTGCGTATCAGCTTAAGGAGATTTTGGGCTGAGACAGTGGGGTTTTCTAGATATACAATCATGTCATCTGTAAACAGGGACAATTTGACTTCCTCTTTTCCTAATTGAATACCCTTTATTTCCTTCTCCTGCCTGATTGCCCTGGCCAGAACTTCCATCACTATGTTGAATAGGAGTGGTCTTGTGCCAGTTTTCAAAGGGAATGCTTCCAGTTTTTGCCCATTCAGTATGATATTGGCTGTGGGTTTGTCATAGATAGCTCTTATTATTTTGAGATACGTCCCATCAATACCTAATTTATTGAGAGTTTTTAGCACGAAAGTTGTTGAATTTTGTTGAAGGCCTTTTCTGCATCTATTGAGATAATCATGTGGTTTTGGTCTTTGGTTCTGTTTATATGCTGGATTACATTTACTGATTTTCATATGTTGAACCAGCCTTGAATCCCAGGGATGAAGCCCACTTGATCATGGTGTATAAGCTTTTCGATGTGCTGCTGGATTCGGTTTGCCAGTATTTTATTGAGGATTTTTGCATCAATGTTTATCAAGGATATTGGTCTGAAATTCTCTTTTTGGTTGTGTCTCTGCCAGGCTTTGGTATCAGGATGATGCTGGCCTCATAAAATGAGTTAGGGAGGATTCCCTCTTTTTCTATTCATTGGAATAGTTTCAGAAGGAATGGTACCAGTTCCTCCTTCTACCTCTGGTAGAATTCGGCTGTGAATCCATCTGGTCCTAGACTCTTTTTGGTTGGTAAGCTATTGATTATTGCCACAATCTCAGAGCTTGTTATTGGTCTATTCAGAGATTCAACTTCTTCCTGGTTTAGTCTTGGGAGGGTGTATGTACCGAGGAATTTATCCATTTCTTCTAGATTTTCTAGATTATTTGCGTAGAGATGTTTGTAGTATTCTCTGATGGTAGTTTTTATTTCTGTGGGATTGGTGGTGATATCCCCTTTATCATTTTTTATTGCATCTATTTGATTCTTCTCTCTTTTCTTCTTTATTAGTCTTGCTAGCAGTTTATCAATTTTGTTGATCTTTTCAAAAAACCAGCTCCTGGATTCATTAATTTTTTGAAGGGTTTTTTGTGTCTCTATTTCCTTCAGTTCTACTCTGATTTTAGTTATTTCTTGCCTTCTGCTAGCTTTTGAATGTGTTTGCTCTTGCTTTTCTAGTTCTTTTAATTGTGATGTTAGGGTGTCAATTTTGGATGTTTCCTGCTTTCTCTTGTGTGCATTTAGTGCTATAAATTTCCCTCTACACACTGCTTTGAATGTGTCCTAGAGTTTCTGGTATGTTGTGTCTTTGTTCTTGTTGGTTTCAAAGAACATCTTTATTTCTGCCTTCATTTCATTATGTACCCAGTAGTCATTCAGGAGCAGGTTGTTCAGTTTCCATGTAGTTGGGCGATTTTGAGTGAGTTTCTTAATCCTGAGTTCTGGATTGCACTGTGGTCTGAGAGACAGTTTGTTATAATTTCTGTTCTTTTACATTTGCTGAGGAGAGCTTTACTTCCAACTATGTGGTCAATTTGGAATAGGTGTGGTGTGGTGCTGAAAAGAATGTATATTCTGTTGACTTGGGGTGGAGAGTTCTGTAGATGTCTATTAGGTCCACTTGGTGCAGAGCTGAATTCAATTCCTGGGTATGCTTGTTAACTTTCTGTCTCGTTGATCTGTCTAATGTTGACAGTGGGGTGTTAAAGTCTCCCATTATTATTGTGTGGGAGTCTAAGTCTCTTTGTAGGTCACTCAGGACTTGCTTTATGAATCTGGGTGCTCCTGTATTGGGTGCATATATATTTAGGATAGTTAGCTCTTCTTGTTGAATTGATCCCTTTACCATTATGTAATGGCCTTCTTTGTCTCTTTTGATCTTTGTTGGTTTAAAGTCTGTTTTATCAGAGACTAGGATTGCAACCCCTGCCTTTTTTCGTTTTCCATTTGCTTGGTAGATCTTCCTCCATCCTTTTATTTTGACCCTGTGTGTCTCTGCACGTGAGATGGGTTTCTTGAATACAGCACACTGATGGGTCTTAACTCTATCCAATTTGCCAGTCTGTGTCTTTTAATTGGAGCATTTAGTCCATTTACATTTAAAGTTAATATTGTTATGTGTGAATTTGATCCTTTCATTATGATGTTAGCTGGTTATTTTGCTCGTTAGTTGATGCAGTTTCTTTCTAGCCTCAATGATGTTTACAGTTTGGCATGATTTTGCAGTGGCTGGTACCAGTTGTTCCTTTCCATTTTAGTGCTTCCTTCAGGAGCTCTTTTAGGGCAGGCCTGGTGGTGACAAAATCTCTCAGCATTTGCTTGTCTGTAAAGTATTTTATTTCTCCTTCACTTGTGAATCTTAGTTCGGCTGGATATGAAATTCTGGTTTGAAAATTCTTTTCTTTAAGAATGTTGAATATTGGCCCCCACTCTCTTCTGGCTTGTAGAGTTTCTGCGAAGAGATCCGCTGTTAGTCTGATGGGCTTCCCTTTGTGGGTAACCCGACCTTTCTCTCTGGCTGCTCTTAACATTTTTTCCTTCATTTCAACTTTGGTGAATCTGACAATTATGTGTCTTGGTGCTGTTCTTCTTGAGGAGTATCTTTGTGGCATTCTCTGTATTTCCTGAATCTGAATGTTGGCCTGCCTTGCTAGATTGGGGAAGTTCTCCTGGATAATATCCTGCAGAGTGTTTTCCAACTTGGTTCCATTCTCCCCATCACTTTCAGGTACACCAGTCAGATGTAGATTAGGTCTTTTCACATAGTGCCATATTTCTTGGAGGCTTTGTTCATTTCTTTTTATTCTTTTTTCTCTAAACTTCCCTTCTTGCTTCATTTCATTCATTTCGTCTTCCATCACTGACACCCTTTCTTCCAGTTGATCGTATTGGCTCCTGAGGCTTCTGCATTCTTCACTTAGTTCTCAAGCCTTGGCTTTCAGCTCCATCAGCTCCTTTAAGCACTTCTCTATATTGGTTATTCTAGTTATACATTCGTCTAAATTTTTTTCCAAGTTTCTAACTTCTTTGCCATTGGTTTGAATTTCCTCCTGTAGCTCAGAGTAGTGTGATCATCTGAAGCCTTCTTCTCTCAGCTCGTCAAAGTCATTCTCTGTCCAGCTTTGTTCTGTTGCTGGTGAGGAACTGCGTCCTTTGGAGAGGAGAGGCGCTCTGATTTTTAGAATTTCCAGTTTTTCTACTCTCTTTTTTCCCCATCTTTGTGGTTTTATCTACTTTTGATCTTTGATGATGGTGATGTACGGACGGGTTTTTGGTGTGGATGTCCTTTCTGTTTGTTAGTTTTCCTTCTACCAGACAGGACTCTCAGCTGCAGGTCTGTTGGAGTTTGCTGGAGTTCCACTCCAGACCCTGTTTGCCTGGGTATCAGCAGCGGAGGCTGCAGAACAGCAGATTTTCATAAACCGAGAGTGCTGCTGCTTGATCATTCCTCTGGAAGTTTCATCTCAGAGGAGTACCCAGCCGTGTGAGGTGTCAGACTGCCCCTACATGGGGGTGCCTCCCAGTTAGGCTGCTCGGGGATCAGGGGTCAGGGACCCACTTGAGGAGGCAGTCTGCCTGTTCTCAAATCTCCAGCTGCATGCTGGGAGAACCACTGCTCTCTTCAAAGTTGTCAGACAGCCACATTTAAGTCTGCAGAGGTTACTGCTGTCTTTTTGTTTATCTGTGCCCTGCCCCCGGAGGTGGAGCCTATACAGGCAGGCAGGCCTGTTTGAGCTGTGGTGGGCTCCACCCAGTTCGAGCTTCCTGGCTGCTTTGTTTACCTAAGTAATCCTGGGCAATGGCGGGCGCCCCTCCCCCAGCTTCGCTGCCACCTGGCAGTTTGATGTCAGACTGCTGTGCTAGCAATCAGCGACACTCCCTGGGTGTAGGACTCTCTGAGCCAGGTGCAGGATATAATCTCCTGGTGTGCCGTTTTTTAAGCCCATCAGAAAAGCGCAGTATCAGGGTGGGATTGACCTGATTTTCCAGGTGCCGTCTGTCACCCCTTTCTTGCCAAGGGGTCAGGGAGTTACCTGGCTTTTCTAGTATGTTTTTCTAGGGTGAGCTAGTATCATCGGAAACAGAAGTCCTTTTCACCAATTTAAAAATTGTGTTTTGTTTTTCTCTGAATTTTATGATTACTTTTTTCCAATCTTCCCCAGATTTTCCTGCCAAATAATACGAATTCTAACAGAATTATTAAAAATAGTAAAGCTAATGTGCTAATTTTGAAAAAATTAATTTTGTCTTGATCAAGAACACAGATTGGTTAGTGAAATGTGGAAACTTCCAGAAAAAACTTTTCAATTCCAAAGAGTAGTATCCAACCATCTTTGCTGTTTTGAACTAGTCAACCAGGGAGGAAATGCTCTATAAAATCAGCATTGTTGAATAACAATTAAATATACAAAATTGCCTCTCCTTCCTACCTATGGCACCAATTCTCAAATGTTCAATAAGAACACAGAGTTATGGAATGGGGCATGGAGAAGTGGCTTACCATAGTAACTTCAAATACTGAAATAATAAATCTTTTTTTTTTTTTTTTTTTTTTTTTTGAGGTGGCGTTTCACTCCTGTTGCCCAGGCTGGAGTGCAATGGCATGATCTCAGCTCACCACAACCTCTGCCTCCCAGGTTCAAGCGATTCTCCTGCCTCAGCCTCCTGAGTAGCTGGGATTACAGGCATGCAACAGCACACCTGGCTAATTTTGTATTTTTAGTAGAGATGGGCTTTCTCCATGTTGGTCAGGCTGGTCTGAAACTCCTGACCTCAGGTGATCTGCCTGCTTCGGCCTCCCAAAGTGCTGAGATTTTGGGCGTGAGCCACCATGCCTGGCCTGAAATAATAAATCTTTAAAGAGAGTTTTCTATAAATATATTTGAAATATTTGTGCTTTAAGAACTTCTGGAATAATACTCAAAAGTTTAATACAAAACCTCCTGGTAAGTAAGAAACTCAGTGAAATTGATTCTCAGATTCACCCAAAATTATTTTTATGTGTGCTCTTGAAAGATATTTTTATTATGGAATCAGCATTTCTACTTTTCTGGAACTAAAGCCAAGCCATGTGACAAAATAGATGAAATTGGAGCAATTTTTCCAAACTCGGGGCATATGACAAATGTCTATAGAAGGCAATATTATATTTCTAGCTTGGGGATAAACTTTTCATATCTGCCAATCTAATTTGACTAATGTATTGTTTTTACAGTGCATTAGTGGAAATTAAATGTTAAATCCAGTCAAATAGTCATTCTATACATCAAAAAGAAAAATCAGTCAACACAACTGTCTGACTGAAATGAATGAAGAAAACAATTCAACGCAAACAATTGTCCCAGTAGACTTGTATAAATACAGTAGTGGTGTCATGTGCAGAATTAATCTTTCCCTACTCTTAACTGGAGAACATTCTGCCAGGCAATTCAGTCACTCAAATAATCCTGAATTTTAACACTCCAGTTTCATTTACTCTAAGTTAATGGTGACTGCCCTTCCTTCTCCTTCATCTGTCAATCAATGAAGAGAATGTCAGAGCAGGAGAATAGTAGTATTGGCATATTGTAATGTACTGCCCTGAAGTCTACAGCTTCAAAACTCTGAGACTAACTCAATGATGGTCTTAAAGAGTGTGGTGCAGAAAGAATATGGGAGTTGAATCACAGATCATAGCCACTTCCTTCTAGCACTAACATTCAATATCTGTGGTTCTAATATATTATAAAATACTTCAAAAAGAAAATTTTTAAGTAGTCAGCAGAAATATTGCTCAAAAGCAGGCCCATTGAGAAGAAACATTGTCATCTATGATTGACTTTAAAGTCTCCTTATCTTTTACTCCTTACACTGGAATTCAGTGTGTAGCTTCTCTTCTGTTAAACATTAGACTGTTGGGAAAGTGTGTTTGATTTGATTTTTTTAATACTCTAATTTTTCAAACAATATTGTCTTTAAAACAGTTTAAAAGTTATTTGAATATTATAAGGCTGTTTTTTGTTTTTTAGTTGCCAACCTTCTAGAACAAATCTGTGTGCTTAGCTGTAATAGATGGATAGTGTCTGGAAAGCAAGCAAAATAGATGAGTTTTCTGTTTTTAAAAAGTTCTGCCTGTGTATGTAAGCAACATAACACATTTCTCATGAAATAATATGTTCAAGGAGGAAAGAAAGGTGATTCCCTTGGTATAATTCACGATAACAAAGAAGACTAATAATACCTTTATAAAGAGGATGTACACAAGAGAAAAGTAACTTTAGAAAGGACAAAACCAAGTCTTGGCTAATATTGTATATTTTCTGATAGACTCTTATACAGAGAGAGAATATGGTAGAGGAGTGGCAATAATATCAATATGTTACATCCAGCTATTTTGTAGAATGCAAGGATTACATGTAGGATAATAAAAGCACTTTGCAAAGACAGCCAGTTCTCAATTATTCAGTACAGTTCATTCAGTCTGTTCTTTCGCCTCCTTCAAATGAATAGTAGAATTAGAACTGTGTAAACTTCTAATTCATTTATCAATTGTCCACTCAGATAATATATATGGGCTAAAAATAATTTTTTTTTTCTGCCCTTACATCCTAACCTTAATGGACATTGCAGAAATCAATCTTTCTCTCTCTCTCTCTCTGTCTCTCTCTCTCTCTGTCTCTCTCTCTCTCGATACAGATATAGACATAGATATTTTGGAGTTTACGGATATGTTGGTCCTGCGTCTGTTTTTTCCTCAGATCTATTGCTTTTCTTTTTTGGAGATGGGGTCGTACAGTGGTGTGATCACAGCTCACTGCAGCCTCAACTTCCTGGGCTCAGGTGATTCTCCTACCTCAGCCTCCCAAGGACCAGGAACTACAGATGCGCACCACCACACCTGGCTAGTTTTTTTAAATTTTTTTGTAGAGATACAGGGTTTTGCCATGTTGCCCAGGCTGGTCTCAAACTCCTGGCTTTCAAGCGATCCACCTACCCAGGCCTCTCAAAGTGCTGGGATTATAGGCCTGAGCCACTGCGCCCGGACTCCTTTTTGTTTTCTTGCTTTGCTGACCCCTGGAAGCTGCATATCTAAGGGCCCACTGTTCACTGGCTCATAGTTAGGTTTAGCCTGTGGGAACCTCTGGTGTCAGATTGGGGGGCAAGAGGACAGGTGAAGCCAACATATTTTCTGTTTTTCTTTCTGTCTTGGTGGCATTTGTGTCACTAATATCATCAATTCTAGGGCTGCAGCTCCTGTGTGAAAAGCCTGGCAGCCAGGTGATCCTGGCCTCTGGGCTTTTGTGTCATCACCCGTTCCCTTTGTCTCTACAAACTAGGAGAATAGTGGCTTTCTGTTGTTAATAATCGCTGGGTTGTCTCGCCATCCTTTGTTTGGTTTCATAGCT
Source organism: Nomascus leucogenys (assembly GCF_006542625.1). NCBI lineage: Eukaryota > Metazoa > Chordata > Mammalia > Primates > Hylobatidae > Nomascus > Nomascus leucogenys. The sequence goes on along the minus strand of NC_044381.1, from coordinate 53,366,415 downwards.
CTTCCTGTGTAACTAATCTCGTACACCACATTTATTTTAGTGTGTAAAGTGGTTTTATTTTTCTGATTAGACCCTGAAGGAAACAATGGATTACGTTTTTTTCATGACTCAGTCACTAATCAGTGAGTACAAACAAATTCCCAATAATTTCAATATCCTCATTTTTCCAGCTTATTAACTGCATTGACTAACTGGGATATCTCAGCCAACCTTAGAGTTTTTCTGAGGTAGGAGGGTATTAGGACTCTTGGGAGGGTGTCGATGCCCCCATCCATCCTCTTCATAAATTCTCCTCCTAATGTCACATGGAAAAATAATCTTTAAACCTCACAATAACGAAGAGATGTTGGCAGCGGGTTGCGGGTGGTTGGGGGGAAGGGGCTTGTAACTGAAACATAATGGGTTCTGGGATCATCTTCATACATTTCTTTGTTTTAAAATATAATTTCAACTTTTATTTTAGATTCAATGGGTACATGTGCAGGTTGGTTACATGAGTACCTTGCGTGATGCTGAGTACATTTGGATACGAATGATCTCATCACCCAGGTGGTGAGCATAGTACTCAAGTGTTAGTCTTTCAACCTTTGCTCTCCTCTCTCCCTCCCCCATCTAGTAGTCTCCAATGTCTATTGTTGCCATCTTTATGTCCATGAGTACCCAGTGTTTAGCTCTCACTTATAAGTGAGAACAGGTAGTATTTGGTTTTCTGTTTCTGTGTTAATGCACTTAGAATAATGGTCTCCAGCTGCATCCATGTTGCTGTAAAGGACACGATTTTGTTCTTTTTTCATGGCTGTGTGGTATTCTACACAATCTCATTAATGGATATATATCCAAAAAGAAAATAAATTGTTGTACAAAAAGGCACTGGCATTTGTGTGTTCATTACAGCACTTTTCACCACAGCAAAGACGTAGAATCAACCAAGGTGCCCATTAATGTTGATTGGACAAGGCGTGTAAAATGGTTTCATTTTTCTAATTAGACTCTGGAGGATACAATGGATGCATTTAAAACATTAGTCACACTTCTATGATAGTAAATATGTTTTAATTATTTGGTCTATAGAATACCTAGAAACAAACGTAATTTATGATAAATATACTTTCATCACGTCTTTTTTTCCTGCAAGGTATTTTTCTCCATAATATGATGAGTATGAATCATTTTACAACACATTACAAGGTCCAGGTAATGTCATAGATTTCAAGATTTTTTTTCTATAAATTTTAATTTAGGTACAGATACAAATCACCAAGTTTGGCAAATGCATAGTATCAGCCAATTGCGGGAAACCATTTCTTTTAGTTTGCAGAAGAAATCAGAAACTTCTCTCATAGAAAAAGTGAGGAAAAGTTTGGTTCTCAATTGCAAAGGTCACCCTGACAATACTGTTTGATCAGACTGGAATGGTCCCTTCAAAAGTGCAAGGGTTTCTAAAATAATCATGATTTAGAATCCACTTTCCACGGGCACTACTTATTTTGGAATCCTGCTATATCATGGGTGCTGAGTTCAAGTTGTAACTTTCCTTCTTTTCTTACTCCTCAGTGACTTCACACTAACTTAGGATCAGATCATTCTCACTGGACTTCAACATGCACATCTTCAACCCATTGGTGTTCTGGTAAATATTTAGCAGCCATCTCACTGAAAAATAAAGCCAGAATTTTGTTTACCTATTTCTGTGATGTGAGTGCTCCCAACATGGCCAACATTGTGGTTCTGTTACCAATGTGATGTCACTAAAGACAGAGTTGGGAAGGGATGCTCAGTAGCGCTTCTCATATAGTATTTCTGCCACACCAATTCAACACAGGTAAATAATCTCAAGAGCATAGACAATAGTAAACTGTAATAAAATAGGAACTGATGAGTTTGTATTTAACATAATTCATTTCAGAGTGTGTTTATGTAATTTACATTTTAATAATGTCTGTGTTTAACAACACGGAATTCCTGAAAAATGAACAACTGACTCTTGCAAGCCAGTCCGAGCTGGCTGCAGTGCACTATCGTTTGTCCTCCTCTGAGATTTTCTGAATAGCCTTGACCACCAAATACAAATAGCCATTTAGGAATACTCTTCAGTACGCTCCACAATCCATTTTCTTTCAGAGAACTGCAAAAAAAAACAACAAAAAAAAGCCATTTACTATACCCCTTGCTTTATGGAGAGCTAAGAATGAGAAAGCATAGGGTTGACTGTAGACCTGGAGGGAAAAGAGTAAGAGAGCACTATAGGGAGACATTTCATATATTTTTATGAGTCTAGAGGAATAAAACAATATGAAAATTAATTTATTAGTAGACTGTTTTGCTACAAAAAAGTTGTAATAGATCACCTGTTATAAAGAAATGCTCCTGTCCCCTCCAACTGATTCAGGATGTTACAGGGGCTCTCTAATAGTGCTCCTAGTTATCATAGAGGGGCAGCTCCCATTGACACAGCTGCCCTTTGCTTCCTTTTCCTAAGACACAACAATCTTGCTTCCCATTATTTATGCCACTCTCTAATTCTACTGTCCAATGATTTCTCAGTTTTACAGGGCTTAGGAATCATCTTTAGAGCTAGTTCTTTTCTCCCTATTCTGCTGTGTTAAAGATGTCATAGAGTCAAGTTGCTTAGGTCTAGTAAAGCACAGGCTTGAATGGCACAACTGTTTTGTTTTTATGCATAGTCCTCCTATTCTGCGGACATACTAGATGCATCGATCCAGGTGGCTGGGTCAAGGCCATTTTGTAAAATATTCACTAAACTGTGTCTAGTAAGACAGTTTTCTCCAATGGTACGGATTTTCTTTCCTGCCTTAGTTTCCATTTATGATATGTCTTTCTTAGCAGCACTATTGATCCTTTTAAAGTAATTTCTGTCATTTATCCCAGAACATTCAGTTTCCATATATGTCTCCGCATATGTTTTAATGCCAGTTGTAGAATTGTTTCATCTTCTTTTTTTAAGTTCTTGTGCTTTTATATTTTCTTTAAAAAATGGATGCAACAAGGTATTTCGGAAGACTGAGGCATTGTACATAATGAAACCTGCCTGCATGTGATGGTTAATTTTATGTGTCGACTTGCCTGGACCATGGAATGCCTTGATATTTGGTCAAATGTCATTCTGGGTGTTTCTGTGAGGTTGTTTTTTGACAATATTAACATTTAAATTGGTAGACTGAGTAAAATACATTGCCCTCCATGATGTGGGTGGGCCTCATCTAATTTCTTGCAGAATTGAATAAAATAAAAAGACTGGCCCTCCCTGAATAAGAGGCAATTCTCCTGCCTAATGGCGTTCAAAATGAAAAATCATATTTTTCCTGTTTTTGTACTCAAACTGAAACGTTGACTCTCACTGGGTCTTCAGCCTTTCAGACTTTAGACTGAAGCAGTATCATTGGCCTTCCTGATTTTCAGGTGTTCCAAATTCAACTGTAGCGAAATCATTGGCTTTCCTGGGTCTTCAGCTAGCTGAATAATCCTGAAGATCTTGTGATGTGTCTGCCTTCATAATCATGTGAGCCAATTCCTTATAATAAGTATCTTTTTAAATATATTCATCCTATTGATTCCATTTCTCTGGAGAACCCTAATTGCCTGATTACTGAATCTTAGCTTTCTTGATCTCAGAATTCTCCCATTCCACGTGGTATATGTACTTAAATATAAGTACAATTTCTTTATTGAGTAAATCTTTGAAAAAAATTTTTTTTTTTTTTGAGACGGAGTCTCGCTCTGTCGCCCAGGCTGGAGTGCTGTGGCGCAATCTTGGCTCACTGCAAGCTCCGCCTCCCGGGTTCACGCCATTCTCCTGCCTCAGCCTCCAGAGTAGCTGGGACTACAGGCACTCGCCACCGCGCCTGGCTAATTTTTTGTATTTTTAGTAGAGATGGGGTTTCGCTGTGGTCTCAATCTTCTGACCTTGTGATCCACCTGCCTCGGCCTCCCAAAGTGCTGGGATTACAGGCGTGAGCCACTGCGCCGGGCCGAAAAAATTTCTTTTATATTTGCAGCAATATATGATTTTTTCACCGTAGTCATGAATCCCAATGATTACTTCAAGGAATTGGTTTAGTAAAATGTTTCCAAATTTGGAAGTGATGAAGAATATTTTTAAACTAGCTTCTAATTTTATAACCACAAGTCTTCATATTTAATCACAGTGTATTAGTCCATTTTCATACTGCTATGATGAAATACCCCAGACTAGGTAATTTATAAAGAAAAAGTGGTTTAATAGACTCACAGTTCTGCATGGCTGGGGAGGCCTCACCATCATGGCAGAAAAAGTGAAGGAGGAGCAAAGACACGTCTTACATGGCAGCAGGCAAGAGACTGTGTGCAGGGGAACTGCCCTTTATAAAACCATCAGATCTCTTGAGACTTATTTAGTATTATGAGAACAGCATGGGAAAAAGCTGACCCATGATTCAATGACCTTCTACTGGGTCCCTACTATGACATGTGGAGATTATGGGAGCTACAATTCAAGATGAGATTTTCGTAGGGACACAGCAAAACCAACACAGCCAAACCATATCATATAATTAAATCCCTCTAAGGAAGCCTAAGTAGTTGTTTGTGTTTACAGTAAAAAATTACAGAGACAGGAAATTTGTTGGGATTTTTAAAGATATTTTAAATTTTCAAAATGTTGTGTAGGATTTGGTTTACCTCAAAGTAGAATTAGCTTTTGTAAATAAGGGATCAAATTTCTGAAGTGTACCAAACCAAAAATCAGATTTTCCAAAAGCTAATGTTAGCTTTACCAATGACTAGCTATTTTACTAGTTCTCATCTGTGGATATCATTTTCATCATGTACAAGTCCTGGTGTTAAACAGCTTATACCTATGTTTTTAGTATTATGTCACCCATAAGCAACAGTATGGGATAAGCAGATGTTTTCTTGGTGTTTCTCACTTACTAAACTCATCCTACTGACATATTTTTGTCAACCTACTTCAGATGTCCAGAGATGATAGAATGACTCCTTCTTTCCAACCAAAAATCCACTGGGGGAAAAGAAAATATGATACTAATTTATCATATGTGTAAATGATTTAAAATAGCTTTACATGTCACTGGATCTCTAGTTTTATATATTTTTTATTTTGCATTTTAAGAAGAGTAATATTTTTAGCTAAATGAATGAAACTTAGAATTTCAGAGAAAAAAGTATAGTTTGGGACATCAGGAGTTTTTGGAGCCATTTAAAGAACTTTCAGGGTAATTGCCTATTTGGTTTAACTGTAAAATTGATGGAAGGGTCTACAGGGTTACAAGTCAGGACTGGACAAGAGATAAAAGAATTACTATTTCCCATACTTCATTAATTTCTAATCATCTATTATATGCTAGGCATTGTGCTAGTTGATAGGTGTATATTAATTAATGCAGATGACACAGGCAAGGTGCTCATGGAGCTTACTATGTAATTATTGTACTTACATAGGACTATGGAGTCTACAAACTTATTAGAGAAATACTGAAGACCCTAAGCCCAAAATGTCCTGTATTACATAATACACATCTATTCTCACTTGAAATGACTTTTTGAAACACTATTTAAATCTAGATGAAAGACAAAAACAATTATTTACATCTTATTTTTATTCAGAAATATATTATCTTTTTATGTGCCCACTTTGTTTTCTGCATTAAGGAAGACATAGAATTTTTAAAAAGTATTAAACTGATAAGAACAGCTATGACACTGGGTATTAGCCAAAAGGCCAAGATATATGGAACCACAAAAGACACTAGAGAAAAGACCTGAGCAAAAAAAACAAAACTGGAGGCATTACACTACCTGGCTTCAAAATATACTACAAAGCTACAGTAACTAAATCAGCATGGTACTGGCATAAAAACTGAGACATAGAACACTGGAATAGAACAGGAAATCCAGATATAAATCCACATATTTATAGCCAATTAATTTGCAACAAAGTTGCCAAGAACATACAATAGGGAAAAGGGCACTCTCTTAAATAAGTGGTGCTGGGAAAACTAGAGAATCATATGCAGAAGAATGAAACTAGACCCCTATATTTCACCATATACAAAAACAAAATCAAAATGGATTAAAGGCTTAACTCTAAGACCTGAAAGTTTGCAACTACTAGAAGAAAACTTTGGGAAAATCTTTCCAGACATGATCTGAGCAACAATTTTTTATGTAGGACCTCAAAAATACAGGCAACAAAAGCAAAAATATACAAGTGGGATTATACCAAGCTAAAAACTTTTGCACAGCAAAGGAAACAATCAACAAAGTGAATAGACAGCCCATAGAATGGGAGGAAACATTTGCAAGGGATTAATAATCAGAATCCATAAGGAGCTCAAACAACTCAATAGCAAAAACAAACAAAAAACCCCAAATAATCCAATTTAAAAATGGGCAAATGATCTAAATGACATTTCGCAAAAGAAGAAATTCAAATGGCCAACAGGTATATGAAACAATGTTCAATATCACTAGTCATCAGAGAAATGCAAACAAAAATTATATCTCATCGTAACATCGTACCAAAATCATAATATAATATTATCTCATCCCGATTAGACTGGCTTTTATAAAAAAGACAGGGAATAATGGGTGCTTAATAGGATGCAGGGAAAGGGAAAGCTTTCTGTATTGTTGGTAGGAATGTAAATTAGTATAGCAACTATGGAAAATAGTATAGAGGTTCCTCAAAAAGCTAAAAAATAGAACTATCGTGTGACCTACCACTACTGGGTATATATCCAAAAGAAAGAATCAGTGTAATGAAGAGATATTTACACTCCCATTTTGTTTCAGTACTATTCACAATAGCTGAAATATGGAATCAACCTAACTGTCCATCAATGGATAAATGGATAAAGAAAATGTGGTATATATACACAATAGAATATTATTCGGCCATAAAAAAAGTGAGATGTCATCATTTGCAGCAACATGGATGAACTGGAGGTCATTATGTTAAGTGAAAAAAGCCAATCACAGAAAGAAAAATATGGCATATTCTCATTTATACATGGGAGCTAAAAAGGTGGATCTCAGGAAGATAAGAGAGTAGATTAGTGGTTACAAGAGGCTGGAAAGTTTGAGGGGAGAGGGATAAAGAGAGTTCGATTAGTGGATACAAATATACAGTTAAAAGTCTTGCAGACTTAAGTTTGCAAAACACAAGGCATCAGATATCACTTTGGACAATTTTCATCATCTAGACTTTTATTCCCAGTAAGTGGTTTTTAATAGTCCTGTTTCCATATATATGCATACATAAGACCCGGTGTTCAGTAGATTAATAGATTGAGTACAGTTAACATTAACCAACTGTACATTTAAAAATAACTAGAAAAGAATAATTCAAATGTTCTTAGCATAAAGAAGCGATAAGTTTAAGGTGATGGATATCGTAGTTACCCTGATTTGATTATTAGAATGTTTAAAATCATCACATGCATCCCTAAATTTTGTACATCTATTATGTATCAGTAAAAAAATTAAATGTGAAAGTGTTATTGAGACACTGAGATAAATGAAAAAGTAATATCAATGTATTTTAATAATTGATATCTGAAACTATATAAGCTATGAAACACAATCTAATTGAAGACAGTGCAACAAAAATTGATCATTTAAATATTAGCCACTAATATTTATTTGATCCAAATACCCAGAGCCAAGTATTGGACATTATTAATAATGTTCAAGTGTAAAGTCAAATATAAATACATAATCCAGACAAAATTCTTATATAGAACTTCTTTAGCTTCCTAAATTAATTCACCAAAACTCAAATACTGTCCTTTATAACACTGGAAATGAAAGCTTTACTTTTTAATAGAAAATCTGCATTTCACTGTAAAAATAGAACACTTCATTCCCGACCTATACACACTTTCAGAAGCAATAGTTTTTGGAATGCTGAATACTTAGCCTAAAGACATTGAGTCTTGAAAATTCATTTCAGGCTTGAGAGACCTACATATATACATTTATATATGTAATATATATTTTATATATTATATATATTTTATATATAAAATATATAATATAAATTATATTTTATGTATAATATATTTCATACAAAATATATATTTATATTATATATATATATATTTTATATATATTTATATAAATATATATTTTATATATATTTATATAAATATATATTTTATATATATTTATATAAATATATATTTTATATATATTTATATAAATATATATTTTATATATATTTATATAAATATATATTTTATATATATTTATATAATATATATTTTATATATATTTATATAAATATATATATTTTATATATATTTATATAAATATATATTTTATATATATTTATATAAATATATATTTTATATATATTTATATAAATATATATTTTATATATATTTATATAAATATATATTTTATATATATTTATATAAATATATATTTTATATAAATATATATTTTATATATATAAAATATATATTTTATATATATAAAAATATATATTTTATATATATAAAAATATATATTTTATATATATATATAATATGGAAACAGGACTATTAACCACTTCCTGGGAGCAAAACGCTATGTGACAGAAACTCTCCAAAGTTACACCTTTTGCCTTATGTCTTGCAAACTTAAGTATGCAAGCACTTGAAAATGAGGAATATATGCAATTTATGCTGAATACTGATATAATTAAAGTTTCTGGCACTACTTGGGTTAACTATCAAGAGGCAGAGTAACCAATTTAAGCAGTAAAATAGCACACTGGATTTATCAACTCTTGTCTTAAATTTGACCGTTAAGGTACCCTATATACAAACATCATTACAGTTTTGTTTTATGATGTTTTTCCTCTTTAATGAGAAGTAAAGTACGTATCAGAGTGGTAATAGCCCCAAGTTTTGGTTCCAGTTTTGTGATTTGGGATAAGTCACATATCCAATGTAAACCTTCTATTATAAAAGTAAAGCTTTCATTTATAAAGTTGTTAAGGATAGTGTTTAATATTAAGTGCTAGCAAATTAAATTTATGAAGGTTTAAAAAGTCTTACATAAGGATTTTCTCTAAAGTATTGACATTTCATTTGTTTATACATTTAGAAGATAGATCATGACATCAGTTGTCAGTGCTGGCTGCTTTCTACTCTACCAAGATGTGCCTAACCTTAAAGATCACAAGCAGTGGAGACTGTTCAATTCAGATTGACATGAACTGACACCTGGGCATTGGGATTTTGGCCTGACTCATGTTTGTTCTTGAATGTAAGGTATCTCATAGAACTAGTGAACAGATCCCTGGTATTCAGATTAAGTTTAAAGTAAACTGTGCAGAAGATATATTCCAGATAATTTTGTATGTTTGTAGATCAAATGATCTGTGTTTCTATGAATTTTAGTTTGAAATGCTCAACTGACAGAGCCTCAAAAATTGATATATGGTTTGTGGAAGAGAACAAAAGGGCAATATGGCAGACACACCTAATGGACTGATAAAGATTCATGCTTTCCTTAGGTTGATTGCCACTAGGTGAGGTGGTGTGGCTACCTCTGCCTCTAATGAATGCAAGTGGGAATGATGTGAACCTCTTTAGGACTAAGTGGTTATGAAATAGGAATATTTTCTCTGTGTCTTCTTTTCTCAAGTACAGTGCAAAGGGAAAGGAGCCCAAAGACCTAGATAAGGACAGAATCACTGAAAGCAGTTAAACCAGGAAACTCCAGTTGTACTTGACATAGAGTCAGAAATAATATTTATTATGTGAAGGAACTGAACTATGGAGGGTTGGTGATTGTATGGAAATATTAATTAAAATTTTGATTTTTTCTGAGATGGCACTTGCCCAAGATGTGTAAGGATGGTGAAAAATAATGCCATAAATTTGTTGTGATCTCTCAGTTTAGTGTTCTCATTTGTGCTTTATGAAACCCTGTGAATTAATTCAGGGGACAAATCCGTAAGAATTTTACTGGGGAAACCGAGGCTTAAGAAACTTCCCCTAAAACACACTGCTATTAAGTTTCACAGTGGAGTGGAGACTTGCAACTCAGGCATCTGAATCTAATGCCCACGCTTTTCCAATGCTATTCTGCCTCAGAAAGCCTGGAGTTAGTAACTCCAAGGTATCCATGATAAGTACAAATGCAATCTTAATCTTAAGATCCTGTTGCATTTTCCCCTCAAACATTTTATTGAAGTATATTATATGTACAGGAAAGGTCACATATCATAATTTGGCTTCAAAATTTTTCACAAATTAGCACACCTATGCACCCAAATAAAGACATATCATTTCCAGTACCCCTGATATTTCGTCTATAGTCCAAGTTGCTAATCCCCTTAAGGGTAACTGCGTATAATCTCTAACTTTTAACCTTAGACTGTTCTACTGCATTGTATTTTATATAAGTTTAATAAAACAGTATGCATTTTTTTGCTTCTGGCTTTTTTTTCTTTTGCTAAATATTACATTTCAGAAATTCACCTATATTGCTGTGTATGGTTGAAGATTTTAAAATTTGCTGTATTTTATCTTGTTCATCTGAAAAACAATCTATTCATTCTATTGCTCATGGACATTGGGTAGTCTGCTGTTGGGGTCTATTAGGAATAATCAGTGGCTGTCTGAGTCACACATTTTGCCAAAGGAATACACAAATGACAAGACCAAACGGCACAAAAATAAGATCTAAGAGAAAGTATCTAATGTTCTTTATCTCCATCTATATCCCAATTCTTTTTTTTTGTTTGTTTGTTTGTTTTTTTTTTTGAGACAGAGTCTCGCTCTGTTGCCCAGGCTGGAGTGCAGTGGCGCAATCTCAGCTCACTGCAAGCTCCGCCTCCCAGTTCAAGCCATTCTCCTGCCTCAGCCTCCCAAGTAGCTGGGACTACAGCCGCCCGCCACCATGCCCAGCTAATTTTTTGTATTTTTAGTAGAGACAGGGTTTCACAGTGTTAGCCAGGATGGTCTCGATTTCCTGACCTCGTGGTCTGCCCACCTCGGCCTCCCAAAGTGCTGGGATTACAGGCGTGAGCCACCATGCCCAGCCTATATCCCAATTCTTTACGTTTAAGTGGACCTGTTATTTTAGGATAAAAGGCTATTAGAGGACATTTGGCATCAATTTTCTGTCTACTTTTACATACAGAGTATTCTACTTTAGTATTTTATTCAGGTACTTTATATAGGTCTATCTTTTAAAATATGTGAAACATAGGAAGCCTAATTTTAAATTTCTTTTCTTATAAAAAGTACAGAAAATTTTTTACAAAATGTATAGAAAATGTACAGAAACTAACAGATATTTCAATGATTGAAAGTGTCAACTTAGTATAGGCAAAAGAGCACTGGGCTTTGAATTTTGAAAAAGTAGATTTTAATTGCCACCTCAGGAACTTTGTTTAAATAACTTCTTCAAAGCTCAGCTTTGGGATATGTATGATGGAGTTATATTCCTGTCTCAAAAATGTTTTATCATGCCAATATTGTGTGTGTATTTTATATATATGTGTGTGTGTGTGTGTGTGTGTGGGTGGGTGTGTGTGTAATATTGGTATAAACCCTTTGGAATGTTAAAAGCATTATACAAATGTTGGTCATTATTAGAGATGAATTCACAAAGTAAATGAATATTAAGGCCGAATATTCATGACAGATAAAACAAACCTAAGGTCAAATCTGTTAGGATTGTTCCTGCTTAATTTTCTCCCTTCCTCCTTCCCTCCCTCCTTCCCTTCTACCTTCCTTTCTTCCCTCCTTCCCTCTTCCCCTTTTTCTTTCCTTTCTTCCTTCCTCTACTTAATTGGACAAGAGAGTGAAAGAGCAAGCTATCCAGGAAACACTAAGCTTGAAATTCTTACCAGGAACTAGACAGGCTTCCCACAGATGGAGACATTATGGCTATCGACATTCATTTCTCCCTTCTCTCGGGACTCATGAGCTGGCTAGATGTCCTCTAATTTCTACCCTGGACATTAAAGGGCCTGGCTATACTTCCAGCATGTGATTATGCCTTCCCCCAGGGATCTGCAGTTTCAGACACCCACTCCGATTCTCCCTGCTACGGCAGGAGTGCACTGCAATCACAGGAAAATTTATAGGTCAATGAGTTGAAAATCGGTTGTCTTTAAGTTTCTGATTTTTAAATACATTTTGTACAAATCAGTTCAAATGGAAAATAGCTTGGGATGGGAAAAAATGAGAGCCGCCACCTTACATTAATATACACAATATTGCTATTTATTTTTAGTTTCTGGATTAATGTAGCACTGACATGGCTCCTTTCTCTGTCAATAAGAAAAGGATAATAAAATGAATAAATGCAAACCAAATAATTTGCAAGCTGCATGATATGTGTGATTTTTCAAGTTAAAAAAAATGATCTTCATCTGGGAACAAACTGACTTAAAGATTTTAAAAGCCAATTTCAGCTCAGCTGCTGGGGTTTGTTTGAAATCTACCACTAACTGAGGTGTGAAACTTACATTTGATATAGTAAATCTTGTCGACTGTTATTTTAAAGGACTGAAATGTGCTTTTATAGCAAAATTGTCTCAAATAAAAAATACATTTTTACAATCTCACTCTGTCATAAACTTTCATGTCAGGTTTTAGCTTCACAATATATGCAGAGGATACATTATACAGGAATAGGAAGGAGGCATGCATAATAAGTTGTTGTAGTTTCCATTGAGATAGAGAGAGGAATGTCCTATAGCCTTCCTGTGATCAAAATATTAAATATTACATAGTTGATCAGAAATGACCAATATGCTTATCCTGAGTTGTCAGACTGTTATTGCTGCAGAATAGCTATCTTATATTCTATAAGTACATATCTAAGGATTTCTATGAAATGGGTTATAATTCCTTTTACCATATTTCTTGACAGAAATTTTTAAAACTCCAGGACAAAATTTCGTAAGAAAAGCATACCTAATTTATATCATCCTCACACTAACATTTAAAAAATTAGGTTTTCTGGAAAATGTTTTAAAGAAATAGTGTTGTAATTAATTGTAGCTCTCTCACTGTTACAGGTACTACTATCTCAGGTCTGAAACCACTTTAACAGATTGTATTTGTATGAATAAAATGTCTTCTTGAGTGGGTGTGTGAGAGTGTAAAGATGCAGTTTTGAAATGACATCAGATCACTAACATTTATTAATCATTGGCACATCAGATACTAATAGATTATTGGCAAAATGCAGGTCAATAGATATTAATGACAGAGAACAAATTGACAGGCAATTTTTGTCTTGTTGGGCATTTTTTTTTAGCGCACAGAAGTTTGTTTTATTAGTGACTTTAGACATTGTGGCACTCAAGAAAGGCGTTTAAAAATAATCTGTGAAAAACAATTACAAGACATTGCTTATTGTTCAAAAAACCCACCAAAATAATAATAAAATTAAAAATATATCCTTAGTCCTCAGCCTTTTAGAGCTTCAGAATAAAAATATGATGCTCATCATGTCTCTTCTCTTACATTGTCACTACAAAGTGCTCTTAGGGACATTCAAGCAGGATAAGGAATGTGAAGGTGCTTTGGAAGTTAAAAATACAAAACACTGACTCTCGTGCCTATCGTTGTGTTTGGGACTCTTTACAATTATGGATTCATTGACTCTTGGAACAACTTCATGTGGTTATCTGAGCTTGGCATGAGGGCCTAAATGTGAGTTGTGATGATTGTCGCTTGATGTGTAGTCTACCCTTCTGAAGCATGATAGAGCTCGGCTTTTAATCTAGGCTGTTATGATAAACTCAGGGCACTTTTCCATTATAAAAATTCTAAAAGAGTCTAGCATTTCTAATATATTGTGTAATGGGCTGGGCATGGTGGCTCATGCCTATAATTCCACACTTTGGGAGGCCAGGGTGAGTAGATCACCTGAGGTTGGGAGTTTGAGACCAGCCTGGCCAACATGGTGAGACTCTGCCTCTAGTAAAAATACAAAAATTAGCTGGGCATGGTGGCACACACCTGTAATCTTAGCTACTCGGGAGGCTGAGGCAGAAGAATTGCTTAAACTCAGGAGGCGGAAGTTGCTGTGAGCCTAGATCGCACCACCACACTCCAGCCTGGGTTACAGAGTGAGACTCTGTCTCCAAAAAATATATATATATATAAAATATATTATATTTTAATATATATTATATAATATATAATAATATATTATATTTTAATATATATTATATTTTAATATATTATATAATATATTATAATTATATATTATATTTTAATATATTATATAATATATTATAATTATATATTATATTTTAATATATATTTATAATATATTATATATATTATTATATATTATATAATATATATTAAAATATAATATATATAATATATTATAATAATATATTATATATTTTGCAATGAATCATTTGATTGAGAAGTATTGGTTTAATACAGAATGCTGTTGGATTATCAATAAGGTGGTTCTTTCCAGTAAGGAATTTGTAATAATAAGAGAAATAAGATAGAAAAAAAAGAATAAATAGCTCTTGTGATTTAGGGAGGAAAAACTCTTTGTGAAGAGACACAAAAGCTCTTGTGAATAGAAAATAATTCTTGTGATTTACCTACATTATTATTTAGGAAAGTAGTAAAGTTAGTTATTTCTAATATATGCAAACTCACAAGAGTTCGGTTTAAATGCTGCTAAATTCAACTTGACAAAAATATTGAGACATTTCTTGTGTGTATGAACAGCAAGAATCTGAAAGCATGATTCCAGCAGTTATACTCTGAAACCATCAGCCCATATGTAACGAAGACTCTTAATCAGTTTAGCTAAAATGGTAACTAAAAATAAAAGGCCAGCAAGGTTTCATTTAAACTCAATCTGACTCAACAAATATTTATTGAGCTCTTATTTAGAGTAAGGCTTTGTTTCAGGGACTATAAAGATATAGTTAATAAAAAATGATTCTAGCCCACACTGACCTTGCAATCAAGTTATATCCTAATTTCTTAGGAATCTGGCACTGGCTCATATATACCTATTGCTTTAATTTCTACAAACTTGCTTCCCCAAGTGTGGCCCATGGACTAGCAGTATTGGCTTTACCTGGGAGCTTATTAAAAGTGTAGCATCGAAAATGGAAAATTATCAAAAAAAAGTTATAAGTAAATTTCCAGAGCTGAAGAGCACACATCTTCAGATTGGAATCACCTATTGTGTGCCAAACAAATAAATAAAACCAAAACAACAACCAAAACTTTCCATCTATCTAGAAATCTAAAAAGAGAGATATTCTCAGAGGCTTTTGGTATAAGAAAAACAATTATCATTAATAATAACAAATTGACCAAATATAATGAAATAGAATCCAACTACCATCAGGTTTTCTAATAAAAATATTGGATGTTACAAAATGTGAGAAGCAATTGTTTTATTGTCTTAGAGAAGTATTTTCAACCCAGAATTCTATACACAGGCAAATTATCAATGGAGTGTGAGGCGAAAATAAATTCATTTTTAGGTATACAAGTTCACAAGAATTTGCCTCTCTTCACCTTCCTTTTTGAAAGCTACAATAGGATACATCTCAGCAAAACAAGGGAGGAAACAAAAAACAAGAACATGAGAGCCAGCAAAATGAGGATCCGAAGAATAAGCAATGGAACTCCAGTCTGACTACTGTACAGGATGCCAGATACCTAGGAAGGAGTCAGTGAGCAAGAGGATGGAGAGCCACAGTGTGAAGGTCTTCCTACAACAATCATGCACACAAGGAATTCTGTCTGGTCAAGTGGATAATTTGCTAATAGGCAAATTGATAAATTTACCAAATTTATTAAAAGATCTGTTGGAACATTCTTAAAAAATTAATGACTCCAAAGAAAACTGGGAAAATAATGGAAAAAAGGCAACTATTAATTGCTTTTCTTGTATTTGGAGAAAATGTAAGCAAGAAGGAATTCAATCATTCCAAGTTATATTAAGTAGTATAAACCCTGACTTTCATTTAAAAAATAACATTATAACTACATTGAGAGGATGCGGGGAAGGAAACTCTGTGTGTGTGTGTGTGTGTGTGTGTGTGTGTACATGTACACGTGCATGTGTGTGTCTGAGGCAGGGTGGATTTAATTACTGTAATAATAAACTAATATCTAAAATTGATGATGGAAGAAATAGTAATTATTAGCCAATAGTAATTAATAGCCAATTAGCCAATTATTTTAAAATATTGAGATAGATACAAAAATAAACAGCAAAAAGAATTAAAACATTTTTGGGGAGGAGTTTGATGAACAGAAAAAAAGTAGAGGGGGTACTATTTATGTTATAAACTTTTAGAAAATACCTGAAAATTATGTGCATGATTGCTGTAATATAAAATAAAAAATAAATTTAAAAATAAACCACTCCCAGGAGTAATATTTTTATCTACTAATATAAATGTAGATGATGTTTATGCTACTCCTGATTTTGAGAAAAAATATGTTTCATATGCTTAAGAAAATGATGCTGCTTCATATTTTTATTTTTTGTAAATGAAATTTTAAAAGTAGAAGAATTTTGTTGTATCACAATAAAGTGGGTAAAGAATTTGGTACAAGGTTTGAACGTATGCCACCCATCCAGATTATCCATCCGTAATCTGGTTATACATTGTCCAGATTTTAAAGAATTTGCTGAACATATTAGTTGAATTTGTAAATGATCTTAACTAAACATTATGTATTTTAATTTATAACAAACCAGCCCTGAAAGTATCTGTGTGTCTGTGTGTGTGTGCGTGTGTGTGTGTGTGTAAGTGCGCACATATGCACACACCATATATAATGGGGGACTGAGGAGAGGCTGACTGTGACAAGCCACATAACTTTCCTGTATTCCAAGGACTGCTACTGATGCTTTTGATCACTAGGGCTTATGGTTGGACTGTGTTCCACTCCATAGCATTGTTTACTCTGGGGCAATGCATTATCAGAGGAAACTATTTCTTTGTGTTATTACATTGGTGCAGTGGCTCTTCTCTTTCAAGGTTTTACCAATTACACTGACAGCATTTCTGCATCATTTCTATTTTCTTTCTCTTTGTTCTCACTCCAAGTGGTTCATGGCTGGCTTCGGTCAATCCAGCCTATTTCTGACCTGTTGTTCAGAGTAGCAGCCACAGGGGAGAGGACCTGCACATCAGTACACAAAGAGCCTAATTTAAATCCTCTCTATCCTGATTCAGGGGTCCACTTTGAATTCACTTCTTAATCATGACACAGAGCACTTCATCTACCTCACAAGATTTCTTCTTAATTCTTTTGTTAAGTGCCTTTATTTAGTTACTTTGTGTTCCTAGTCTTGTTTGTTTGAATACAATTTGTCCTCGCAATTATTTTTTTTTCTTTTAGTGCATCACATGCTATAGCACCAAGAAAATGGCTGCTGAGTGTCTAGTGCTCTGGAAACATTTAGAGGTCAATGCCTCTCTAAAATACAGCACCCATTACATTGACTTGCAAGATATATGTGCTATTAAAACAAAGTATATTCACAAATGGTCTCTGTAGGGATAGCTTATTTTATGCTATGGGGAAGGAGGGTACCAGAATGTTGAAGATGACTATATAATAGGTACCCAGTTCCCTTTGGGGTTGAGGAGAAATGTGGAATCAGTTAACAGTTCATTAATATGCTTAGAAAATGCCAATATCAGCTTTAATTAAAAACTAGATAACCAGCTTATTAAAAAAAAAAAAAAAACCTAGTCACAGAAACAGCAAGTTTCTTTGTTTTTGCCTACTACAAGTTCCAGGTCCTTGCTGACTGATTGGATAGTAACACTTACCAGTATTAACTTAATTCAATCCAATTTACTAAATAATGGTGTGTCAATTACATTCTGCCAACTACTATACTTGCTACAAAAATTGGACTAGAATTCAGATACTATCTTGGAGGAGTCATAGCCTGGCAAAAGTAATAAAAATATTACTGACATATGTGACATGCAGGACAAGAAACTCTGAGTCCCACAGGAACATCTTTCTCTACTTGGAGTTAATGTGCTTTCAGATGTGTATGAAAAAGTTTTTGTTTTGAAATCTTTTAAAATATCTTTTCCATTGCATCTCTTTTCTCCATTTTTTAGTGACTTGGGATTGCAGAATTATTTAGCTTGCTGAGTCAGTGGAAATGAGCATATTAATTCATTTTTGTAAATGAATTTTCCGCATTCAAGCCTGCTGGGTCAAGGTGCTAGGTCTCCCCTCAGGGGTTTCCTACAATCCATACGCACTGAGCTTCACTCTCTAATCGTGAATGTTCCCCTATCCTGTTCTTCCAGAGTTGACATTGCTCAGAAAAGCACCATTGCTTTATATTTTCTTCTCGAGCATCAGAATTGGCAAGAGTAGCCTCTAATGCAATTGTTAGTCCCTGAGTGCCAATGGGTAAACCTCTCCAAAGCCATTTAAATTAATTGAGAAGACAAAATGCTAATTAAGTCAATATTCTGAACAAGCAAGGGAAATTTGTATACTGAGCATCCTCCAATCTGCAAAACTGGGTCTAACAAGTAGAACATTAGCAGGAAATGTGGCTTGGTTCGAAGGTAATATTGGATGACATGCTTGGTATGACCAAGTCACAATGAAATATAATCAAAAGAAAGTTGTTGAAAATTGTTTCTCTACTTCACTTTGGTGGAACACCATTGTACAGAGCACATTCAAAATTAAGAAACTTGTGTGTATTTAGCTTAATTAAATATTTAATCAAATGTCATCTACCTATTATTTCCACTCTACAATTTTCCATAACACCTGGAAGAGTTAGCTAATTTTTAACATTTCTGTTGACTTTCTCAAAATTGAACATTATTGTTTTATGCTTCTATCTCTGGTTGTCACAGAATGTCTCTCTCTCTCTCTCATCACCTTCAGCTTTGCAGGAAAATCCAACTGGAATTAGTAATCACTCACAGCATTTAAAAGCTCGGCTGACCTGAATGAGATGCTCAGGAAATATCCAAGTTGAAAAATAAAATTGCTATGCATTGTTGTGATTTTCACATATTTCCACTTCACTCCTGGAAACTATTTCTCATTCTTAATCAGAAGGAAAATGTGAGCAGATATGTAAGACAGTGGAGCAGGGACCAGGCACTAGGTAGAGGCCATTTAATTAAAAAGTGTAAAATAAATAGACTGTAAAATTCAGCTAGTCTTGTATAAAAACAGTCTGCTTGGCAGAACTCAGTGGTGATTTAGATTAACATGTAAATTTCTGGAAAAGAGAAATCAGTTATGAGTCTTATTAGCTTTATTTTTACTTTTATTATTTTTAGGTTCAACATTACAGGCTAAGTAAAATTTTTCAAAAGGAGGAAAGGAAGGAAGAGAGAAGAGTAAGAAGTAAGTCAGTCATATGAGTGAATTATGGCGGATTGCAATCAAAGGATCTTATTCTGGTTGGCTTGTCTAATATTAAATAACAGCATATTTTTCCATAATATGTCAAATTGCTTCAATAGTGATTAGGACCAAGAAATGTCTGGGCTGTGGCTTCAAAATAGTTTGAGCCAGATTTATAATAACAAAGAAGCAATGTCCTGGAGAGGAATTTTGTTGTTTGCTAGGGGGCACTGTGAGGCTGTCTTTGCCTTGTTTGTTCTTTTGAGTTGTTAGTGGTTGGTCCATTTTAATTATCCGTGTTTCTGTGAAAGATGAAGTATTACATTGTTAATTACGGAGTTTTCAGCTTCATAATGGATTTTGTCTAACTACTTTTGACTCTGCACATTGCCTGTGCCCTTCAAATTCTAGGTTTTCTGGAGGGATTTGGGTAAATTGGAAAAAATAGATTATCATGGAAGTGTAATGTAGAAAATAACTAAATCCTGCCTCCACAATGAAGAATATACTTAGTTTTCCCCTAAAATAGCTAGGCCTAAGAACAGCACAAAATTTGGAGTTGAGTCTTTGAATCTTGGCATTTCTATACTGTGAAGTATCCCTTCTGTTTTGAAGTAAATGAGGGAATTTCTAAAGCAAGGTGCTGTCATCCCCTATTACCAGCAGAGCCTGGTTCACCTATGATCACAGTATGATTGAATAATAATAATTTTAAAAAGCTCTGGGGACAGGACAGTCCCATCAGTCTTGGTTCAGAGGTTTTAATTTTCTAGGGGGAAAAGAAGGTAGTTCTCAAGCCACTGCTGCTTGCACATCAGAACAGCAAAATCAAGTCAATTTCAGCTTCCTCTGATGCCATTTGTACATAGTAGAGTTCTCTTGACAAAATTGCATTTGATATTTTCATGGTCCAGGTAAAGCCACTCAACAGTTAAATTATTTCATCCAAATTCTCAGAAATTAAGAGAACAACTTTCACTGTAAATGTTCCAACAACAGAGAACATTCACAGGGTCAACAGAAAGATGGAGAGCTCCCAGCTTGACTATCTGTAGTGATTTCAGGCATATATCACCTCATTTCAAGCTATGGAGGGATAAATTAGTAGTCTGCTTGCAAGTTAAAGCAGGAGTTAATAGATTTTGCAAGGGGAAGGGTCATCCAGCTGGTGTATATTGCTAAGAATTAGAGCAATCCTTCTCAAACCTTTAACCTTAAACCCACTTCATTTCCAGGTAGCCTAATTCTTAGGGTAGCCACTCAGTGATGAGCAATGGACATGTCTACAAGGCGTGATAGAGGCCGATTCAGATTAAGATTTGAGTGGGTAATTGTTACCAACTCAGTATACCCATTTCTTACTTCTTACTAACATAATCCTAATTTAATTGAATGTGTCAATTGCCCAGCTAAAAGTCTATTTCTTTTTCTTTCTTTCTTTTTACACGGAGTTCTGCTCTTGTTACCCAGGCTGGAGTGCAATGGCATCTCGGCTCACTGCAACCTCCGCCTCCTGGGTTCAAGCGATTCAATTCTCCTGCCTCAGCCTCCTGAGTAGCTGGGATTACAGGAACCCACCACCACACCCAGCTAACTTTTGTATTTTTAGTAGAGACAGGGTTTCACCATGCTGGACAGGCTGGTCTCGAACTCCTGACCTCAGGTGATCCACCTGCCTCGGCCTCCCAAAGTGCTGGGATTACAGGCGTGAGCCACTGTGCCTGGCCCTAGAAGTCTATTTCTACAACTTTCCTTGGATCTAAGTCTTCCCGTGTGAAACAATTCTGACCAATAGATTTAAGAGAAAGTTTTTCATTATTGCTTCCAAGAAATCATCTAAAACGGGCCAAATTTGGATAGATTGTTCCTTAGCTTTTTGTCTTTTCCAGTCTCCCCTATTTCTGGAACATAGAATGACTGATGAAGAATTTTGTGATGGTGAAGTTACAAGCATATGGGTGGGATGGCTGAGCACTGTGATAGAAGGAGTTGCGTTCTTGTTGATATCGCAGAGTCTCATGCCAGCACTACGTTACCTAACCCACTCTAGACTTCTCATCGCGTGATAGTAAAACCCTTGCCCCTGCCTTACGTAAACCACTGATATTTTATTTTTCCTTTACGGCAGATGAATTAAATTCTTATCTGATATACACATTATAGTAAAGATATAAGCAATTGATACAACAAACAGTAAACAAATTTGTTAAAAGTGTTTAAAATTTCTTTTGTTATTTTCTTTTGAAAATTTAAATATTTTATATTTTGTGCAATAATTTTTTTAGAAAACATATTTTAGGCAAAATTCATGATGATCCAGGAAGTGTTTTGTCCACTGGCTTCTCATAACACATCATGCCACTGTTATCTTCTGTATGGGAAATACAACATTGGAACAAAGTCCAGGAAACATGCCACAACACACATCCTCTGACAATGCTAGGAGTAGGTTGAAACTTTAGTTTTCTCATCTGTAAAGTGTGAACAAAATACTAAGAACTTCTCATTGTTGTGAGAAATAAATAAGATAAAGCTAACTTACCTAACACCATGCCTTACATATAGTAGACAACCAACTCTTTATAAAAACCATATATCATGTATTTCACATATAAATTTGCATGCCATTATATTGCATATAAAACATTACAAATACACACTTTATTATGGAAGATAGCATCATATTCTACATTCATATATATGATGTATACTAAAATATTCTTATTGATATTTATGAACAATAGACTACTTTTTGTCAGGCACTGTCCTATATGTAAGTAAATGCAGCAATGAACAAGATGACTCTGGCTTCTGTCTTAAGAAAGTTACAGTCCTTCCTGCTACAGAGAAGATATCCTTGAATGTGTAATAGTGTAAGAGTGCTCATCAAAGGATTTGAGTTAAAATGAGAATTGATTCTCATAAATGGAGAAAGATTGGAAAAGGCAATTTGTATAATTATTTTACAAAGGGTCAGTTGCCAATAATTCCAAGATCTATCCCCATTGTTTACCACGTCTATCATAACACAGATAATAGCAGAGATGATAATCTGCCTGTGAATGGTGTCTAAGGTAGGTCTCCAGCATGCCTTGGGGATATCACCACAAGACAGCTGTCCTAAGAAGTGGGCCTCTTGGACATGAAATTATTTATAGTCCAGAAACTCTATGTTGGAAGCACTCATGTCATCTGAACAGTGTGGCCACAACTTTCACAAATTTCCCAAGTTTTTCTTAAAAATAAAAATAGGGTCTTACAAAGAGGAGACATGGAATTAATCATTACTATAGTCATCAAATATTTTCCAGCTGTCTGCCTTCCGAGCGTATGTAGGGTTGCATTCTCTGGCACTCTTGTGTCTGAAGGATCTATGTAGTTAGTTTGGGCCAATGAGTTATGCCTGGAAATGATACAGGTCACCTCCAGGCTATGGTATTTAGTAGCTGATATGAGACACTGAAAAGCTCTTTTTTCTCTAGCACTATGGCCTTTGATGTTCAGGAGGAAGGCTTTCTCCATCAGCCCAAATTTCTGAGTGATGGTGATGAGCACAGTGCCCCTGCCTATCCATGAATGGACAAGTAACATAAGCAAGAAATAAACTTTGGAGGTTGAGGCTATATGGTTTCCATAGTTATTTGTGAATGTAGCATTACTTACATTTATCTTATCTAATAATGGTCATTCGGTCCAGAACAACCTTCAATTTCCATTGTTCCCACCCTCCATATTCAAATCTTCCTCAAATTATGATAATACATTTTTAATCTGCCCTCTGCTTAGTCTAGTTGGTCAGCATCACCTCCCTGGCTCTTTGCTAATCTTCAGATAAAGTCTTCTTTTTTCCCTCTTTTGACTCTATAAGTTACTTGCCATTTAGCAACAAAAGAGATTTAAAAAAAAAAAAAAAACTAATCGGTAGCTCCCACTGTAGTTGGCATAAAATCAGAATTATTTTAAAAAGTCTAGAAGGTCATTAAGACTCACTCTGTACAACTGTCCCCCTAATTTTACTGTGTTTTTTGATCATTTCATTCATTAAAAACATATTTTTCTTTTTTCTTGACTCAGCACCACTGCTTAAAATCTTTTACCTTCTTGAATTTTCTTCTCTGCTGTGTAATTGTTAGCCTCTTCTCCTTAAGGTCTGAGGTCTATGAAACCTTCTCAAAATGCTCCCCTCATCTCCTGTCTACAACACCCCTCCTTCTTCAACATTCACACACACTCATAAAGCATTACTCTATTCGATTGTATTGCCCTTTGTGAAGTTTTTAAGGAATAAAACTAATGTATTTGTTACATGTTTTTTTGTGCCCTGCCCCCACTAGAACATAAGCCCTATCATGGCAGGGACTATGCATCTTTCATGCAACATGACAACCCAAGTGACTGCCAGTGCCAGCCAAAATGTAGATACTTAAGGAATTTCTGTTGAGTGAAAGAGTGAAGACTAAAATAAAGGAAAAAAATTTGATCCTCCTGAATAATTAAAAAGTAACTTTTATACTAATGAGAAAATTTAAGGCAGAAATGAGCTTCTTTTAATTTTAATTCAAAGTGCTACAAACCAAGTGTATGTACTTAATGAAGTAAATCATACCAACTGAACCTGTGTTAAGTGCTAGGAGCAATCTAAATTTAAAAAACTAAGAAGGGCCAGGCATGGTGGCTCCCATCTGTAATCACAGCACTTTCAGAGGCCGAGGTGGGTGGATCACCTGAGGTCAGGAGTCTGAGACCAGCCTGACAAACATGATGAAACCCCATCTCTACCAAAAAATACAAAAATCAGCCAGGTGTGGTAGCCCACACCTGTAATCCCAGCTACCTGGGAGGCTGAGGCAGGAGAATTGCTTGAGCCCAGGAGGCAGAGGTTGCAGTGAGCTGAGATTGCACCACTGCACTCCAGCCTGGGTGATAAAGCAAGACTCTGTCTCAAAAAAAAGTTAAATAAATTAAGAGGAAGAGCAAAAGCATGGTTAGATACATTCTCTAAGCTCATGAACTTTAAAATTGATTACATAAATCTATAATTATCAATAGAAATTAACTTTCCTTTTTGACACACAAAACTTGAAATCTTTAGCCATCAAACAGATGGCAAGTCTCATTTGTAGGACTTTATAAGTCACCTGCTGCCAAAACACAGAGATTGGCTGTTTTTCAGACCTAGAAAAGGCAAAGCATATAACCGATTTACAAAGACAAATAATTTGGGATGTTCCATAAATGAAGAAAATACTTTGTTTTGACTTTGATCTAAATTTGATATGGTAGACAACAAAAACAAATAAAAAGGGCCAATGTAACAAAACATAAATAAATATTTAGAAGATGTTAAAAAGCCATTTGACAATTATTTATATAGTATCTGGGAGTTTACAAAATTGTCATATGGAAAATATATTAATTTTGTGTTTAATGAAGCTGCTGAAATAGAAAGGGACTTTTGATTGAACACTCCTTTCTGATTAATAGGAAGGTGGTTTAGAGGCCATGAAGTTTAATTAAAAATGGCACTAGATGGAAAGTCAAGGGAGCTAGCTGTAATCACAGTTCAATCTTAAGCATATGACCTTAAGAAATGCATTTTCTCAGATCTTGGTTTACTCAAAAGAAAATAAAGATAATAACATTTACACCACAGGTATTCAATGAAGACTGAATCAGAAAATATTTGTAAAAGTTGCTAGCAGAGGCTGGGCGCGGTGGCTCACGCCTGTAATCCCAGCACTTTGGGAGGCCAAGGCGGGTGGATCACGAGGTCAGGAGATCAAGACCATCCTGGCTAACATGATGAAACCCCGTCTCTACTAAAAATACAAAAAAAAATTAGCCAGGCGTGGTGGTGGGCGCCTGTAGTCCCAGCTACTCAGGAGGCTGAGGCAGGAGAATGGCGTGAACCCGGGAGGCAGAGCTTGCAGTGAGCCGAGATTGCGCCACTGCACTCCAGCCTGGGTGACAGAGCAAGACTCCGTCTCAAAAAAAAAAAAAAAAAAAAAAAAAAAAAAAAAAAAAAAAAAAAAAAGTTGCTAGCAGAGGACTTAGCTTGCAGAAAATATTTCAAAAATATTGATTTCCTTGGTGTGTGTAGTACTATGTGGAATAGGGCGCAATCTAATTCTTTTTTTTTTAAGTAACATATATTGGACAAGCAGAATTAGAGGGCATGCTAGGACCTCCCAACAGCACTGGACAAAGAAAAAAAGAGAGGTAGGGCAAGGTTGAAAGTCTGGCAACTGAAGAGCAATAACTTACTGCAACTGATGGTTGTAAAAAGGTCATGATGAATTCATACTTCATTCAGGCAAGTGCTCATACATAAGGGAC
Organism: Nomascus leucogenys; assembly: GCF_006542625.1. Lineage (NCBI taxonomy): Eukaryota > Metazoa > Chordata > Mammalia > Primates > Hylobatidae > Nomascus > Nomascus leucogenys. Next base: position 53,340,694 of record NC_044381.1, on the reverse strand, counting down.
TCTCCTCAAGTGACCTGGGCAGGCTGGCCAGGGATCCCAGGCGATAATCAAGGTCAAAGACTATTTTTTTTCTTTTTTTTATTATACTTTAAGTTTTAGGGTACATGTGCACAACGTGCAGGTTGGTTACATATGTATACATGTGCCATGTTGGTGTGCTGCACCCATTAACTCGTCATTTAACATTAGGTATATCTCTAATGCTGCCCCTCCCCGTTCCCCCCACCCCACAACAGGCCCCAGTGTGTGATGTTCCCCTTCCTGTGTCCATGTGTTCTCATTGTTCAATTCCCACCTATGAGTGAGAACATGCAGTGTTTGGTTTTTTGTCCTTGTGGTAGTTTACTGAGAATGATGGTTTCCAGATTCATCCATGTCCCTACAAAGGACATGAACTCATCATTTTTTATGGCTGCATAGTATTCCATGGTGTATATGTGCCACATTTTCTTAATCCGGTCTATCGTTGTTGGACATTTGGGTTGGTTCCAAGTCTTTTTATTGTAAATAGTGCTGCAATAAACATATGTGTGCATGTGTCTTTATAGCAGCATGATTTATAATCCTTTGGGTATATACCCAGTAATGGGATGGCTGGGTCAAATCGTATTTCTAGTTCTAGATCCCTGAGGAATCGCCACACTGACTTCCACAATGGCTGAACTAGTTTACAGTCCCACCAATAGTGTAGAAGTGTTCCTATTTCTCCACATCCTCTCCAGCACCTGTTGTTTCCTGACTTTTGAATGATGGCCATTCTAACTGGTGTGAGATGGTATCTCACTGTGGTTTTGATTTGCATTTCTCTGATGGCCACTGATGATGAGCATTTTTTCATGTGTCTTTGGGCTGCATAAATATCTTCTTTTGAGAAGTGTCTGTTCATATCCTTTGCCCAATTTTGATGGGGTTGTTTGTTTTTTTCTTATAAATGTATTGGAATTCATTGTAGATTCTGGATATTAGCCCTTTGTTAGGTGAGTAGATTGCAAAAATGTTCTCCCATTCTGTAGGTTGCCTGTTCACTCTGATGGTAGTTTCTTTTAAAACACTATTAGGAATACGGTTCTAGGTGATCAACACATTCAGAAGAGGTCCAGTCCAGTGACTAAGCAGCTGGTGAAAATACAGAGAAGGCTTGTAACAGCGGGGGGCAGAGGATTACAAATGGGCCCCTTTCCCAGAAGAAAAGGGGCACTTTGAAGTCAAATTTAAAATTGTTGAATTAAAGTGTTTATATATTTGTAATTCTAATAGATGTTGCCAACTTAGGGATTTTAAGAATTCACACTTCTATCAACAATGTATAAAACTACCTTTTTGCTCTAAATTGTCAAAGCAACATGGTACGTTCTCAAACTTTTAGATTTTTGCTAATGTGATAGTGACAACTCCTGTGTTTTGATAATCTATTCATTTGCTGAATTACGGTATGATAGCTCAGGTTTTAGTTTTTCTCACTTTTAATATTTCATTTGGACATACTTAGGAACTGTTAAGAAACATGAACTTCAAGGTCACTCTAGGAGCACAAGTGGCAGAGAAAAGAAATTGTAGACTCTGCAATAAAAAAATGACTTCAAAATGTATTTACACAATTGTTTGTTTAGCTACCTTCTTCTGTAGAAGGAATTGCAGAATTTATTAAAAATTGTATAAAGTGCAGGCGATTTAATATAAGGTCTATTTTAAAAATTGTAAACTGTTTTAAAGTGATTGGGCAGATAAGTGTGTGTGTGTTTCATGTTAAAATGCTTTTGCCCATTTGCATGATCTTTTGGAGTTAAGATGTGTAAATTCATTAATATGGAGCAAGTTATATCCTGGACATTTTAGGTAAGCAATGCAAAATGCATTTACTCTTTGAGTGTAGTTAAATCGATAAATTAGATTGCTATACCAATAACTTTGGTTCCTTTTAGGGTTTCATAGTAGGCTCTAATTCCAATTTCTTTCAGGATATCTTTGTCTAAAGTTTTTGGAAATGCTGAATGCAAATAGAATTTCTAGAGGTGATAGTTTTACCTGGTCCTAATTCTTTCTTTCCAACTTATTCTGTCATTGAAAACAAGATTAAGGAAACACATTTCTTTCCTGTTATCTATTATTTCCCATTATCTAAAATAACTAAAAATTCACTTTTACTTTCATTTTCCTCCTTTATTCTTGGAAAAATTGCACATTCCCAACTTGCCCGAAAATTTAGCTTTGCCTTTCAAGTCAAGGTAGGAAAAATAAAAAAGCAAAAAAACTATATCCCAACTTAATTTTATGCCTGATCTTCTACAAAGCTGGTTGGTCTCCTGGTGCCTGAGTCTGTTTTGAATTTCTTTCACTACAGTCTCTTTTACTTCAAGCTACTTACCACAGATTGTAATTTTGTACTTTTATATACAATTCTTTTTCTTAAAGATTGTCTTCTTACCACCAGACTACATATCCTATCCAGTTAGAGAACATATTTGTTTTATTCACCACCATATACCAATTCCAAAAATTATATTTAGCCTGCAGTAGTTATTAAAAATATTTATTGAATGAATACTTTCTTGTACTGTTGAATATATTTAAGCCCCTTCTAAGAACAGATTACTTGCTATATCATGAATGGTTTAGTACAAAGTTCTTCTACGTAGTCCCTCTGTTTTTTAAAATATGTTTAAAATATATCTTTAATACACAATAATTTTTGTCTTCTCTGGACCGAAATGGTCTCCTGAGTTTTACTTTTTCATATTAGATAATTTTCACATTAATTGGAAAGCAGTAAAACCAAATATTAATTTTTGAGTCTCTTAAACATAAGAAAATACTTTTATTCTTCCAATAGGGCTCTTGATAATAATATAAAGCAAAGTTTTAGTTCAATAAGTTTCTGTGACTGCCCAACAAATGCAATCATTATTTTGGGGTACTTTTTGACATGCAATGAAAACACAGTATAAGCACCTACATTAGAAACTCTTTGTCTAATAGGATATAACAATCTGAGGGTTGTGACAACTATCAACTCCCCCAAAGGCCAGAAAATCCAGTTAATTTAGCAGAGTTAAGTTTATTAGACCTACTGCAGCAAGGGAAAATAAAATCTTGATAGAGTAGCACCTCAGAAGAGGATATTCAACAGCAGGGAGATATTTATATGATTTTAGGGTCTGAAAAGAGTAATTTTAAGGTGGGATTTGCAAGGAGGGGAGTAGGTAGGGACTTGTCAGAGTTTATGACATAATGACTTTGGACTGGAGTGAGGGTCTTGCAGTGAGGCATGACAAGCAATCTGTTAGTCTTGGTATATAAGCTATCCTAGTTTGTTCACATCCTTATTTCCTAGAGCAAGTACTCAAGTTTACTTTGTTTATTCTCAGTATTGTTGAGTAGAGTCACAGTTGTATGCTCAGTCCCAGCACTGTTTAACACAGAACAGAAAATTATTTTGTTATCTTGTTTCAGTCCCTTATTTCCTTACTCATCTCCCTTATCTGCATCACTGTTTGATATTTCACAGTCGTGTATAAAGTTTCTGATGATAATCATTTCAACTTCTTTAAGTTTCATATTTTCGCCCATTTTTGTTGGAAGACAATTTATTGTATTTTTTGTTTGATGGAACTGCAGATATCAAACAACATTTGAGACTCTGGAGATTACACATTTAAGGCCTGCATCATAAAGAAATAGTAATATGAATCATTATTATCAGGACTGTAGTTCACTACTTATCAAGCAATAAAGACTCCTCAAATTAAACCTTGAGAATAGATGAAATTTCCCATCCAAATGGTCTGTAAAACTATATATTGGGCCATTAACCAGACTACCTAAACTCAAAAATCTTTCATCTCTCAAATCTTTTTACTAATATTGAAAATGTTGACCCCACAGAAATACAACCATCAGAGAAAACTATAAACACCTTTATGCAAAGAAATTAGAAAATCTAGAAGTGGATAAATCCCTGGACACATACACCTCCCAAGACTAAACCAGGAAGAAGATAAATGCCTGAATAGACCAATAACAAGTTCTGAAATCAAGGCAGTAATAAATAACCTATCAACCAAATAAACAAACAAACAAAAAACCCAGGACCAGATGAATTCATAGCAGAATTCTACCAGAGGTACAAAGAGGAGCTGGTACCATTCCTTCAGAAACTATTCCAAACAATTGAAGAGGAGAAACTTCTCCCTAACTCATTTTATGAGGCCAGCAACAACCTGATACAAAAACCTGGCAAAGATACAACAAAAAAGAAAACATTAGGCCAATATCTGTGATGAACATTGATACAAAAATCCTCAATAAAATACTGGCAAACCAAATTCAGCAGCACATCAAAAAACTTATCCACCATGACCAAGTTGGCTTCACCCCTGGGATGCAAGGCTGGTTCAACATACACAAATCAATAAACGTAGTTCATCACATAAACAAAACTAAGGACAAAAACCACATAATTATCTCAATAGAAACAAAAAAGGTCTTCAATAAAATTCAATATCCTTTCATGTTAAACACTCTCAATAACCTAGGTATTGATGGAACATATCTCAAAATAATAAGAGCCATCTATGACAAACCCACAGCCAATATCGTAGTGAATGGGCAAAAGCTGGAAGCATCATTCCCCCTTGAAAACTGGCATGAGACAAGGATGCCCACTCTTACCACTCCTATTCAGCATAGTATTGGAAATTCTGGCCAGGGCAATCAGGAAAGTGAAAGAAATAAAGTGTATTCAAATAGGAAGAGAGGAAATCAAACTGTCTGTTAGTAGGTGACATGATCCTATATCTAGAAAACTCCATCATCTCAGCTCACAAGCTCCTTAAGCTGACAAGCAACTTCAGCAAAGTCTGAGGATACAAAATCAATGTGCAAAAATCACAAGCATTCCTATATACCAACAGTAAACAAGCAGAGAGCCAAATTGTGAATGAACTCCCATTCACAATTGCTACAAAAAGAACAAAATACCTAGGAATACAGTTAACAAGGGAAGTGAAGGATCTCTTTAAGGAGAACTACAAAACACTTCTCAAGGAAATAAGAGAGAACACAAACAAATGGAAAAGCATTCCATCCTCATGGATAGGAAGAAAAAATAGTGAAAATGGACATACAGTCCGAAGTAATTGATAGATTCAATGCTATTCCCATTAAACTACCGTTGACATTCTTCATAGAAAAAAACTACTTTAAAATTCATATGGAACCAAAAAAAGAGCCTCTATAGCCCAGACAACCCGAAGCAAAAAGAACAAAGCTGGAGGCATTATGCTACCTGACTTCAAACTATACTACAAGGCTACAGTAACCAAAACAGCATGGTACTGGTATAAAAGAATAGAGATCTCAGAAACAAGACCACATATCTACAACCGTCTTATCTTCAACAAACCTGACAAAAACAAGCAATGGAAAAAGGATTTTCTATTTAATAAATGGTGCTAGGAAAACTGGCTAGCCAGGTGCAGAAAATTGAAACTGGACCCCTTCCTTATACCTTATACAAAAATTAACTCAAGATGGATTAAATACTTAAATGTGAAACCCAAAACTATAAAAACCCTAGAAGAAAATCTAGGTAATACCATTCTTGACATAGGGCACAGGCAAAGATTTTATGACAAAAACACCAAAAGCAAGTGCAGCAAAAGCCAAAATTGACAAATGAGATCAAATTAAACTAAAGAGCTTCTGCACAGCAAAAGAAATTATCAGAGTGAACTGACAACCTATAGAATGGGAGAAAACTTTTGCAATCTAGCCATTTGATGAAGATCTAATATCAAGAATCTACAAGGAACTTAGACAAATTTACAAGAGAAAAACAACCCCATCAAAAAGTGGGCAAAGGACATGAATAGATACTTCTCAAAAGAAGACATTTATGTGGCCAACAAACATATGAAAAAAAGCTCAACATCACTGATCGTTAGAGAAATGCAAATCAAAACTACAATAAGATACCATCTCACACAGAATAGCAATTATTAAAAAGTCATGAAACAACAGATGCTGGTAAGGCTGTGGAGAAATAGGAATGCTTTTACATAGTTGGTGGGAGTGTAAATTAGTCCACCCATTGTGGAAGACAATGTGGCAATTCCTCAGAGATCTAGAACCAGAAATACCATTTGACCCATCAATCCCATTACTAGTTATATACCCAAAGGAATATAAATTGTTCTATTTTAAAGATACGTGCATGTGTATCTTCATTGCAGCACTACACAATAGCAAAGACATGAAACAAACCTAAATGCCCATCAATGATAGACTGGATACAGAAAATGTTAGACACATACACAATGGAATAGTGTGCAGCCATAAAAAGGAATGAGATCCTGTTCTTTGAGGGGACATGTTTAGAGCTGGAAGCCATTATCCTCGGCAAACTAACACAGGAACAGAAAATCAAACACCACATGTTCCACTTATAATTGGGAGCTGAACATTGAGAACGCATGGACAAAGGGAGGGGAACAACACACACTGGGGCCTGTTGAGGGGTTTGGGGGAGGGAGAGCATTAAGAAAAATAGTTAATGCATACAGGGCTTAATACCTAGGTGACAGATTGATAGGTGCAGCAAACCACTATGGCATACATTTACCTATGTAACCTGCACGTCCTGCAAATGTATCCCAGAACTTAAAAAAACAAAAAAAGCAATACAGATCTCTGTGATTTAAGCACAACATTCTTCCCCTGTATATTCTCCTGAGACCAGTATAACATGTAAAGTGTCCTTATTTTAAACCACCACGTGTTCAATTTCAAGAACCTCTCAAGAAGTTTGCCTTGTTTTCCTAATATTTTCTGGACCATAGCATGTAGTATTCTCTCTACTCTTGTGCCTCATACAAAATGTAAAATAAAAAGCCTTAGGCATAGAAGTAAAATGGTTGGAGTTTTAAAATTCAAATCAGGACTCATTTTTTCTCTTCTCTCTTTCTTTTCTCTTTTTCTCTTAATTTCTTAAATTCACCTGAAGGTCTCTTTTCCCAAAATGGGAAAACAATAAGTCAAAATGGGATGGGTGATATCAGGCATGATCCTGAAGGCACATTCTTGTCCACTTTGTGGTTAACAATCAATGGGATCTTGCAAAACAAAACAGGATCTTCGCAAGATCCTATTGATACCTATATGATACTCAATAGGATGCCTCAACAGGTATCAATAGAAGCTTGCAAAACAAATCAGACAAAGCTGTTTGTAGCTATGCACTGATCTGTTTTCAGACAACATAATCCAATGAGTCTATTAAACTCTGTAGTATAGTTTTGGCACCACTAATGAAGAATGTTCTGAAACCACATCATGAAATTTGTAGCATTAATATAATAATATAATCAAATGGATTGACAGCTAAAGGGCTGGTGGCTGAGTCTAAGTAATGTGCCCAATAGTGACATAGCCGCTTCATATACACCACTGTTTTCTTGCTGTTTTCCAAAATACATTTGTAAGATTTTTTTTTGTTTAAAATGTTATTTCCTATGAGAGGTTTTTGAATGTTGTGTCTGGATACAAGATTCTAATTTTCTAGCTATGATATAATAGTGAATGTTAATTTCTGACTAGCTGTGTTTGTCATCTAAATAGTTTCTGAGCAGTTGAGACCAATTACCCAGTTAATTGACTTATTTTAAGGTATTGGTATCACAGAAAGCTAAACCTTCAACTAAAAGAAAGTAAATAAAATTGAGTAGTCAGTGTGAGTTCATATTTTAGCCACACCTCGGCATGTTCTAGCCAACTATTGCACGTATATTAAGGAGTAACTAAAGATGAGATAGTAATGTCAAGAGCAGAGAATACATAGGGGTATCATAGTTGAGAAATAAAGAATAAAAATTAAATAGCCATCTAGAACCTTAAACTAAAAACAAGAAAAGTAAATAATAACTAGGGTAATATAATATGGTAGAATAATGGCCTCTCAAAGATGTATACGCCTTAATCTTCAGAGCCTGTTAATATGTTACTTACATGATTCAGGATGTTGCTAAAATAGCAATCAAATTGTTCAGTTTTGCCCACTCTGGGGTGAGGACAAATCCCATTTGGTCACCGTGTATATTTTTCAATATCTTGCTTGATTTGATTTACTACTGTTTCACTGAGTGTTTTTATGGCTGTATTTGAAAGAGATCTTGGTCCATAGTTCCATTTTCTTGTGTTGTCCTTGCTCGATTTTGGTATCTGGGCAACACTGGCCTAATACAATGTGTTGGAAAGTTTTCTCTCCTCTTCCACTTATTTACGAAGAGTTTATAAAGGACTGGTATTAGTTTTTCATTAAATGTTTGGCAGAATTTATCAATAAAGCCAATTTTTCCTGGGCTTTTCTTTGTGGGATGTTTTTGACTATGAATTGATTCGCTTTGGTGGTTCTATCTATTCAGATGTTCTGTATTTTCTTGCGTTGGTTTTGGTAGTTTGCATCATTTTTTAGAAATTTGTTTATTCTAAATAACGTGTTGGCATACTATTGTTTATATTATTACATTTTAATTGTTTTATTTCCATACGATTGAGAGTGATGTCCCCTCTTCTATTCCTAATTCTTAGTAATTTGAGTCTTCACTCTTTTTTCCTTGGACAATCTAGATAAAACTTTGTCAATTTTGTTGATCTTTTCAAATAACCAGTTGTCTGTTTCATTGAGTTTTTTCTCTTATCAACTGTATCGTCATTTTAATCTTTATTATTTTTCTCTTTCTACTTGCTTTAGTTTAATGTGCTCTTCCTTTCACAGTGCCTTAGGGTAAAAGGTTAGTTTATTGATTTTACATCTTTCTTTTCTTTTAGGATAAAAGAAACGAAACTAACTAAACTGGTTATTCTAGTTAGCAGTTTCTGCAACCTTTTATCAAGGTCCTTAGCTTCCTTGCATTGGGTTAGAAACATGCTCCTTTAGCTCAGAGGAGTTTGTTACTACCTACCTTCTGAAGCCGACTTCTGTCAGTTTGTCAAACTCATTCTCCATCCAGTTTTGTGCCCTTGCTAGAGAAGAGTTGTGATCATCAGGAGGAGAAGAGGCATTCTGGTTTTTGGAATGTTCAGCATTTTTGTGCTGTTTTTTCCTCATCTTCGTGGATTTATCACCCTCTGATTTTTGATGCTGATGGCTTTTGGATGGGGTTTTTGTGTGGGTGTCCTTTTTGTTGATGTTGATCTTATTGCTTTCTGTTTGTTACTTTTCCTTCTAACAATCAGGCCCCTCTTCTGCAGGTCTGCTGCAGTTTGCTGGAGGTCCACATCAGACCCTGTTTGCCTGGGTATCACCAGCAGAGGGTGCAAAACAGCAAAGATTGCTGCCTGCTCCTTCCTCTGGAAGCTTCATCCCAGAGGGGCGCCTGCCTGATGCCAGCCAGAGCTCTCTTGTATGAGGGGTCTGTCAACCCCTGCTGGGAGGTGTCTCCCAGTCGGGAGGCATGGGGGTCAGGGAACCACTTAAGGAGGCAGTCTGTCCCTTAGCTGAGCTCAAGCACTATGTTGGTAGATCCGCTGCTCTCTTCAGAGCCGGCAGGCAGAAACATTTAAGTCTGCTGAAGCTGCGCCCACAGCCACCCCTTCCCCCAGATGCTCTGTCCCAGGGAGATGGGAGTTTTATCTATAAGCCCCTGACTGGAGCTGCTGCCTTTCTTTCAGAGCTGCCCTGCCCAGGGAGGAGGAATCTAGAGAGGCAGTCTAGCCACAGCCGCTTTAGCACACTGTGGTGAGTTCCGCCCAGTCCCCACTTCCTGTGGCTTCCTTAACACTGTGAGGGGAAAACTGCCTACTCGAGCCTCAGTAATGGTGGACACCCCCCCCCGCCACCCCCCCGCCGCTAAGCTTGATCATCCTCAGGTCGACTTCAGACTACTGTGCTGGCAGCGAGAATTTCAAGCCAGTGGTTCTTAGCTTGCTTGGTTCTGTGGGAGTGAGAACTGCTGAGACCACTTGGCTTCATGGCTTCAGTCTCCTTTCCATGGAAGTGAACAGTTCTGTCTCGCTGGGGTTCCAGGCACCACTGGGGTACGAAAAAAAAACTTTTGCAGCTAGCTTGGTGTCTGCCCAAAAAGCTGACCAGTTTTGTGCTTGAAACCCAGGGCCCTGGTGGTGTAGGCACCTGAGGGAATCTCCTGATCTTCAGGTTGCAAAAACCATGGGAAAAGTATAGTATCTGGGCCGGATAGCACAGTCCCTCATGGCTTCCTTTGGCTAGGGGAAGGAGGTTCCCAGCCCCTTGCACTTCCTGGGTGAGGCAACACCTCATCCTGCTTGTGCTCGACCTCCTTGGGCTGCACCCACTGTCTAACTAGTCCCAATGAGATGAACCTGGTACCTCAGTTGGAATGCAGAAATCACCCGCCTTCTGCATTGGTCTCGCTGGGAGCTGCAGACTGGAGCTGTTCCTACTCAGCCATCTTGCCAGATCTCTCTTTTCATCTTCTATTCCCCCGTTACTCTTCTTTTGTTGCAGTAACTGAATAATTTTTAGCATAACATTTTAATTATTAAATTTTATTTTATTTTTTGTTATTTTCTTAGTATTTTTTCTAGGCTTACAATATGCATTTTAATTTATTCAGATCTACTTCAAATTTATACTAGCTTAATTTATTCAGATCTACTTCAAATTTATACTAGCTTAATTCCATCAGGAAGTATGATATAGAAATTATACTCCTCTATAGCTTATTCTTTTCTTCTCTGCTTCATAATATTATTGGTATACATACTATATCAATATATGTCACAGTAATACATTGCTATGATTATCATCTCATGTAATTTTATGTCTTAAAGCTGAAAGAATAAAAGAAAACTAGTATATATTTATGGGATTGCTAATATTAACTTTTTTATTTAACATTTTTGCCTACTTTGTTTCTTCTTGTGAATTTAAGTTACTATATGGTGTCATTTTTATATTCCAATACAAGTGTACTACCATCCACCTCCTTTGTAAAAATATTTACATTTAGTTTTTTATTTTTTTATTTTTTGAGACAGAGTCTTGCTCTGTCACCCAGGTAAGAGTGCAGGCGCTATCTCGGCTCACTGCAAGCTCCACCTCCCGGGTTCACGCCATTCTCCTGCCTCAACCTCCCAAGTAGCTGGGACTACAGGCGCCCACCACCACACCCAGCTAATTTTTTGTATTTTTAGTAGATACAGGGTTTCACCATGGTCTCAATCTTCTGACTTCATGATCCACCAGCCTCGGCCTCCCAAAGTGCTGGGATTACAGCGCCCGGCCTAAAAATATATTACATTTCTATATGTTATAGATACAACAATACAAATACACAACTATAATTTTACACAACTATTTTTTAAATCCAGTTAGCAGAAGAAATATGCATGTATACAATAGCTGCCTTGAAGTCTTTGTCTGCTAAGTCCAACATTGAAGCTCTCTCAAAGAGAGAGCTATTCTGAAACTCTGTTTTGTCTGCTTTTTTAAAGCCTAAATAGGGTTACATCTTTTTATTTGCTTGTCTCATAATTCATAATTTTTTAGTAAAAAAGTAGATATTATGATAACATTTTCACAACTCTGATACTGTTACTCCACCCTTGGGGTGATCATTATTGTTTGCTAATTTGTTTGTTTCTTTTTTTAGTGACTTCGCTGAACTAGGTTAACAAAGACAATTTACCCCAAGTGTGCACTCTCTGATGCTGTTTTATCAGAGAATGCAGCCTTGGGCATACACGCATTCATTCTGACTTCCCCTTCCCCACTGGGATGAAAGATTTTTTTCCAGGCTGTCTTTGACTGAACTCCCTGTCAAGCTACTGGCTGACCTGACTGTATTAATATCAGACTGACAATTTAGCATCCACTAATTTATAGCTGATTGCTTTAGTATGCTTTACAATGCTCTGGTAAATAAATTAGTCTGCAGTTTGATGCAATTCAAGTTGAACTTGTTTGAAGGGATAGTCTTTGAAGCCAGAATGAGGCTTCTTTCAACCCCAGGATGTCTCTTCTTAGTTGTTTTTTCGTTGTTTATTTCTGCTAAACTTCTAGCTATTTTGTTTTTGCTCTTATTGATTATACAGAGTTGCAAGCCTTAATGGCTTACCACCAAATAGCCATTGTTTTTGACAATGCTATCAGATTTGCACTTCCCCTCACTCTGTCCCATGTAAAGTAGTTCTCTTGGGGAAAACTATGGAGCTCTTTATTCTTATGACCTTTCTCCCCTCCCTGGGCATAACATAGATGCCACTGCTCCAATGTGTGGGTGTAAAAACAGCAGACTGCTTCTCTTATGGTATGCCTGTTTGATGAGTAGGGCACTAGACAAAGGTAGTAGCCTCTGGTATCTCGTTTTTCTTCTGTAGTAGAACCTTTGGCATATACAAGATATGGAGAAAGTGTGATTAGAAACCACTATTCTTGGCCGGGCACGGTGGCTCATGCCTGTAATCCCAGCACTTTGGGAGGCTGAGGCGGGCAGATCACAAGGTCAGGAGTTCAGGACTAGTCTGGCCAACATAGTGAAACGCCTTCTCTACTAAAAATACAAAAAAAAATTAGCTGGGCATGGTGGCGGGTGCCTGTAATCCCAGCTACTCAGGAGGCTGAGGCAGGAGAATCGCTTGAACCTGGGAGGCAGAGGTTGTGGTGAACCAAAATCATAACACTGCACCCCAGCCTGGACGACAAGAGCGAGACTCCATCTTAAAAAAAAAAAAAGAAGAAAAAGAAAAAAAAGAAACCGCTATTCTTGACCTATCATGTCTGGCATAGAGCTTCTTCCCTACAACTGGGAGCTGGCTTAAAAAAAAAAAAATGGAACCCTCAATGTCTCTACTGGTTTTTCCTTGCATAGAGCTTTTGCAAAATTGAGGTAAGTGAGGATGAGAAATATTAGTGTCCTGCTTTTCCTAGAGGAATATCATAACCTACATTGGTACCTGGAGTGAAAGAGAACCCTATCTTGTTGGCTACACATGCCTGGAGTAGAGCTTCCATCACTGTGAGCTGGGAAAGAAGGAGAGAACAAATTATGGCTCAGATATTATTGACTTTTGCTGTGCTTACCATGACTTAGCAGATTTCCTTGATAAGCACTTCTCCATTTGCTGTATGACCTTAGAAGAACTTCTAGATATTTTAAATTAGAAGTTCTTCTGGCCTAGTATTCTTTTGTATAAATGTACTACAATTTATAGCATCCTTAAATATTTTTTCCGTCTTTAACTGCTTTTCAGTTTTTTAAAAAGTGATCATAGAGAATACATCACCATTTGTAATCTATTGTGATCACCTCATGTTAGGAGGCTGTCTCTTCCAAAAGTTCCAGATGGGAATTTAGACATAGCATTTTTTACTTTCTTTGTCCCATCCGTAATTGAGGTTTGAACCACAGTGTTGGCAGGTGGCAGACATGGAGGTAAACAGAGAACAGAGATCCAAGCCAATCTCTTAATTTCTGGCCCTGTTTCACAATCTTCTCCAAACTCATTGCTACAGTCCAGCAAATGTTTCTCCTGCCTGGCTCTGTGGTGGGAAAACAACCCTCATATTATCACCCTGTAACCCCCATAATCTCCTTGGTCATTGTTGTTTTTAATACTATATATTAGGACTATAAGCTCTGGATATTAGAATCCATAATGAATTTATCAACATCACACATTTACAAATAGCAAAAGTTTTGCCTTTAGTAAATTATCTTTTTAGCAAGCTTTCAACAATTAGATTGAAAAATGTGGCTATTTATTCCCAGCTAGGATGAGACCTAGAAATCTATTACTACTGCCCAACTGTTGGGAGTAGGGAGGCAATGAACATAAGGAAACTTGGACAAAGGAATGTCAGTTAACATCTCAAAAAATTATCCTGTCATTACCTTAGAATTATTCAGTAAATCACATGGTCTTTTTATCTGGAAGAGAGAGATCATAGGATGGTAAGGTGGGCTGAGGGTAGCTGCTAGCAAAAATCTAGCTGGCTCCTTTTACTCTGTAAAATCACAATATAATTTATTTAAAAAAAAAAGAATAGGGCATGGTGGTGGGTGCCTGTGGTCTCAGCTACTAGGGAGGCTGAGGCAGGAGCATGGCATGAACCCGGGAGGTGGAGCTTGCAGTGAGCAGACAGTGCACCACTGTACTCCAGTCTGGGCAACAGAGCAAGACTCTGTCTCAAAAAAAAAAAAAAAAAAAAAAGAAGAAAGAAATGAGAGCTACTTTACTTTCATTGGTTTTCTTTTAAAATAGTGACTTGTGGGACCTGTATTTCCTTAGCTATTTTCAGGGTTTCCATTCCTGTATGAAAGAGTCCAAAGCTCCCTAAATGTCTTTGACATGCCATGTTTATCTTTGTGCATTTACAGAATGTTGTGGTTTGACCGTCTGCACAGGCTTTGGGTGAGCATTGCCATTCTTTGCTTTCTATGTGAGCTCCAGTTGATTGCTTCATGCCACATTTTGGATTATGTCTGAAAACTAGCACCACCAGAGCAAAAAGGGCAACTTTTCACTGTAAAAGAAGCTAAGAACTCATTATAAATTGTTTTTGTTAGAAAGCAAAGGAATGTTTTCTAAAAACATGTAATAAATTAAATGAGAAAGCTTCTAAAACTTTTAATCATACCTTCCCCAGATCAGGGCATTTATTAGCTTTAAGCCAGGAGGAAAGTGAGGTTCATCAGATCTAGTGTGCTAGGATATTTTTATGTCCATATTGATTAGTTTCTCCTGAAATTTCCAACTTTGTTTTAAATGCAGTCAACCCTTTCCTGGTCAGTTAATATCAAGGAAGGGATTTCAAAACAGAAACTGGTGCTGGGGGTTGTCTCTTGCTGACTTTTGATTTTCCAAAAACCTGAATCCTTATTGAAACAGGAAGGAATTAAGGCATAAATGAAATGTTTTGGTGAATACTTTAGCACAGGAGTCCCCAACCCCCGGGCTGTGGACCAGTACTGGTCTGTGGCCTGTTAGGAACCAGGCCACAGGGCAGGAGGTAAGTGGTGAGGGAGCATTACCGCCTGAGATTCACCTCCTGTCAGATCAGCGGCAGCATTAGATTCTCATAGGAGTGCTAACCCTATTGTGAACTACACATGTGAGGGATTTAGGTTGCATGCTCCTTAAGAGAATATAACTAATGCCTGATGATCTGAAATGGAACGGTTTCATCCCAAAACCATCCCTGCCACCCCCTGTTTGTGAAAAGACTGTCCTCCATGAAACCAGTCCCTGGTGCCAAAAAGGTTGGAGATCACTGCTTTAGCAAGAACAAAACTTTGTTGTTTCTCACTTTAAGTAAAAGTAGAAGTACAGAAAACATCAGCAGTAGTTTGTCATCCTCATGGACTGATTCTTGCAGCATATATTCAAATAGGTTTGTGGGATCGTACAGAGAAATTTGTGCTCCAATGGCTGGGTAAATGCAAGAGATATAGCAAATCCCAAGAATAAAAGTGCCCTTGGTTTCATGTACAC
This sequence comes from Nomascus leucogenys, assembly GCF_006542625.1. Lineage (NCBI taxonomy): Eukaryota > Metazoa > Chordata > Mammalia > Primates > Hylobatidae > Nomascus > Nomascus leucogenys. Next base: position 53,325,226 of record NC_044381.1, on the reverse strand, counting down.
CTTCCACTGCCCCACAGAATTTCTCATATCCCAACAGTATATTGTAGGAGGAACCGAGTAATCTCCATGGGCCCAAAGAAGCAAGTCAAAGGTGTGTGCAAAGGTAGATTGCTGCTAGACCTGAATGGGCCACATATATGAAATTGGTAACTTATGTGGACCAATGACTGAGAACTGAACAGGACTATGAATGTCTCAACCGATTATTGGTGTGGTGAGAAGACACAAAGGTCCAGATGCCTATGGCTTTGCACGTATGCCTCATTGTCCAATACAGCTCAAAGGTGAGCAATCACACTGCGTTCCTACCAGTAGGAAAAAGGCACATCTTTTCTGTCAACTTCCACATAGAGCATATTCATAAGTTTCATTGGCCAAAACAGCCCCAAAGTCACAGCTGGCTGAGAAAGAGGCTACAGAATACAGTGGTTAGCTGGGTGACAATGTATCAGCTTATTATAAATTAGAGTTCTTATTAAGAAGTTCTCTTTCCACATAGCTCTCTCCCTCCAATATTTTTTCCTTGAAACTCTGCTGGAGCAAATGAAGGGCTCACTTTGATCCTTTCCCATCCTGAAGAATCAGGTTCCTTCATTGTTTCATATCCAGTGTTTGAAAAACCTTTTATCTCTCTCTCCTTCCCCTCCCTCCCTTCCTTCCCTGTCTCCCTTCCTTCCTTCCGCTCCTTCCCCTCCCTCCCCTCTGCCCCTGCCCTCCCCTCCTCCCTCCCTCCTCTCCCTTCCTCTCCCTCCTCTCCCTTCCCCTCCCTCCCTCCCTTTCCTCCTTCCCCTCTCTTCCCTTCTCTCTTTCCCTCCCCTCCCCTCCCCTTCCCTCCCCTTCCATCTTTCCTTCTTTCGTTTGTGTTTCAGGTAGGAAGGGTTAATCAGGTCTCTGTTGTTTTGGCTGAGAGTAGATCACAGTTTTCCCTTTGTTTATTATTGTACTAATATCTCTCATTGGCCCATGCTTTACAAACTATTTTCTACTTTTCACAATTTGCCAGATTGTAACAAAGTATTTTAGTATTCTTCGCAATTTGCCAGAATGTAAGTGCAGTTGACACTTATGTGTTACTTCCTGCAAAATATAAAAGTGCTTGTGAATAGTCCCATCTCTGAGTGTGCCTCCCTGCCCCGGGAATTTCAACCTAGGGAAGATGGGGATTCGTTGAAGACGAGAATGTGCATGGTATGCAAGGGTGTGAACCCAGGAAAACCTTAAGCAGTATCCCAAGCGAGACTGTATTGGAGAAATGACCAAAGACCAAGGTGCATAATGAGTAGATTATATCGAAAAACACTTCTGTGGAGTTTTGTCTGATCTAAATTCTAAAAAACTTGGTATAATCTTTCGCAATTAATCTGTTATAATAAAAAAGGTACTAGATTTAGGGCATTGGCAGTCAGATTGCCTAGGTGTGGTCTGAGTTGTGGCAGAAAATATTTTCAAGATAAGTCATCAAGCTCTGTAAGCCTCAGTTTCCTTTTCTCCTATGTGTGAGGCAATAAACTACTTGGTCTTCCTAGACCCATTTTTTATGTCTTGTGAAAGGCTTTCTGAAGGTAAGTCAACCAAATTAAAGTTTCTACAGACGTTAGAGGGCCACTTTGTCTCTGAGCTTTCCTTCCTCCAATCCTGGCAATCCTGTTTTCATTGAATTTTCCACATGTAACTTCTTTTGTAACCTCCAGAGTATGTGCACTCATGAAAATTAAAAGAATTACATTTTAATGGGTATTTAGTTTTTTTTACACTTTCTGCCCTCCTACAACACACATTTCTTCTTAATACCAAAAACAAAACAAAAACAAACAAAAAGAAGTGCCACATAATAGAATTAGTGCCTGAAATTGTAATATAAAAGATTTTAGGATACAAATTGAGTTGACTATAATGACTGGATAGTTTTGTTGACACATTATTCTTTATATGATTTTTTTAGAGGGAAATGTTTTTGAATTTTCAATCTAAAGGGTGCACAACAGTTCTGTAGATATGAATTCTATTACTGCCATATTGTTTCTAATACATTTTACAGAAGCAAAATGTCTTTGTACCACTAAACAACATCTACTTGCAAGTGAAGAGGGAACATAAACCTCATAAAACCGCAATAAAATATTTATTTGTTTTCAGCGATAGGATTAATTTTATCGTTGTAGATTTATGATCCCAGAAATTTGTTGCTAGATATTTAATATATCAAAATAGCAGAACAAGGAGCTTATATGAAGAAATGTGTTGTGAAACTTATGATTTACCAAAGAGAACAGATTTCTTTTCTTTTTCCATAGGACTTAATAAAACAGCAGAAAAATTGAATTAGCTTGGCATAAAGTTTAATTGCCTGAGAAAAAATTGAAACTGCTCTGGCATTGCTGTTTATGTACAACATTTATTGGACTTGTGGATCATCACTCCCCTAGAACCCCAGACTATCTAGGGAAGCTAATGATGGCAACAGAGTTGTAGTGTTAGTGTCTGGGAATCTTCCTTTTGATTGCTGCTTCCTACCATAAAGGAGGAAAGTTCACTGTAATGACCTTTCCAAAAGGGAAAACAGGCTTTATAGCTTCTGCTTCCCCTAATGCAATTCCTTTGTTGAAAGCCTGTCTCTCCAGGAATTCCACAGCTCTTCAGTGCTATGGCACCTGAGATAGTGCGCCTAAGTGACATTCAGTTCATGAATCTGGGAGCTTTTTTTTTTTTTTTTTTATGATGGAAATAGCCGGATAGAAGAAAGTCATAAAGGAACATAGTAAATATACAACCTTCAAGTATTCTGTTTTGAATTGTGGCTATCGCTATGAATTACTCTCTTTCTGCTTATTTTCTTTTTCTTTTCTTTTGAGATCCAATAAGAAGAAGGTACACACTTAGGGAAACAACACAATCTCTTGAGATTGTAATGTGGGAGCTAGACATCTTCATGTTCAGAAAGGTTAGGGGAATATGGACTGGCAGAGACAGAACAACTTCAGTCTCCATAATTCAGCTAGAACAAAATTTGAAAATAGAGTCACTAAATCGATGATGTGTCCACAGAGTTTACAACCAGCAACCACCTTCATTCTTATCATAAAGCTTGTAACAGCTAACATTCTTGGGGATTGCTATGTGCATTTTCAATCAGAAGAACAGTCCCCAGAGGCTGGCTGAGTCTGGATCATTGTCATAGACAGTAATTGAGTAAGTGAAAAGATGTACTATGAAGGGGAAGGGGCTAACAGTTTTTTGGTTTGATTTGGAAGAGAAAAAAACTAAATTTATTTTTTCTCATCCATGCTTGTGCCTCCTAGGGTCTTGATAATTTACGTTTTTGAAGTATATCAAGAAAATCACTTTACCATCTATTTGCTCTTGTCTTATTGCATGCTCTTAGTAGTAGGACATATGTAAATTAATAGATTCTATGGAGAGCAGCATTTTCAAGCTTCTGGACCAAGTCATATTCATTGCTCTTGTTTATTATCTATCCAGAGAAGATGCTAAGGCTAATGCAAAGGATAAGACTAACAACTGGCATTAGGCTTCTGCCTGTAAGTCTTGCTGAGACTGATTAATCAAAATCCAATGATAAGAATTTTATGTAAAAAATTCCACTCAGGAGTTTAGAATAAGCACATAAACCATTATGAGTTTATTACAGAATAATAGACTATTGATTAACTTCAAAGCAATATGGTTAAATGAGTGCTAGTGTTTAACTCGCTCTTAGATCCTTATGAAAATGGACAAATAATCACTTACTAAAAGAAAAAATTGTAAAACAACACCATATAAAAACAAAATCACATTATACACCATTGAAAAAATATTCACAAAGGTTAAGACCAAAGGCTAGGCAAAGATATCCGACATTCATTTAAATAAAAAGGAAGTATGAGTGGTGACATTAATGACAGATAAAATAGATGCAATGTTAAGCAAATTAAATTCATCAACAATACTGTATTTATTATTGATGAAGGGCCTGATATTCAAAGAAAATATAAAAACCCGAATTCCTTACATGAAATGCCAACATCAAAATACGTGAAACAATTAAACTATATAGTTGATAGAATCCAGAAGTTGAAAAAACTACACCAATGGAAGATGAATACATTTTTTATAGTCCTGGAAAGATTAGGAACACATGAATACATTCATAAACCAGTATCCTGCAGAGATTTAGCATTTATTTCCCAACACTCATAAAACTCTTGGAACAATGGGAGCTCCAATATCTTGAAAAATGCAACCATTGTAGAGAATATATTCTCTCACCATAATGCAATACAAGAGGAAAATAATAATGAAATGCATAATTCTCTGTAACTTAACCATATCCAAAGTTTTGCAGAATCATGCTATGACTTTCCTTTCTATGTTTATACAAACATTTTAGTAAATATTCTTTGAACTTCTTATTCTAAAGCTGTTCTCTGTGGTTATCACACTGCACACTAACATCATTCTTTACTTTTCTAATTGTGGTTATTAATCCCTATACTATGATTCTTTCTGGCCATGATGCATCCAAATAGTAATAGCCGTGGCAGCACAGGACAATGGATCATACTCCTGAGCCTGTCACTCCTGTACTGAATGGCATATGTCATTGCCAGTACTGAAATGCCACTTAATTGTGTTCCTCTAATTTCAAAGCCTTTCTTTATTTTCCAACATTTAAAAGTACACCTAACAACTTCCCTAAATACTTTTTAGACCGAGAAGAACATAAATGTAAATGATTTAATATGTAGAAAAATGTCAGTAGTAAGAACACTGAATGTCAAAATTTATGAGACTTCCAAAGTTGGACTCAGAGGAAAGCAAAGGTCTCTATATACTATAAATGTTAAAAAAAAAAGGTAAAAATTAAAATTTCAAATTGTATACAATAATTTATTTAAAAAGTACCTAGAATAAAGCAGGAGCTGGTAAACTATACTCTAGGGGCCAAATTCAGCCCACTATCTATTTTGGTAAATAGGATTTTATTGAAACATAGCCATACCTATTCTTTTATAAATCATCTATGGCTCAGGGCAGTGCTATGGTTTAAATTTGTTCCCTCCAAAATTCAGGCATTAACAGTGATAACAGCGATAGTATTAAGAGGTGGGGCCTGCTGGGCTTGGTGGCTCATGCCTGTAATCCCACCACTTTAGGAGGCTGAGGTGGGCAGATCACAAGGTCAGCAGTTCAAGACCAGCCGGCCAACATGGTGAAACCCCATCTCAACTAAAAATACAAAATTTAGCCCTGCATGGTGCCACGTGCCTGTAATCCCAGCTACTCAGGAGGCTGAGGTAGGAGAATAGCTTGAACTCGGGAGGCGGAGGTTGCAGTGAGCCAAGATCCCACCACTGCACTCCAGCCTGGGCGACAGAGCAAGACTCTGTCTCAAAAAAAAAAAAAAAAAGAAAAAGTGGTGGGGCCTTTAAGAGGTGATAAGGCCATGGGTACTCCTCTCTCATGAAACAGATTAATGGCTTTATGAAGAAGGCTTTATGCAGCATTTACTAATTTTGCTAGCTTGCCCCTCTGCCTTCTGCCATGTGCAAACACAGCAAGAAGGCCCTCACCAGACCAAATGCTGGTGTCTTGATTTTGGACTTCTCAGCCTTCAAAACTATGATAAATATATTTTTATAAATTATGCAGTCTCAGTTATTTTGTTATAGCAGCAGAGTAAGAGGGACAGAGTAGTTGTGACAAAGGGCACTTGTCTCATAAAGCCATACAGCCTTTCACTATATACAGCCCTTTACAGAAAAGGTTTGCTGACACTTAATCTAAGGTATGCAGAGAAAATGGTGGTTAAAAACAAAGCTAGAAACTAATCATTTGGAAAACAGAAAAGAAAATTGATTGACAGATATATTAATTTTTCTTGTAGCACACAGAAAACTGCAATGTTGTAACTTTTATTTTGATGGTATTATACTAAAATATTAAGTAAAGCACATAATGAAAAAATACAGATAAATTTCTCACATAGAAATGAAAAATTGTAAATACATATTAACAAATCTAATTCAGCAGTATACGTAACTATTAATAACCTGCAGCCAAGTTAAGATTTAGTCCAGGGATACATGAATTATTTACTATAAGCAAATATTGTAATATACCTAGTTGCATCTAGTAGGTCAAAGCAAAAAAAAACTGTATATTAATCTCAATAAATACAGAAAATTAGTTGGACCTTTTTATGAGAGGAAAAAGCATTATCCTTGAAATGAGAAGGTACGTGTTTGGGATAACATCAACATCAGAGTTAGTGTCAAAGTTGAAAACATTAGAGACATTCCCATGAAAGACATAAAATAAGAATATATGGTATTTTTATGAATATTGAAGGGGGAAAAATCTTCTAAAAGTTTTAGCCAGTGGAATAGGTCATGAGATTTCTTTCAAAAAAAGGTATACAATTATTGTCAGAATATTTCTGAAAGCAAACAAAATCAGATAATTGATTAATTGATGATGAATTACTATCACTTCATCTTTTTTTTTTTTTTTTTTTTTTTTTTTTTTTTTTTTTTTTACGGAGTCTTGCTCTGTTGCCAGGCTAGAGTGCAATGGCACGATAGGCTCACTGCAACCTCCATCTCCCGGGCTCAAGCAATTCTCCTGCCTCAGCATCCCAAGCAGCTGGGATTACAGGCGCCTGCTACCATGCCCAGCTAAATTTTTGTTTGTATTTTTAGTAGAGATGGGGTTTCACCATGTTGGGCAGGCTGGTCTCGAACTCCTGACCTCGTGATCCACCCACCTTGGCCTCCCAAAGTGCTGGGACTACAGGCGTGAGCCACTGGGCCCAGCCCACTTCATCTTTTTTAACCTTTTAGTTCAGGGGTACATGTGCAGGTTTGTTATAGAGGTAAACTTGTGTCATGTGGGTTTATTGGACAGATTATTTTGACACCCAGGTATTAAGCCTAGTGCCTATTAGTTATTTTTCCTGTTCCTCTCCCTCCTTCTACCCTTCACACTCAAGTAGACTCCAGTGTGTTGTTCCTGTCTGTGTGTCCATGTGTTCTCATCTTTTAGCTCCCACTTATAAGTGAGAACATGCAATATTTGGTTTTCTGTTCCTGCATTAGTTTGCTAAAGATAATAGCATCCAGCTCCATCCATATTCCTAGATCAAAAGACATGATCTAGTTCTTTTTTATGGCTTCATAGTATTCCATGGTGTATATGTACCACATTTCATTTATCCAATCTGTCATTGATGGGCATTTAGGTTGATTCCATGTCTTTTCTATTGTGAATAGTGCTGCAATGAACATTTGCGTGCATATGTCTTTATGGTAGAATGATTTATATTCCTTTGGGTATGTACCCAGTGCAGTAATAGGGTTGCTGGGTCAAATGGAATTTCTGCCTCTAGGTTTTTGAGGTATCGCCAAGTTGTTTTCCACAATGGTTGAACTAATTTACACTCCCATCAACAGTATATAAGTGTTCCTTTCTCTTCACAACCTTGCCAGCATCTATTTTTTTTTTGAGTTTTTAATGCTAGCCATGCTGACTGGTGTGAGATGGTATCTCATTGTGGTTTTGATTTGCATTTCTCTAATGATCAGTGATGTTGAGCTGTTTTACATATGATTTTTGGCCACATGCATGTCTTCTTTTGAAAAGACTATCACTTAATCTTTAGACCCCGCTCAAGTTTTAGTTGGCAAAAGGATCCCATTAAAAGTTACACATTGCATTTACATATCGTGTCTCTCCATTTTCCTTCCGTCTAAAATAGTACCTCATTTTTTTTTATATTTCATACCTTGACTCTTGAAAATCATAAACTAGTTATTTTGTGGAGTATCTGCTAATTTGGTTGTCTCTGATGTTTTCTCATATAAGATTCAGATTATGCATCTTTGGCCAGAATGTTATAGAAACAATGTTGTGTTCTTATTCTATCAAATGCATCTTTTTTCTTTGTCCCATTACTGATAATATTTACCTTTAGTCAGCTGATTAAAGTGGTTTTGGCCAGGCTATTTGGTTTTAAAGTAACTACTTTTCTCTTTGTAATTAGGTATTATATAAAGAGTCATTCATTTTTGGAATCATAAAAAATCCTATCCCTTATTAAACATTGTATTTATTTATGTATATAAGTACAGAGTCATGTTCTCCAATTTATTCAGTGGTTATAATTTGTTTCTATATTTTAAGGCCCACATTGTCCCACATTTGGATGGTAGAAGCCCCTTCAATCTGGATTCTGTGTCCTTTGATGTGTTCTTATCATTCTTTGTGTACCTCTTTACTTTCCAACACAATATGGGTTTATCTTCTACTTTACTTGCCTAGGCCATGGAATCAGCGTTTTCTCTAAGGTATTCTGGCTCCTTTTAGTAGAATCAAGGCCTGGCTGCTAGATCTGCTCATTACTGTTGCATTATTGTTGTTCTCAGTCTCTTTCTCTCAGTGGAAAGAGCTATAGAGATTTTTATGTGAACATTCACACACATCATCTACATCTCTGTCTGTCTGTTTGTCTGTCTGTCTGTCTATCTATCTATCTATCATCTATCTGAAAACTATGAGTTCATACTGATGCCTCAAGCCAGCCCATTACTGCAGAATTCATACTAGCTCCTCCCTTTTTATATTTGTAACTCTCTTTTCCAATAATGCCATAACTGACCCCCATTATCCTTAATTTACTGATGCGATTTATCCACCTTTATGTAGCCAATCTCCCACTGCTGCTATCATCTCTTTCTCTGCATATCCCTCTTCACCCACTAGGGTTCTAACACTCTGGCCTTGGCTTCCACCCTCTCACCTCACCTGTGCACTGACACTGGCATGAGGATATTCCACCGTGAGAAAGTCTTTACCTGACCTGGGCTCCAACACTCCATGACAGGCAGCTTACCTACACAGCCACTTGCTTTACCCCACTAGCTTTCTGCCAGCCCACATCAGGCTGTCTTTCGGCAGAGATGGGCTCCTTGTCTTGCTAAGGCTTTGCCACTCTGCACTGGAAAGCCCATCTACACATGTATCCTCCTTGAGCCACTGGGGCTTCGGTCTCATACCCTGACTCCATACACAACAGATGCCTTCCTTTCTTGACCCTATTAATGTCTTTAGAACTGAATTGTTCAGGAAGGCAACAGGTACAGAAAGAGGAAAATGACACCATATTTATTGAAAAAAGAGAGAAATAAATGAAAATGGAATAATCAGATTTTTACATATGTATAGAAACACACTCCAGTGATTTTAAGGGCTCAAGGTTAAAGAAAAGTCACAATGTAATTTTTTTTTTTTTTTTTTTGAGATGGAGTTTCACCCTGTCGCCCAGGCTGGAGTGCAGTGGCATGATCTCGGCTCACTGCAACCTCTGCCCCCCAAGTTCAAGCAATTCTCCTGCCTCAGCCTCCTGACTAGCTGGTATTACAGACACTCGCCTCTATGCCCAGCTAATTTTTGTGTTTTTAGTGGAAACAGGGTTACACCATGTTGGCCGGGCTGGTCTCCATCTCCTGACCTCAAGTGATCCATCCACCTTTGCCTCCCAAAATGCTGGGATTACAGGCATGAGCCACCATACCTGGCCACAAAAATTTTTTAAAAAATGAACATTTTTCTTACATTGGGTATCAAAGGTATAAAACCAGAGTGCATACATTCAAAACCATGACAAGCGAAATAAAAGGGAAAGAGTATACAGTAAATAACATGTTCCAACATATATTACATATAATTATTATTACATGAGGCACTCTTACAAATAAATAAAAAATATCCCAATGGTAAAATACCTATGGCTATGAATAAACCTTTACATAAATTAAGAAATACAAGCTAGCAATTTTGATGAATATCCAGAGCAATGCTATATGTAGCCACAAATAACTAGAAATAATCTCATTGCACAACATCGGAATAATTAGCAAAATTTATGACATCATCATATACAGTAGACTGTTGTATAATCCTACAATCATAAAGTATGTTATTTATTATGTCAGAAAATTCTTATTGTAATATTAAAGCGAACTAGCTAGGTACAAAAAACCCCCCTCATGTTTAGAAAAAGCTAAAGGGAGTAAAAATTATATGAAAATAGGTATAGCAGATGCTGCAGTTAGCGGTGTTGGGAGTGACTATTGTTTTTTCAAGTTTTTCATTGGAATAGTATGTTTTCCTATTTAGAAGAAGGAAAACCAACTACAATGATAGAATCAGCTTCCCATCAATACTAATTTCAGTTATTGGGCTAAGAGAGGTTTTTCTACCCAGGAAGCTTTAATTTTCTCATTCTGGGTGACTCTACAGGGGAGAGAATTGTGCCAGCCTTATATTTTAATGGGCACTAGGCAGAAGGGTGTGCCATTAAATCTACTAAGTGGGCAGAATGATCATTATCTGCTAGGTGAGCTGGAAAGCAGGAAGATAGAGCAACTCTGGATATATTCTGTTATCCACACTTTAAAACAAATCCATCCTCATATCCCCATTGAAAAATACGACCCTGAAAAGAGGGTTATAACTAAACAGGGAGAAATAAATATGCAGTATATGTAAACAAATAACAACAAAGAAGTAAAAAGCCTATATGTCAAAGGTTCATTACTCTAAAGAAATACAATACAATATGTTCCCCTCATCTCTGCTATGAAATTGATAGGGTCATTATTGCCTGCCATAAAGAAACAGTACAAACAAAACAGTCTTACTATTTCTCTTCCAGCTTTAATGTAATACGGTTCTTCATGAAGTTTTCATTAAAATTGATAGAATAATTCATTATGCATTTATCTGATTTTATTCCTCTTTGTATTTGATCAAAACAATATTTAGCACTTGAAAATTAACAATGAAAATTGTGAAACCTCAAGATATGTTGCTCATTTACAATTAAATAAATTAGTTTTTTAATCCTTTAATCTACTCTAGAAGCTAAATAATTGAGCTAGAACAAGGATTGTTCTATCTGATTCAAAACATTTGAGGGTCAGAGTCTCAGAAGAGAGATTTTTCATAACATGTTTATTTGCTCTAATTCACATAATTGGTACATTAAAATGAACAAATTAGAAACAAGCAACCAGAGGGTGCTGGATTAGTAAGAGTCTTAAAAGCTTTGCAGCTTCTTCATATAATTATTGAGATATGTTTAATTAGGATAACACATATTAGTAACAATTAAACATATTCAAGGTCAGGAAATGAACCCTTTTACAAGTTAAAGTTAGCATTTTAGTTTTATAATACTCTCAGTCCAACAGGAGTGTTTTATTTCAATGTGATATTCTGATACCATTATCACATTAAAAATCACTCTTTTTGATATCACTATAATACACTAATTTACAGGTAGAAAATCGAGATTTTAGATTGTCTAAGATACCTATATAAGACTCTCATAAATGTGAAAGTTCAGTACTCAAAAGAATGAAGATGCACATACAATTTCAAGTGACTGTGCTTTGCTAGCTGGACTCTTTCTGAACGGAGTGAAAAAATAGAATGAAGAGACTTAAATAGTTGCTCCATTTCCTAATCCCCCATCTTGTACCTCAATTGAAAGGGGTTAAGAGCCCATTAAATTCTCTTCTTGGTCCATAAGCTTCTTTTCAGTACCTTTCCCAGGTTGCAGAGAAAATTTCCTGAAGGTTAGCCATTAAAGATTGCCGTACTCCTGAAAATCCTTGACTTACGTCTTGAAACATGGGGTCATTTTAATTATCTATGGATGAAAGACAGTGGTTTGACTTCAGCTGACTTTAGGTGTCTCTTATGATGTATAACATCTTAAGGTTCTAAAATACCGACTCTCTCATTACAATGTGAGAAACTGCTGCATTATCTCAGCTTTTAGTTTTTATTTGTATCTTGTGAAGCTGATTACTATTAATGCATCAACCCCAATTTCTTTGGAAGATGGAATGAGAATTAAAAATACCCCCAAACTGCAAATCTGTACAACAGGAGGTATAGATATTATCTTTATAGTTCCCATAATGAAAGTACCCTTTCTTTGGTGAAATCTGTCAAAATTACGATCAATAATTTTTACAAGGACCAGGTGATAAAGGAGGTGATGGTAATATTAAAGTGCTTTGTAATCACTTACATGTATGAAATTTTTCAGATTGAATAGTGATGTCATTTATTTTTTCAAAATATTCTTAAGATAGCTTTCAGAAGGAAGCCAGATAGCAGCCCTATTGATTATACTTTTCTAATTATATATGTATCATTTAATTTACATGAAATATGTTTATTACAGATTTGCCCTATGTTAATTGTGACATACCATATTATATATATGAGCTATGTTGATTGTAGAGTTGCCCCATTTTCACTGTGATTCATATTAGGTCTTTCTTACAGAAGGTCAAAATCAGGAATCAAAGCAGGATGAATCACGCAGGGGCACATGGACAAAAGGAGACCTATGGCTCTTCTCACATCTGAGGTTGCTGTCTGTCACTGTCTGAATTTATCAAAGCCCAGAGTCTTTCCCTCAGTTCTGGGACTTGGAAACATAAAGTTTTTAGGATGCTGAATACAATTTCTCTTCTCAGGAGGAAACTTACATTAAACTAGCAAACACAAATAATCTCTAAAAAGCTGAATGTTGTTATGGATGTAATGGCAAATAAACAAGGCAGAAATTACTATACTCTGTATCTTTTAAAACTGTATTTCCTCTTTCTGTAGGCTAGGCTAACTTGGGTATCAAAAGTATTTGTGAACTTTTCTGTATGCATGTTGAATCTTAATAAAATTTATAGGATTTTTGCATCAATGTTCATCAAGGATATTGGTCTGAAATTCTCATTTTTGGTTGTGTCTCTGCCAGGCTTTGGTATCAGGACAATGCTGGCCTCATAAAATGTGTTAGGGAGGATTCCCTCTTCTTCTATCGATTGGAATAGTTTCAGAAGGAATGGTACCAGTTCCTCCTTGTACCTCTGGTAGAATTCGGCTGTGAATCCATCAGGTCCTGGACTCTTTCTGGTTGGTAAGCTATTGATTATTGCCACAATTTCAGAGCCTGTTATTGATCTATTCAGAGATTCAACTTCTTCCTGGTTTAGTCTTGGGAGGGTGCATTTGTCGAGGAATTTAACCATTTCTTCTAGATTTTGTAGTTTATTTGCGTAGAGGTGTTTGTAGTATTCTCTGATGGTAGATTGTATTTCTGTGCAATCGGTGGTGATATCCCCTTTATCATTTTTTATTGTGTCTATTTGATTCTTCTCTCTTTTCTTCTTTATTAGTCTTGCTAACGGTCTATCAATTTTGTTGATCTTTTCAAAAAACCAGCTCCTGGATTCATTAATTTTTTTGAAGGGTTTTTTGTGTCTCTATTTCCTTCAGTTCTGCTCTGATTTTAGTTATTTCTAGCCTTCTGCTAGCTTTTGAATGTGTTTGTTCCCGCTTTTCTAGTTCTTTTAATTGTGATGTTAGGGTGTCAATTTTGGATCTTTCCTGCTTTCTCTTGTGGGCATTTAGTGCTATAAATTTCCCTCTACACACTGCTTTGAATGTGTCCTAGAGATTCTGGTATGTTGTGTCTTTGTTCTCGTTGGTTTCAAAGAACATCGTTATTTCTGCCTTCATTTCATTATGTACCCAATAGTCATTCAAGAGCAGGTTATTCAGTTTCCATGTAGTTGAGTGGTTTTGAGTGAGTTTCTTAATCCTGAGTTCTAGTTTGATTGCACTGTGGTCTGAGAGACAGTTTGTTATAATTTCTGTTCTTTTACATTTGCTGAGGAGAGCTTTACTTCCAACTATATGGTCAATTTTGGAATAGGTGTGGTGTGGTGCTGAAAAAAGTGTATATTCTGTTGATTTGGGGTGGAGAGTTCTGCAGATGTCTATTAGGTCCACTTTGTGCAGAGCTGAGTTCAATTCCTGGATATCCTTGTTAACTTTCTGTCTCGTTGATCTGTCTAATGTTGACAGTGGGGTGTTAAAATCTCCCATTATTATTGTGTGGGAGTTTAAGTCCCTTTGTAGGTCACTAAGGACTTGCTTTATGAATCTGGGTGCTCCTGTGTTGGGTGCATATATATAAAAAAATTTTAAAAAGTCATAAATTATATTGTTAGTATGTACCATTGATAAAATGTAAGGAAAATAGCAAATTCCCTCTGTAATATACCTCCCCCAAACACTAGTCTTATCAACAAATCCCAACACAGGATATGTATTCTATAATATCTGACTAGCATGCCTCAATACTGTCAAGGTCATCAAAAACAAAGTCAAAGAAATTGTCACAGCCATGAGAAGCCCAAAGAGTTATGACAACTAAATGTAACATAGTGTCCTGGATGCCACCCTGGTATAGATGGGAGACATTACATAAAAACTAAGGAAATATGAATAAACTATGGATTTCAGTTCATAATGATGCATCAATATTTATTATCTAATTTTAACAAATATGCCATGCTAATGGAAAAATTCTACTAATAGGTGAACCTGTATGCCGGGGTCATATGGAGATTTTCTGTACAATCTCCCCTATTCTCCTGTAAATCTAAATTTTTTCTATTAAAATATCTATTAATAAAAAGAACTTAACTAAAGAGTCTAAAAAAAAATAAAAAAATAAAATTTATAAAAACAAACGGAAAAGATGAGTATGGAAACAGAAAAGAGCAAGCCCGATGTCTAATGAGAACAGACTAATTACACGTAGCCTCATTCATTCATTCATTCATTCAACAAACACTTTGGGTGTGTGGCTATTAGCTGGGTGCCAAGTTCTATGCTAGTCTCTGGAGTAACCTATAGTGAGCCAGAGAGACATCTCTCAGGAAAACAAAATAAAACTAAAATCAACAACAAAAGTACAAAAGAAACTGCACACTTTGGAAACAAAAAATCTGAAATATGAAGGTGAAAAAAAAACTGGATAAGATGAAAATAATGTGCCCAAATAATGTGGATTTGGTCACCTGTTTATGAGTTCAGGGAAATGTTCAAGAAGCATCAGCTGAGACAGGAAGGATCCAAAGCAGCCAGCCATGTGAATCCAAAGGTAGAATCATCACAGATCCGGAAGGAAGTGTTAACATGGGTGGAGTTTGCAATGGATGAGCAGGAACATGGGCTGTGATTCAGAGTGAATTCCACTTTTTTTTTTTAATCTTATGAACCTGTTTGCTACTCGCAATCACAGAAAGGAGACTGTCTCAAAGAGTCCACTTATTTCCAAGAGCATCTCAAAGTCCCTCATAATGTGGGCTCAGGGAAATCCTGTTGACTTTTTTTCAACCAGTCTCCTTGCACTGCCACCATCACCCTTGGTGCTGTGAGATCACCTTATTGGGGTAGGCTATCTCTCACTAGCCATAGCCGCTATAACCTCAGATCCTGGCCACGAGGGAAGGGATGCTGTTATCCCCTGCCTTGCTTGGCTGTAAGCAAGGAGAGAGGCTTTTTTTGTTCCTCTCAATGCAGCTGACACCCAACTAAAAAATTTTAATGTGGCTTTACTGAATACCAGGGGCAATGGAAGAGATTTCAAACTGTCACATGATATCATATCACCCTGGGGTCTCTTACCGGGTCAGTTAATGGCCTGGCTCCCTGCTTGTCACCATTTGTCCTGGGACAGGTACCCCTCACTACCAGATCTGCTGTAGAACTTCCAAAGTCTTGAAGTTCAAGCCAAATTTCCTCCTAGTTCTAGTGAAAACAAACAAATGGTATCCCCATCTTAGCCTAAGGCCTAATTCCTCAAGTCTTAATTCCCTATCCTGGGGTTAATCTCTCATCAGGCTGGTTAATAGTAGAAATATCCATTTCACAGATATGTGGTCTACTCTGATAGCATTTATTAAAACACATAATCACAGAATAGTCTTACACTTAAAAAAATTAATATTGATACATAATAGCTATACGTATTTTCATGGTACATGTGATAATGTGATAGATTTATATAATCAAATCAGGGTAATCGAGATATCCATCATCTAATTATTTATCTCTTCTTTACACTAGGAATATTCAAATTATTCTCTTCTAGCTATTTTTGAACTTACACTTTTGATTCAGTTCTCAAAATCTATGGTTTTCAGTATTGTCAATAGCCACATTTTATACTATGATAGCCAAAATAGTTTAGCCAAAGGAAGAAAACAATTTGAATCCACAGTCTAACTTAACTCTCACCTGGCCAGTGCTTAAATGTGTACTGCCAAACTCTGCCTCTGGTACTCTACTTTAGCTACATTTTTATTGATGGCTAACTCGATTTTTGAGACACACTGTATTTCTTTACATATGGTAATAAAATAATTTAATTAAATCATCAGATTATAGTCAAAATGTATAACCCTGAGAGTTCTTCTGTCTCATTCAGGTGACTTTGTCTTTCTTTGCTGAATTAAAAAAAAAGTGTTGATCTCATCATTTAACTCTTAAAAGTGAGTTTAATTTTTTTCCTTTTCAAGTTCTTACGAGACAGTCATTTGTTTCTGCCATGTGCTAACACCATCTTTCCTTTACAGACCAAGGTCAATATCCTACAGAAAGTTTCCTGATTGAACAGTAATGTAAATCCACTGGCATATAAGAGAAAGAGACTCAGGAATCAAGAGAACTGGGCAACTAACTAGCTCCAATTCCTTTTCATCTCAGTTTTGTTTTTTGGTTTTTAAAATAAGGACATTGGTCCAAATGGTTTTAATTAACCATACACCCTGCTCTACAAATCTAAAAAACTGTAGGACAATATTTTGAGTCTCTAAGTATCCAGTGATAATAATTTGGGAAAAATTTAAATGGCAGAACAATTACAGTGTTCATCAAGTTTCAATTTAGTGGCCTTAGGTTTTGTGGTTCGGTGTTACCAAAAAGATCAAATTATGCTTATTTTCCTCATTACACATGATGTCATCTATAGAAAATCTATGAAATTGCTAAAACCCAGGGGCTGGGAATTCACATAGTACACAATTAAAACAATGTCTTTTTCTTGGAATTTTTGGTGATAATTCCTAAGGGCAAAGGACAGTAACCACAGCAGTTGCTCTTTTCAGTCATGATTTGTAACTTTAATTCCAGAATCATAGCTGTATGTTTGGAAGAGACTTCAGGAATTTGGATGGATGGTTGGCCAAAGATTATCTTTTGTTTCTCCGTAGTTAGGATGACTCTGTAGTGATTTATGCTTTTTTCTGGTAGTTGCCTGAGATAACTTTTCTTATTTCAGTTGGAACAACATTTGCTAATTTTTCTTCTAAACCAGAAGTCAAGGTCTAATTCCTGTAAAACTTCTCAAATTATTTCGATTTATTCTAAAACGTGGCCTTATCAACCTCTATTACTTGGAAAACTTCAAGATAATTACAGTTTAAACTTGGAGTTGCAGCTCTCTGAAAATGATTCAAGTGTTATTTTACTAGACTTTAAGCTCCTGGAAACCCCAAAGTGTTGGTAATTGGATATCATGTGGTTCTAGATAGTAAGAGCAGCTCTTTCATGTATCAGCTGTGAGATCTTAAGCAAATTGTAAGACTCTAAGCTTTAGCTTCATCATTTGTTAAGTCAGGAAGTTAGCAGTGATGTGAATTGTATTATTATAAGAATTAGATGAGATATGTGTATGTGCTGTGACTGTGGTAAGCATTTACTAACACAAACAATAGCTTGATCTTTGTCCTTTAGTATAGTCTTAATAAGTGCATAATTGATCAGACTGACAACCTCTGTTGGATGAAGAAGTCCTCAGATAACAAATAATCAACTATCAGCTGGTCAACTGTTATTCCTTTTATAATTCTGGTATGGCACTAGAAGAAAGAAATTCAGAATGAAGCAGGACTAAGCTACAGTAAAATTGTCCTCCAGAATCTTTCCACATTTGATCAGGTTTGTCCCATGTCCAAGGAAATGTGGATGAAGAGTCTTGCAACTTTGGTCTAACTATAATGTTAGTATGTTATTTCCAGCTAGCAGTCATTGGAGGAACTATTTTAATTTACGTTCCTGCTGTCCTTTTTACATTTCTCTTCTATTAAATATCTCCTTTTGATGAATAGTCAAACTCTTTCTTTTCTATCTTGTTTTTTTCTCTGGATGGTAGTGAATAAAGTATGATTTAAGCATCAGAATAGCTTGATTCAAATATCAGCCCTGCCACTGGCCAGCAGTTATTTCACCTTTCTGCAGATCAATTTATTAATTTAAAACATGGGATATCAATAATATCCAACTCACTAGGTTTTTCTCTCTATTTTTATTTTTATTTTTGAGACAGGGTCTGGCTCTGTCACCCAGGCTGAAGTGCAGTGGCATGATCTCGGCTCACTGTGACCTCTGCCTCCCAGGCTCAAGCCATCATCCCACCTCAGCCTCCCAACTTGCTGGGACTACTGGTGCAAGCCACCACACCTGGCTATTTTTTGTATTTTTGATAGAGACAGATTTCACCATGTTCCCTAGGCTGGTCTCGAACTCCTGGCCTCAGGTGATCCATCTGCCTTTGCTTCCCAAAGTGCTGGGAATACATGCATGAGCCACCATGCCTAGCCCTCACTGGGCTTTTCTGAGAATTAAAAATAAGATAATAGATGTGAAGTACTGGTGTATTAAAAATAGTTATTGTCTTCACAAATTTTGCAATGCTCAAAATATGAACACTCTGTCATTCAGTGAATCTAGGCCAACCTTGTAATATTTTCTTTGTGCATCCCATTTTTCCCCTTCGAACTCCTTTTTCCTTTTTTACTTTCTTAAATTCTCTCTCTCCCTATCTTTTATTGCATCATTTATCTTTTTTCTTTGTTCCTTAAGAGTCATCTGCTTTGTAAAAAGTCTTCTCTATGAAGAATTTCCTAATCCCAAGGTTTCTTCCTCCTTTTCCTCTCCAACATTGTCACGTTTTTCTACTCTTCCAATTTTTGACTTCCCTTTTAACAACTCCTTACCACCCCATCTCTTATCCACTGCAATAGAAGAGGATGAATAAGAAACGCATTGTCGGGCGTGGTGGCGGGCGCCTGTAGTCTCAGCTACTCGGGAGGCTGAGGCAGGAGAATGGTGTGAACCCGGGAGGCGGAGCTTGCATTGAGCCGAGATCCCGCTACTGCACTCCAGCCTGGGCGATAGAGCGAGACTCCGTCCCAAAAAAAAAAAATAAAATAAAAAGAAACGCATTGTCTCAATATCAGTGGGATAATGTTCTGGTATTCTACAAAAGCTAAGAATATTTCATCTAAAAAATAGATCTGCCAATATCTTATTTATTTACCTTTTGTCAATATAAATTATTCAATCTACAGAGGTCTCAATTTTTTTATATGAGATATGAGGTGAGTAAATTACCTAATATCTAGGGTCCATTCCAATATTAATATTCCCTAGGTATAAAGGCTAAGCCAAACACAATGGCTTTCTGAATAACTAAACTGGTTCATGAAAGTGTTACCAGCGAGATCTACATACTGGGGATCAGACATGTGCATCCATGTATATTGCAGTGCACTGACTTTTACGGTATTCACAGTAACAAAATATATTCATACTTACAGAATTAAGGTCACTGTGGTATGGTTTTAAAATTTTCTTTTTAGGCAAGGAATGTAGAGGAATGGTAATAAAATATAATAGTATAATGCTTTTATTAATGTAATCCTTTCCGTATCCTCTCTTTGTTGAAAGATGGGCCAGGTTTTGGCAGATGATGGCATAGAGAAGCATTACAGGTGTCAGGGACAATGAGAGAAAAGGCAGAAGAAGGAAGACTCAAATCTGAGAATGGTGAGTGATTTTACAGGGTGAGAGCAGCATTTCACCATCTCTGTCCAGCAGAACACTGGTTTTAGGAGATAGTAATGTAGTTATGAGGCAAAAGCATTTGGGAACAGCCATATGCCATATCTCCTTATTAGAGATTCAGCTGACATATTGCTGTACTATAGACTGAGAGGTTTTGGAGAAAAAAAATTGATTTGACTTTGTATAATTCAGTCTTACTCAAATTTACTTGACATCCAAGCCCTTTCCTCAGAACAAATCTTAAATCAGTTGATGGAACTACATTTTGTGGAAGGCCAGTTTTAGAGCTGCTGAGATGGATCTAAGTATCTCTGTGCTAGGATATGTATGCAATTATTTTTCTTATAACTATTATTTCATGCTCTAACATTTGTCATTTTGAAGGACTCAGTTCTTAGTCTTCTGTTTTTATTTGCTTCATTGATGGCCTTAAGGAGCTTAACAGCTATGGTGGCTTTACCTCTCATGTGGTTTCTAGAGCTCCAAAACATGCTTTGTGGCTCCTGGCATTTACTGTGTGCTCCCTCTTTATTCCCTTCCTCTTGCTTCAAATATCTTAGACATATGAGCTAATTCCTTTCCCAACCTTTAGCATCAAAACCAGCTACCTTCTTCATCCTCACTGTCTCAGTTACAAGATGCAATACTAAATACTTTTATATATGCACAAAAAGCTCAGTGATTGACACAAAACATACACTCAATAAAACTGCATTTTCTTTCTCTCATTGTTCAATGATATCCAAACACTCCCACAGTTCTTAAATGGAATGTACAGTCATCTAATTTGACCAGCTTAGCCAACCATCGAAATTGTTCTTTTTTATTGCCCACATTGCCACTTATTTCCAATAGGTACATCCAGTCCACAATGAGCACATTAGAACTTATTGCTGGATTAATACCCTGGTGATTTCTTGACTAAAACTTTGTTCATGCAACTGTCAGCATAATTATCCTAATGGATTTTTAAAAAAAAATAACCATTGCACTGGCCATAAATAAATCTTTACATTTGTATGTATCCATGTATTCAATACCAGGTCAAGATACCATGAAACATTTCCAGGACCCTAAAGTGTTTTCTGATACTTCTTTCCATGTTATACTCCTTAGTGGTAACTCCTATAATGACCTCTATCGTTATATATCTTATACATAGTAACACATGGTATGTATTCTCTTGTGTCTGGCATATTGATGTGTATCTAGTTTATTAGAGTTTCTTCTTTTATTGTGTCTCCCTTTTTTCTTAAACTAGACATTTATATAGTGTCCAAGTACCACTGAGCTCCTAATGTTATTATGCTGATCTATATCTTCAGGGGCTTTCCACAGTTTTCTGCCAGTCTTTCCACCCACACTATCTAATCAATCTAATTCTAATTCTATTTTAATTAACCAACCTCAGCCAGCCTTACTCCCACTGTTCCTCCACACACACCACTCCTCTTTGCAGACAGGTTCGCTCTCTATTCCATAAGCCCCCTGTGCTCATTCCTGACGCTGTGCCTTCTCTCTGCGTTAGAAAAGTTCCTTTTTTCTCCTTCCTACATATCTGTTCAAGGCCCAACCCAAATCCTACCTCTTCTAAGAAGTTTTCTTAGAAGAATCCAGTGATTTTTGGAATCACTCCTTAATGAATTCCTGTAGCAAGTGTAATCTGTGCTCCCTGACCTGGTAGTTTAGTGTTTAGTGTTTGTTTTATTTCTTTTTATGTTTTATTTTTCTTTTATTATTGTTTATGTTTTATTATTGTTTGTCCATGCACAGGATAATGACTTGAAGCAGGAACTGCCATTTTCTTTCTCATTTCAGTGCAGGGATCTGTGATACTAGAGTAGACTGAACTGTTTCTCCCTCATTCCCCATTCATCCTCAGCATTTTTAAAACACAAAGCACAGAGAAATTTGTTGGTTACGAGATTTTCTAGTAATTGGTTTTTGTTCTTAGGTCTAAGCTGCATTTCTATAGTGCTAATTTGACTGCTTTCTTATTGTCACATAACTCAGGAATTAGCTAAGTCATTATAAGTTTAGAAACATAGAAGGTATCATAAGAAAACCGAATGAATATCACACATTTAGGCTTAGGAGCAAGGTATTGTGTGAGTCATAGATTAATGGGGTTCACAATTATTTGACCTTTCAATTTCCCACTGTAAGAAATTTCAAAATATTAATATTTAACAATGTTGCTTAAAAAGCAAAGGAAGAGAGAGAAGGTACTTTTACTTTGAGCGCTTTCTAGAATTTATGAATAAATAGAATTAGATGGGGAAGGAGGAAAAACCAGGGCCATCAGCCCACAGATGAGATCAGGATAGAGAAGAACTCATCTGGGATACCAAATAGAGAGGTATAATAGATAGAATCCCAGAAAACTTCAACAACAGGAGCAGTGTAAGTAGGAGACAAAAGGCTTTGCAAAATGCTGTAAAACTCTCACACAAAAAAACTTGGCATGGTATTCATCATCTAGCTATTCCTGACATGCACACTTTACTTAGAGTCCAGTCTTTGCCATCATGGGTTTTTTTGGGATTTTTTTTTTTTTTTTGGACAATTGGACTAGATTAATGAGGTGGCCAGTGCCCTTGGCTAGCTTACGCTGCTAGAGTAAGAGGAGGAAAAATAAAAAGAGGAAGAGTCATCACTCATCAGTGATTCCTCCCATCACCAATATACTTAGGATCCCTCATAACATTTTACCCACTTCCCATTGGTAACACAGAACTAGACTGAACAATCGGGTAAAATGGTCCCTACAGAACTCAGGTTCATATAGTAAAATTTTAAAATTTTAAAATTCTAAATTTTTTCCTAGGGAAAATTGTGATGATAGTTCAATAATAAGACTAAGCGAGGGCTGAGAAATATTAGAAATGCTGGATAAAGTAAGAAACATCTGCTTAAAGGCATCAGAATGTTAAAAAAAACAAAAAGCAATGCCATGTGGGCCAAGCTTCTGGAGAGAAGGGAAACAGAAAGCTTGACATTTGGCATTGCTTTTCTCCTTGCGGCATTTGCTGATTCAAAACATACAGTCTAGGAGCTGAAAAGCCAAGGAATTGAAAAGCCAGGGAGCAGAGAAGCCAATTGGCAAGTGCTCCAGCCAAAAGCACCAACTAAGATGTCGACAAGCCCTTAGGTAGTCTCATAGGGCTAGGAGAACAAGTAAGCTTGGAGTCCAATGAGGGATCTGAGGGCACAGGTGAACCCAGCCTTTCACATGGCAATTTCAAATGGCAACATCCTAAGAGGAAGGGCAAACCAAAAATAGACCAGCCTTAACAAAGACTGAAGACCAATTTTAAATTAGCTCAAACTGAGAATGGGCTAAGGTTACCAATCCCTGTAATAACTATCTGCCATAAGAAAAAGCAAATCTTTTTCAGAGAAAGATAAGGACATCCATGAGGTACAATTATCTCTCTCTCTTTTAAATACACCCAGTATTCAAAACATCACTTGTTACACCAAGAAATAAGACTAAATGATCAAAAACTAAGAAAAAAAAGACAATATAAACAGACAGGATGAGATATTATAATTAGCAGTCACTGTTTTTTAAAAAAACTATTATTCAACAACAATGAAAATCAACTGATAAGAAATAAGCGGATATGAGAGATGCTCAAACTCACATAATCAGGGAATTGGAAATTAAAATGACAGCGAGATAGCACTACTTACCTATTAGAATGGATAAATCCAAAAACTGAAATACCAAAACTGATGAATGCAGAGCAATAGGAATTTTCATTCAATGCTCATAGTAATCCAAAATGGTACAACCACTTTGGAAGATACTTTGGGAGATTTTTTTTTTTTTTTTTTTTACAAAACTAAACATACTCTTATCACATGATCCAGAAATTTTAATTCTTGGTATTTACCCAAATGAGTTGAAAACTTACATTCACGTGCAAATCTGCATACAAATATTTATAGTGGTTTTCTTAATAGCCAAAACTTGAAAGCAACCTGGATGTTTTTCCAGAGATGAATTAAAAAAACAAACTATGGCATATCCATACAATGGAATATTATTCAGTGATAAAAGGCAATGAATTATCCATCTATGAAAAGATGTGAAGGAAACTTAAATGCATATTTCTAATTGAAACCATTCTGGAAAGGCTGTATGATTCCAACTATATGATATTCAGGAAAAGTTCCAATTATGGGGGACAGTTAAATGATCAGTGGTTGCCAGAGGTTTAGGGAGGGGGAAGAAAGGATAAATAGGTGGAGCACAGAGGATTTTTAGGGCAATGACACTATTCAGTATAATATTGTAATGGTGGATGTGTCATGATACATTTGCAAAACTCAAAACAACATTTGCAATAAAAAGAAGAGTGAACCCTAATGTATGTACTAACTTGACAATAATAATGTATCAATAATTCATTAATTGTGAAAAAGGTACCACACTAATGCAAGATATAAATAATGAGGAAACTGGGTAGAGAGGTGAATGGGTATATAGGAACTCTCTGTACTTTCTGCTTAATTATTTTGTGATCTTAAAACTGCAGAAAAAAATTGTCTATTAATTTAAAATAAATAGCTAGGCTTACCCTTGCAGAAACTTGCACACAAACAGAAGCATAGCAGCGATATTTATAATAGCAAAAGGTGAAAACAACTCAAATGCTTACCAGCTGATGAATGGATATACAAAACATGGTATATCTATACCATGAAATATTATTCTGCCATAAAAAGAAATGAAGTACTGACACATGCTACAACATGGATGGAAGGTGAAAACATGCTAAGTAAAAGAAGCCAGTCACAAATTCCCACATATTGTATGATTCCATTTGTACAAAATGTTCAGCATAGGCAAATCTGTGGAGGGAAAGCAGATGAAGACAAAGTAGATTAAGACTTTAATCTAAAAAGAGTAGATTAAGGCCGGGCGCGGTGGCTCATACCTGTAATCCCAGCACTTTGGGAGGCTGAGGAAGGCAGATCCCGAGGTCAGGAGATCGAGACCATCCTGGCTAACACAGTGAAACCCCGTCTCTACTGAAAATACAAAAAAGTAGCCGGGCGTGTGGCAGGCGCCTGTAGTCCCAGCTACTTGGAAGGCCGAGGCAGGAGAATGGCATGAACCAGGGAGGCGGAGGTTGCAGTGAGCTGAGATTGTGCCACTGCACTCCAGCCTGGGGAACAGAGTGAGACTCCATCACAAAAAAAAAAAAAAAAAAAAAAAAAAAAAAAAGGAGATTAAGTAGATTAAGAAAAAGTTGCCTAGAACTGGGGAAAATGGAAAGTGAATGATTGCTAATAGGTTTCTTTTTCTTTTGGGTGGGGACATAAGAATGTTTTAAAATCGGTTGTGGTGATAGATGCATCATTTTGTAAAAATGCTAAAAACCATTAATTGTACACTAAATATATGAAATATGAAAGTAAATTATATTTCAATGATGTTATTTTAAAACCATGGTTAATGTATTCAAGAAAATAAAGGACAGCACGTACTAGTTAAGCAAAAGTTAGCATTCATAAAAAGCAATCAAAGGAAAATTCTAAAACTGAGAAAAGCAGCTGTTTAAATTAAGTGTTCAGCAGCTTGGTTTAATATTACATTAGACAAAAATGTAAGAAAGGATTATTAAAGTCAACAAAAAATAACCAGACTAAAATTTGGAGGAAAAATAATATAAAATGAAAAAACAAGCACATAAGACATATGGAGAATATATAAAACATTGTGATTAACCAGGCCCACGTCATGGTTAGAGAGAGAACACCCACTCTAGCTGTACCACAAGGACTTCTGTAAAAGAAAAATGAGGTTCTAGTGCCAGAAGTAAAAGGAATGAATAACAAAGAGGCAAAAGCGATGATAAACTATAATTTAGATACACCAGTTATTACATAGGCTCCTTCGGGTTGTAATCTAATAGAAGTGTTAAGAAATGATGTAACTCATATTGAAGGCTACTAGATACTGCTGAGGAAAAGTGTCCTCAGGAGTAGTTTATGATACAGATGGACCATGTGTAGAAAATACTGTAGGAATGGAAAACTCCAGACACCTGGGACAAAATGGGAACCATGGAGTATTTGAAAGCATCATTGTTCAAGGTTATACATTGTTTAAAATCCAGATACTTCAGTTAGCCTGTCTAAATGATGACTTGCTCATTTTTCTAGATTTGAATACAGAAGTTTTGCTACGTTTTTGACCAACACCAAAGAAAAAGGTGGAAAAGTTGTTTGTTTTATTATGAAACTGGAGAAAAGGCAGGTCTTATAAGTAGCATGAAGGCTTACCAGGGTTTTCCCTGATGACAGAGCTAATTCAGAAGACTGTATGGCCATAGAACAATTTTGGAAGCAGAATAAGACTGGGGAGTCTTCACTAAGTGTTTGTGATTAAATTTTAATGACATATGATGAAGTTGGCATGACAGAGCTGGCAGAATTGGTTGAGTTGTTGAAAATGGTCCTCGAAGCTATAGAAGTTGAACAGTGGACACAGAAAAAGAACAATGCAGGCTGGGCGCAGTGGCTCATGTCTGTAATGCCAGCACTTTGGGAGGCTGAGGCGGGTGCATCACTTGAGGTCAGGAGTTCAAGACCAGCCTGGCCAACATGGTGAAACCCTGTCTGCCAAAAATACAAAAATTACCCAGGTGTAGGGTTGCCTATCTATAGTCCCAGATACTTGGGAGGCTGAGGCAGGAGAATCGCTTGAACCCTGGAGGTGGAGGTTGTAGTGAGCTGAGATTGTGCAACTGTACTCCAGCATGGGTGACAGAGTGAGGCTCCATTTTTTTTTTTTTCACTTTGTACTTTGAGAGTTCAAGTGTCTAATCAATTCTTTTTTTTTAAATTTTATTATTATTATACTTCAAGTTTTAGGGTACATATGCACAATGTGCAGGTTTGTTACATATGTATACATGTGCCATGTTGGTGTGCTGCACCCATTAACTCGTCATTTAACATTAGGTATATCTTCTAATGCTATCCCTCCCCGCTCCCCCCAATGCACAACAGTCCCCAGAGTGTGATGTTCCCCTTCCTGTGTCCATGCGTTCTCATTGTTCAATTCCCACCTATGAGTGAGAACATGCGGTGTTTGGTTTTTTGTCCTTGCGATAGTTTGCTGAGAATGATGGTTTCCAGATTCATCCATGTCCCTACAAAGGACATGAATTCATCATTTTTTATGGCTGCGTACTATTCCACGGTGTATATGTGCCACATTTTCTTAATCCAGTCTATTGTTGTTGGACATTTGGGTTGGCTCCAAGTCTCTGCTATTGTGAATAGTGCCGCAATAAACATACGTGTGCATGGGTCTTTATAGCAGCATGATTTATAATCCTTTGGGTATATACCCAGTAATGAGATGGCTGGGTCAAATGGTATTTCTAGTTCTAGATCCCTGAGGAATCGCCACACTGACTTCCACAATGGTTGAACTAGTTTACAGTCCCACCAACAGTGTAAAAGTGTTCCTATTTCTCCACATCCTCTCCAGCACCTGTTGTTTCCTGACTTTTTAATGATGGCCATTCTAACTGGTGTGAGATGGTAATTTATTGTGGTTTTGATTTGCATTTCTCTGATGGCCAGTGATGATGAACATTTTTTCATGTGTCTTTTGGCTGCATAAATGTCTTCTTTTGAGAAGTGTCTTTTCATATCCTTCGCCCACTTTTTGATGGGGTTGTTTTTTTCTTGTAAATTTGTTTGAGTTCATTGTAGATTCTGGATATTAGCCTTTTATCAGATGAGTAGGTTGTGAAAATTTTCTCCCATTTTGTAGGTTGCCTGTACACCCTGATGGTAGTTTCTTTTGCCATGGAGAAGCTCTTTAGTTTAATTAGATCCCATTTGTCAATTTTGGCTTTTGTTGCCATTGCTTTTGGTGTTTTAGACATGAAGTCCTTTCCCATGCCTATGTCCTGAATGGTATTGCCAAGGTTTTCTTCTAGGGTTTTTATGGTTTTAGGTCTGACATGTAAGTCTTCAATCCATCTTCAATTAATTTTTGTATAAGGTGTAAGGAAGGGATCCAGTTTCAGCTTTCTACATATGGCTAGCCAGTTTTCCCAGCACCATTTATGAAATAGGGAATCCTTTCCCCATTTCTTGTTTTTGTCAGGTTTGTCAAAGATCAGATGGTTGTAGATATGCAGCATTATTTCTGAGGGCTCTGTTCTGTTCCATTGATCTATATCTCTGTTTTGGTACCAGTACCATGCTGTTTTGGTTACTGTAGACTTGTAGTATAGTTTGAAGTCAGGTAGCATGATGCCTCCGGCTTTGTTCTTTTGGCTTAGGACTGACTTGGTGACATGGTCTCTTTTTTGGTTCCATACGAACTTGAAAGTAGTTTTTTCCAATTCTGTGAAGAAAGTCATTGGTAGCTTGATGGGGATGGCATTGAATCTATAAATTACCTTGGGCAGTATGGCCATTTTCATGATATTGATTCTTCCAACCCATGAGCAGGGAATGTTCTTCCATTTGTTCATATCCTCTTTTATTTCATTGAGCAGTGGTTTGTAGTTCTCCTTGAAGAGGTCTTTCATGTCCCTTGTAAGTTGGATTCCTAGGTATTTTATTCTCTTCGAAGCAATTGTGAATGGGAGTCCACTCATGATTTGGCTCTCTGTTTGTCTTTTCTTGGTGTATAAGAATGCTTGTGATTTTTCCACAATGATTTTGTATCCTGAGACTTTGCTGAAGTTGCTTATCAGCTTAAGGAGATTTTGGGCTGAGACAATGGGGTTTTCTAGATATACAATCATGTCATCTGCAAACAGGGACAATTTGACTTCCTCTTTTCCTAATTGAATACCCTTTATTTCCTTCTCCTGCCTAATTGCCCTGGCCAGAACTTCCAACACTATGTTGAATAGGAGCGGTGAGAGAGGGCATCCCTGTCTTGTGCCAGTTTTCAAAGGGAATGCTTCCAGTTTTTGCCCATTCAGTATGATATTGGCTGTGGGTTTGTCATAGATAGCTCTTATTATTTTGAGATACATCCCATCAATATCTAATTTATTGAGAGTTTTTAGCATGAAGAGTTGTTGAATTTTGTCAGAGAACTTTTCTGCATCTATTGAGATAATCATGTGGTTTTTGTCATTGGTTCTGTTTATATGCTGGAGTATGTTTATTGATTTGCGTATGTTGAACCAGCCTTGCATCCCAGGGATGAAGCCCACTTGATCATGGTGGATAAGCTTTTTAATGTGCTGCTGGATTTGGTTTGCCAGTATTTTATTGAGGATTTTTACATCAATGTTCATCAAGGATATTGGTCTAAAATGTTCTTTTTTGGTTGTGTCTCTGCCAGGCTTTGGTATCAGGATGATGCTGGCCTCATAAAATGAGTTAGAGAGGATTCCCTCTTTTTCTATTGATTGGAATAGTTTCAGAAGGAATGGTCCCAGTTCCTCCTTGTACCTCTGGTAGAATTCGGCTGTGAATCAGTCTGGTCCTGGACTCTTTTTGGTTGGTAAGCTATTGATTATTGCCACAATTTCAGAGTCTGTTATTGGTCTATTCAGAGATTCAACTTCTTCCTGGTTTAGTCTTGGGAGGGTGTATGTGTCAAGGAATTTATCCATTTCTTCTAGATTTTCTAGTTTATTTGCATAGAGGTGTATTTAGTATTCTCTGATGTCAGTTTGTATTTCTGTGAGATCAGTGGTGATATCCCCTGTATCATTTTTTATTGTGTCTATTTGATTCTTCTCTCTTTTCTTCTTTATTAGTCTTGCTAGCGGTCTATCAATTTTGTTGATCTTTTCAAAAAACCAGCTCCTGGATTCATTAATTTTTTGAAGGGTTTTTTGTGTCTCTATTTCCTTCAGTTCTGCTCTGATTTTAGTTATTTCTGCCTTCTGCTTGCTTTTAACGTGTTTGCTCTTGCTTTTCTAGTTCTTTTAATTGTGATGTTAGAGTGTCAGTTTTGGATCTTTCCTGCTTTCTCTTGTGGGCATTTAGTGCTATAAATTTCCCTCTACACACTGCTTGGAATGTGTCCCACAGATTGTGGTATGTTGTGTCTTTGTTCTCGTTGGTTTCAAAGAACATCTTTATTTCTGCCTTCATTTCATTGGGGAGCAGGTTGTTCAGTTTCCATGTAGTTGAGCAGTTTTGAGTGAGTTTCTGAATCCTGAGTTCTAGTTTGATTGCACTGTGGTCTGAGAGACAGTTTGTTATGATTTCTGTTATTTTACATTTGCTGAGGAGTGCTTTACTTCCAACTATGTTGTCAGTTTTGGAATGGGTGTGGTGTGGAGCTGAAAAAAATGTATATTCTGTTGATTTGGGGTGGAGAGTTCTGTAGATGTCTATTAGGTCCACTTGGTGCTGAGCTGAGTTCAATTCCTGGGTATCCTTGTTAACTTTCTGTCGTCGTCGATCTGTCTAAGGGTGACAGTGGGATGTTAAAGTCTCCCATTATTATTGTGTGGGAATCTAAGTCTCTTTGTAGATCACTCAGGACTTGCTTTATGAATCTTGGTGCTCCTGTATTGCGTGCATATATGTTTAGGATAGTTAGCTCTTCTCATTTAATTGATCCCTTTACCATTATGTAATGGCCTTCTTTGTCTCTTTTGATCTTTGTTGGTTTAAAGTCTGTTTTATCCGAGACTATGTTTGCAACCCCTGCCTTTTTTTGTTTTCCATTTGCTTGGTAGAGCCTATGTGTGTCTCCACATGTGAGATGGGTTTCCTGAATACAGCACACTGATGGGTCTTGACTCTATCCAAGTTGCCAGTCTGTGTCTTTTAATTGGAGCATTTAGTCCATTTACATTTAAAGTTAATATTGTTATGTGTGAATTTGGTCCTGTCCTTATGATATTAGCTGGTTATTTTGCTCGTTAGTTGATGCAGTTTCTTCCTAGCCTTGATGGTCTTTACATTTTGGCATGTTTTTGCAGTGGCTGGTACTGGTTGTTCCTTTCCATGTTTAGTGCTTCCTTCAGGAGCTCTTTTAGGGCAGGCCTGGTGGTAACAAAATCTCTCAGCATTTGCTTGTCTGTAAAGTATTTTATTTCTCCTTCACTTATGAAGTTTAGTTTGGCTGGATATGAAATTCTGTGTTGAAAATTCTTTTCTTTAAGAATGTTGAATGTTGTCCCCCACTCTCTTCTGGCTTATAGTTTCTGCGAAGAGATCCGCTGTTAGTCTGATGCGCTTCCCTTTGTGGGTAACCCAACCTTTCTCTCTGGCTGCCCTTAACATTTTTTCCTTCATGTCAACTTTGGTGAATCTGACAATTATACGTCTTGGAGTTACTCTTCTCGAGGAGTATCTTTGTGGCATTCTCTGTATTTCCTGAATCTGAATGTTGGCCTGCCTTGCTAGATTGGGGAAGTTCTCCTGGATAATATCCTGCTGAGTGTTTTCCAACTTGGTTCCATTCTCCCTGTCACTTTCAGGTACACCAGTCAGATGTAGATTTGGTCTTTTCACATAGTCCCATATTTCTTGGAGGCTTTGTTTGTTTCTTTTTATTCTTTTTTTCTCTAAACTTCCCTTCTCACTTCATTTCATTCATTTCGCCTTCTATCACTGATACCCTTTCTTCTAGTTGATCACATCGGCTCCTGAGGCTTCTGCATTCTTCACTTAGTTCTTGAGCCTTGGCTTTTAGCTCCATCAGCTCCTTTAAGGACTTCTCTGCATTGGTTTTTCTAGTTATCCATTTGTCTAATTTTTTTTTAAAGTTTCTAACTTCTTTGCCATTGGTTTGAATTTCCTCCTGTAGCTCGGAGTAATTTGATCGTCTGAAGCCTTCTTCTCTCAACTCGTCAAAGTCATTCTCTGTCCAGCTGTGTTCCTTTGTTGGTGAGGAACTGCATTCCTTTGGAGGAGGAGAGGTGCTCTGCTTTTTAGAGTTTCCAGTTTTTTGCTCTGTTTTTCCCCAATCTTTGTGGTTTTATCTACTTTTGGTCTTTGATGATGGTGATGTACAGATGGGTTTTTGGTGTGGATATCCTTTCTGTTTGTTAGTTTCCCTTCTAACAGACAGGACCCTCAGCTGCAGGTCTGTTGGAGTTTGCTGGAGTTCCACTCCAGACCCTGTTTGCCTGGGTATCAGCAGCGGTGGCTGTAGAACAGCGGATTTTGGTGACCCGCAAATGCTGCTGCCTGATCTTACCTCTGGAAGTTTTGTCTCAGAGGAGTACCCGGCCGTGTGAGGTGTCAGTCTGCTCCTACTTGGGTGTGCCTCCCAGTTAGGCTGCTCGGGGATCAGGGACCCACTTGAGGAGGCAGTCTGCCCATTCTCAGATCTCCAGCTGCATGCTGGGAGAACCACTACTCTCTTCAAAGCTGTCAGACAGGGACATTTATGTCTGCAGAGGTTACTGCTGTCTTTTTGTTTGTCTGTGCCCTGCCCCCAGAGGTGGAGCCTACAGAGGCAGGCAGCCCTCCTTGAGCTGTGGTGGGCTCCACCCAGTTCGAGCTTCCTGGCTGCTTTGTTTACCTAATCGAGCCTGGGCAATGGCAGGTGCCCCTCCCCCAGCCTTGCTGCCACCTTGCAGTTTGAACTCAGACTGCTGTGCTAGCAATCAGTGAGACTCTGTGGGTGTAGGACCCTCCGAGCCAGGTGCAGGATATAATCTCCTGGTGTGCCGTTTTTTAAGCCTGTTGGAAAAGCGCAGTATTAGAGTAGGGGTGACCTGATTTTCCAGGTGCTGTCTGTCACCCCTTTCTTTGACTAGGAAAGGGAACTCCCTGACCCCTTGCACTTCCTGAGTGAGGCAGTGCCTTGCCCTGCTTTGGCTCACACAGGGTGCGCTGCACCCATTGTCCTGCACCCACTGTCTGGCACTCCCTATTGAGATGAACCTGGTACCTCAGATGGAAATGCAGAAATCACCTGTCTTCTGTGTCACTCATGCTGGGAGCTGTAGACCGGAGCTGTCCCTATTCGGCCATCTTGGCTCCACGTACCTAGAGGCTCCATCTTAATAAAAAATAAAAAAAAATAGAACAATGTAAATCCAAAAGGGTAGAAGGCCAATATTAACAAGAAAAGCCACAATAGAGAGGAAAAGTAGTAAACTTAACAGCTAAAAGCAAAAGCTTGTTCTTTAAAAAGATGACTAAGCAAAATTTGCTAAACATGACAAAGATGTGATTAGCAATAAGACAGAGGCAAGTTTTTTTTTTAACTGCAAAAGAATACTATACCAACATTACACCAATGCATTAAAAATTTAGAGACATATTTCTTTTGAGATCTTAGTTTCTAATTCATGTCAGTAAGTGGATTTTGGCAATATATTTTAAAAAATCATTATGTTCAAGTATAGTTTATTACCATAAAGCAGATTTCTAAAAATAAAATAATAATTGGGATAAGGAGAGAAATGTCCATATCCAATATTTGGTACTACAAAGTCATAGTATTTTTTAAAAAATCTGATAAGCTGTGATAGTAGTACACTGATATGTCATTGACCTGGAAGAGGAATTCATGAATATATAGGAAATAAAATAAAGGATAAAGTACAGACTTATCCTCACTTGTGATACTGCAAAAATTGCCATGTAAGCTGAAACTGTACAAAGTGATTGTAATAATTAGCGGCAAAATTATGATGGTTTCACGTCCTTAAAATTTTTCTGATAACTGTTAGAAACCCCCGTTCTGTTGGCTATAAAAGTGTACATCAATGAAAAAAAAGTAAAGCTTATATTTAGTTAATGCACTATAAAACATTAGAAATTACCATGTTTTATTCTGCAGTAAAACCTTGTTGAGACTTAGAGTTACCAGTCCAGCATCTCAGAAGTTTGGAAGTTGCCACTTTATCCTAATAACAAGTAAAAAACTAAACAAACTGAAAATTCAGTAACACTTCTTAAATTCTTCAGAAAAGGGAGTTATGGATTAAACCACTGCCCACTAAAATTGGACAGACAGACAAACAGTTCCAGAGAATCACAACTTATCAGAGTACAAACCCAGGGGTAGAAACCTCTTGTGAAAATCAGTGCCAAAATATAAAAATTTGAACTGTAATTGATGAATTGCTGGAGGGTTGATGTGAACAAGTCTGTTAAATCTCCAGGGAGGTCCCCAGACTGTTGTGAGTTTTACCTCCTGGAGATCTATCAGGCTGTCACAGTGAAGTTTGTAGAAAAATTCCCTGTGCTTCTGGTGGAGGAAGGGGAAAAGTGGCCATTTGTAAATTCACCAGAGCATTGTGTTCTTAACCAGGTCTGTCCTCAAGAGAAACTATTTTAACAGAGTTTAACGTACAGGGGTTGTGTCAAAGCCTAACCAAGCTGGTGGTAGAGAATTCCAATCTTCTCTAGTCATCCTGTCCCACCTAAAGTGAGGGAAGTCCTGAAGTGCACTTGTGAAGCTCACAGCGGAAGGGCCCAGGCTCATTAAAAGACTAAAAGTTAATCACAGGAATATAGAACTCTTCCCTTCCCCCACACTTTACCACCCACCACATTACTAAAGAGCTATTTACTGCCAGTACATTATGTCCATATTTTAAAAAAATGAAAAGTCATTCTAAAAGGCAAAAAAAAAAAGGAGTTTGAAGAGAGAGCAAGCATCAGAACCAGATTCAGACATAGCAGAATTGCTGGAATTATCAGTTAGAATTTTAAAACAATGTTTAATATTCCAAGGCCTCTAAAGGAAAAGATAAAGAACAGGCAAAAACAGATGGATAATATAAGTAGAGAGGGAGAATTTCTAAGCAGTAATCAACAAGAAATGCTAGAGATCAAAAACTGCAACAGAAGTAAAGATTGCCTTTGATAGGCTTGTTAGTAGATTGGATATGGCTGAGGAAAAGGAAAAATCTCTGAGCTTGAGGATATGTCAATAACAGTGTCCCAAACTGAAAAGTAAAGAGAAAAATTACAGAAGAAACTCAACAAAATATCCAAGAACTATGAGACAACTGCAAAATGTATAACATATATAGAATGAGAATAATATAAGGAGAAAAAAAGAGAGGAGGAAATATTCAAATATTTCAAATAGAAATATTTGAAGCAATAATGACTGAGAATTTTTCCAAATGAATGTCAGATGCTGAACCACAGATCCAGAGAACATCAGGTGAGATAAATGCCAAAACAAACAAAAATTAAAATGACAAAAAGCTATATCTAGGCATACCATATTCAAACTGCAGATTAAAAAGAACACACACACACTTTGAAATAAACCAGAAGAAATAAACATCTTGCCTACAAAGGAAAAATGATAAGAATTACATCTTTCTTCTTAGAAATACTGTAAGCAAAAAGTGAGTGAAGTGAAATATTTGAAGTGTTAAGACAAAAATAATCAACCCAAAATTGTGTATTCTATAAAATTATGCTGTAAAAGTC
The DNA here is from genome assembly GCF_006542625.1 of Nomascus leucogenys. Taxonomy (NCBI): domain Eukaryota; kingdom Metazoa; phylum Chordata; class Mammalia; order Primates; family Hylobatidae; genus Nomascus; species Nomascus leucogenys. The sequence continues at coordinate 53,290,078 of NC_044381.1, read as the reverse complement.
AAAGATAAAGAGTTTCTGAAACACTGAGAGAATTTTTGCCAGTAGACCTGCCTTGCAAGAAATGTTTAATAAAGATCTTCAGAGAGAAAGAAATTCATATATGTCTGAAATTTGGATCTACATAAAGAAAGGTAGAGGATTAGAGAAGGAATAAGTAAAGGTAAATGAAAACATTTATTTTTAAATTCTTAAAGAATCTAATATATAATAGTTTGTTCAAAATAATAGCAGCTATATATATGTGTGTGTATATATATATACACACTCATGTATACTTATGTATAAATTATATGAATGTCAGAAATGAAACAAAAGACAAAATGAGAAATTAGAAATATTGTAATATTGTAAGGTACTTGCACCATCTGTGAAACAGTAGAGTGTTATTTAAGTATGGACTTAGATGATTTGTAATAAATATTACAATAACTAAATAACAAGTTACTGTAATTATTTATAAAAATTAAAAATTGTTATTTTAATTACTTTCTTAAATTAAATAATTAAAATAATTGTTATTTTTAGTTATTGAAATAACTAAAATAGTTATTTTAAAAAACCCAAAACAAAAAACAAAAAGAAAATTAATATGTTTAGAAATGAAAGAATATAGAATCATAAAAAATGCTCATTTGAAACCACAAAAGCCAGAAAAAAAATGACAAAAATGTGAACAAAGGTCAAAAACAATAAATAGAAAGCAGTAACAAATATCATAGATATTAATCTAACTATACCAATAATAACTGTAAATTCTATGGTATAAATACACAAATTAAAAGAGAATATTAGAGCAGACCAAAAAACAAAGTCGGTTTATTTCTGAACTGTAAGAAACCGAACTTAAATATAAAGGCATATGTAAATTAAATGTAGAGATGCAGAAAGATATACACAATCTTCCAAAACTCACACAATAAAAATAGACAATCTAAATAGGCCTATATCTACTAAGAAAGTTGAATAATTACCTTCCCAAGCAGAAAACATCAGGCCAAGATGTGTTCACTAGTAAGTTCTACCAAATATTTAAGAAAGAAATTATAAAATATTTTTCAAAATATAGAAGTAGAAGGAATATTTCCTAGTTTATTCTATGAGGCCAGCACTACCTTAGTAATAAAACCAGACAAAGAGGCTGGGTGCAGTGGCTCATGCCTATAATTCCAGCACTTTGGGAGGCCGAGGCGGGTGGATCACCTGAGGTCTGGAGTTCGAGACCAGCTAGGCCAACATTATGAAACTCCATCTCTAATAAAAATACAAACAATTAGCCAGGCATGGTGGCGCACGCCTGGAATCCTAGCTACTCAGGAGGCTGAGGCAGGAGAATTGCTTGAACCCAGGAGGTAGAGGTTGCAGTGACCCGAGATCGTGCCACCTCACTGCAGCCTGGGCAACAAGAGCAAAACTCCATCTAAAACAAACAAAACAAAACAAAACAAAAAACACTAGACAAAGATATTACAAGGATAGAAAACTACAGACAAGTATCTTTTGAGAACATAGATGCAACAATTCTCCACAAACTATTAGCAAATAGAAAACCAACAATGTATAAAAAGAATTATATATCATGGCCAAGTGCAATTTATCCCAGGTATACAAGGCTGGTTCAACATTGGAAAATCAATTAATATAATTTATTACATCCACAGGCTAAAGAAATAATTATTTAATTGTATTAATAGAGGCACAACAAGCATTTGACAAAACCCAACATTTATGTATTATGAAAGACTCCCAGCAAACCAGGGTAGAGGAGAACATTCTCAACTGGATAGAAAACATTCAACTAAAAGCTGAAGCTAGCACCATAATTAATGTTGAGAAACTAGAAGCTTTCACCATAAGATCAGGGACAAAGCAAAAATGTCCCCTCTCAACACTCCATTTTAACATGTACTGAAAATTCTAGAAAATACATAACATGAGAAAGAAAATAAAAGGTGCACAGATTGTAAAGGATAAAATAAAATTGTCTTTGTTTACAGATGACTTGATTGTCCAGGCAGAAAACCTAAAAGAATAAAGAAAAATATTTTTGAAACTATAAACAATTGTATTAAGTTTGCAGAATACAAGATAAACATACAAAAGTCAATTGCTTTCCTATATACCAGGAAAGAATAAGTAGAATTTGAAATTTAAAATACAATACCACTTAAATTAGCATCCCCCCAAAAATGAAATACATAGGTATAATTCTAGCAACATATGTGCAAGGTCTATATGATGAAAACTGGAAAACTTAGGTGAAAGAAATTAGATGAAAGAAATTCTAAAAGAATTAAATAAATGGAGAACTATTCCATGTTCATGGATAAGAAGACAGTATTTTCAGGATGTCAGTGCTTTTCAGCTTGATCTACAGATTCAATGAGACCTGAATCAAAATCCCATCAAGTTATTTTGTAGATATTGACAAACTAATTATAAAGCATGTCATTGTACATTTGTCAAAATCTATAGACTATACAACACAAGTGAATCCTAATGTAAACTATTGATTTTAGGTGACAATAATGTGTTAATGTATGTTCATCAATTGTAAAAAATGTACAACTCTAGTGGAGGATATTGGTAAGTGGGGAAGCAGTGCATATGTGGGGACAGGTAGAATATACCAAATCTCTATATCTTCCACTTAATTTTTCTAAGTGAATCTAAAACTTCTCCAAAAAATAGAATATTTAAAAGGAGAAATTAAAAAACAAACCTTATCGATAGTAGTTTACAATGCTTGTCCTACTCTTCTCACATAGCTTACAAGGAGTCAAAATCTTTTCTATGCCTTGGCAAATTGTCTTGCTCCATTCTAACATTTACCCTTGAATTTTCAACATTTCATCCTTTGTGTTTTCCATGTTATAAAATATATCTGAGAATTCTTTAATGTGAAGTTTTTTGTTGATGTCACTTACTGTGGGACACCTTCATCCTTTTGTGACAACTACTTTCCTCATTTATGTTGATTTTCCCTTTACTGGGTTCCCTGGGCTGCAAACTTACTCTCAACATTTATTGAGTCAACATTCACATGATCAGCTATTTCTTCTACAATCCACTCACATTCCATTAGAATTATACTTCCAGAGTAATCACTATTTGTTTCTTTGCTGCATTTTTGCCTTAGTTGCCTTGCTTTCTCTCTTTCAATTATCCAGTTTTGTAAAATGTCATGTAGATTTATGACTGGGAAACAAGAAGGCCACATGATGACACGCTTTGATGTGTGTTAGTTGAATAACAGGTACTGTGACCAATCACCAACAGACCTAAAGAAGTGACTTAATTGGTCACTGATTGAGATGCATGTCGGTTATTTATATAGTGATTTGTGGAATGTACAGTTAGCTGTGAAATTTGTATGTTATGCTATTTCTCACAGTTAGTATATGGCAGTAACTAAAATTTGAATGTTGATGGAGGATGATTATTTAACTAAAACAAAGTAACTAAAATTCTTGTACATGTGAACTTTATATAGCAGGGACTGCCTATATAGCATACATTTGCTAATGTTCTAATGTAAGAAAAAATACTTAGAATAATGTAAAATAGGATAAGAAATTGTACTCTTTGTATGAAGAAGTCTTTTCCTAAGCAGAACATGAAACTGAGATACCATTAAAAAAAAAACAGATAGTGGATATGTTGTCCTAATAGTTAACGAATTCTACATGGCAAAAGACAATCTAAACATAAAGACAACTAAAAAACTAGGAAACGTATCAACATATGACCAAGGGTTTGACCAACACTTTCCTTTCTCCACAACAGTATCAGGATGGGAAAATACCAGAAAGTCAAACTTTATAAATCAACAGATGAGATATTAAATCAAATTTCTCATCTACTATGGACTTCATTTTATGAAATGCAAAGTGCCTTCAACAGGTGGAGAATTGCCTGTCTAACCCAGATACTCTGCAATGTATTTAGAGAAACCTTGAGTAACTGTTTGACAGATTAACCTCCTTTCAGTTCTTTAAGAAAGGAAAAACAACAGAATGTCAGTGTCTTCAGGGCAGAATTCCAATATTATGTCTGCACCACTGATCTTTGCAAAACATCAAAACACACAGTATCTAGCAAATCACTCTTAGACAATCAAGTGGGAAAAAAATCAAAAAGCTGACAGACTTGCTAGTTCATTTGTAGCCCTAATTCAAGTAAAGCAGAGTGGGAACATATGCAGCTGATAACCCACCTCTGTGGAATTATTTGTAGATTGAACTAATAAATGTTGTAAGAAATGAGAGGAGGAGACAGGCAGAGCAAGATGGCTGAATAGAAGCCTCCAGGAATTGTCCCCTTTGCAGGAACACTGAATTGAAAAACTGTCCACACAAAATCACCTTCATAAGAATAAAAAAATCAGGTAAGTAATCACAGTACCTAGTTTTAACATCATATTAAGGAAATAGACACTGAAGAGGGCAGGAAAGACAGTCTTGAATTGCAGACCCCATCCCTCCCCAGTTCCCTGGCAGCAGCCACATGGCATGGAGAGAGAATCTGTGTGCTTGGGAGAGGGAGAGCACAATCATGTGGGACTTTGCATTGGAACTCAGGGATGCCCTGTCACAGTGGAAAGCTTCACAGAGCAGAACCCAATTGGCACCCACAGAGGGAGCATTTAGACAAGCCAAAGGTGAATCATCCATTGCAGTGGTTGGAATCTGAGTTCCAGTAAGCCTTGCTAGTGAGTGATAAAGTGCTCTGGGGGTCTAATTAAACTTGTAAGGCAGTCTAGGCCACAAGGATTGCAATTCCTAGGCAAGTCCTGGTGCTTTGCTAGGCTTGAAGTCAGTGGACTGAGGGTACACGTGACTTAGTAAGACACCAGCTGGGGCAGCCAATGGAGTGCTTACATTACCCCTCCCCCAACACAAGGCAGCACAGCTCACAGCTCTGGAAGAGACTTCTTCCCTCTGTTTGAGAAGAGAAGAAAGGAAAAGGGACTATGTCTTGTAACTTGGACACCAGCTCGGCCACAGTAAAAGAATACCAGGCAGAGTCCTGAGGCGCCAATTTCAGGCACTAGCTTAAAGACATTTCTAGACATACCCTGGGCCAGAATGGAACCTGCTGCCTGAAGCGAAGGAGCTAGTCCTGGCGGAATTCACCCATGCTGAGTAAGGAGCATTAGGTCCTGAATAATCAGAAGTGGTAGTCAGGCAGTACTTACTATAAGCCTTAGGTGAGACTTAAAGCCATGCTTGCTTCAAATGTCATCAAACACATTCTCAGTAGTGGTGGCTATGGTGGGGAGGGGGTGGGGAGAGACTCAGTCTTCTTGAAGAAAGGGGAGAGAAGTATAAGGGGGTCTTTGTCTTGCAGTTTTGGTATCAGCTTGACCACAGTGGGGTAGAGCACCAAGTGGGCTCCTGGGGTTCCTGATTCTAGGCATTGCTTCCTGGATGACATTTCTGGACCTTTCCTAGACCAGAGGGAAGTTCATTGCCCCGAAGGGTGACATTCAGGCCTGGTAGCATTCATTACAAGCTGACTGAAGAGAGCTTGGGGCTTGAGTTAACACTGATAGTAGCCAGGCAGTACTCACTGTGGGCCACGGCTAGTGGGTGGCCATGGGTAGAGACTCTGCTTGAGGAAAGGGGAAGAAAGAGTAGAAAGAACTTTGTCTTGCAGCTTGGATGCCAGTTCAGTTGCAGTAGAAACTAAGTTTCCTGACTCTACGCCCTGGCTCCCAGATGGTATCTCTGGACTCACCCAGGCCCATAGGAACCTCGCCATCCTGAAGGGAAGTACACAATCCTGGCTGAATTTACCACCTGCTGATTGTAGAGCTCTTGGGCCTTGAGTGAATATAAGTGGTAGGCAGGCAGTGGATACCTTGGATGAGACCCAGTGCTGTGCTTGCTTTGGGTCTGACCCAGTGTAATCCCAGTTATAGTAACTACGGGGCTACCTGTGTCACCCCTCCCCCACTTCCAGGCAGCTCAGCAAAGAAAAAGGCTCATTTGTTGAGGGAAAGTAAGAAAAGTGAACAAGAGTCTCCACCTGGTAATCCAGGGAGTTTACCTAAGATGACCAAAGTGATACTTTTATGAGTCTGCAAGAGTCATAGCATTACTGAGCTTGGGGAGCTTCCTAATGAAGATATGGCTACAGTGACCAAAGACTTAGATCACAGTACCCAAGTCCCTTTGAATACTTGGAAAGCCTTCCGAAGAAGGATGGGTACAAACATGCCCAGACTGCAAAGGCTACAATAAATACTCAGTTCTTCTTCAATTCCCAGACATCAATGCACACTGACAAGCATTAAGACCATCCAGGAAAACATGACATCACCAAATGAACTAAATTAGGTACAAATGACCAATCCCAGAGAGACAGAAATATGTGACTTTTCAGACAGATAATTCAAAGTAGCTATTTGGGGAAAGCTCAAGAAAATTCAAGATAACACAGAGAAAATATTCAGTCTTGTTAGATAAATTTAACAGAGGCTGAAATCCTGAAAAATAATCAAGCAGATATTCTGGACTTGAAAAATGCTGTTGACATATTGAAGAATACATTAGAGTCTCTTAACAGCAAAATCGATCAAACAGAAGAAAGAATTAGTTAGCTTGAAGACAGGCTAATTGGAAATACACAGTCAGAGGAAACAAAGGAGAAAAGCATAAAAAAGTATTAAGCACACCTACAAGATCTAGAAAATACCCTCAAAAGGGCAAATCTAAAAGTTATTGGCCTTAAAGAGAAGATATGTAGAGAGATTGGGATAGAAAGTTTATTCAAAGGGATAATAACAGAGAACTTCAAAACCTAGAGGAAGATATCAACATTCAAGTAAAAGAAGGTTATAGAACATCAAGCAGATTTAACCCAAATAAGACTACCTCAAAATGTTTAATAATTAAACTCCCAAAAGCCAAATATAAAGAAAGGACCCTAAAAGCAGTAAAAGGCTGGGAGAAATGGCTATGCCTGCAATCCCAACACTTTGGGAGGCCAAGGTGGGTGGGTCACATGAATTCAGGAGTTCAAGACCACCCTGGACAACATGGTGAAACCCTGTCTCTACCAAAAATACAAAAAATTAGTTGGGCATAGTGGCAAGTATCCGTGGTTCCAGCTACTTGGGAGGCTGAGGTGGGAAGATTGCTTGAGCCTGGAGGCAGTGGTTGTAGTGAGCTGAAATGGTACCACTGCACTCCAACCTGGTGAAAGAGTGAGACCCCATCTCAAAATGAATAAATGAATAAATTAAATAAAATAAAAGGAGTAAGAAAAAAGATAAAAATAACATACCCAAGAGCTCCAATTCCTCTGGAATAAGGCTTTTCAGTGAAAAGATTACAGGCCAGGAGAGAATGGCATGACATATTTAAAATGTTAAAGGAAAAAAAAGCTTTTATCCTAGAATAGTATATCCAGTGAAAATATTCTTCAAACATTAAAGAAAGTGAACATTTTTCCAGACAAACAAAAGCTGGAGGATTTCATCAACATCAAACTTGTCCTACAAGAAATAATAAAGAGAGTTCTTCAATCTGAAAAAAAATGTTAATGAGCAATAAGAAGTCATCTGAAGGTATAAAGCTCACTGGTAATAGGAAGCACACAGAAAAACACAGACTATTATGGCACTTTAACTGTGGTATATAAACTACTCTTACATTGAGCAGAAAGACTAAAGGATAAACCTATCAAAAATAATAACTGCAACAACAACTTTTCAAAACATAGACAGTATGATAAGATATAAATGGAAACAGCAAAAATTCTAAAAGCAGGGGAATGAAGTTGAAGGGTTGAGTTTTTATTCATTTTCTCTTTGCTTGTTTGCTTATGCATTCAGTGTTATCATCAGTTTAAAATAATTGATTATAAGAAATTATTTGAAAGCCTCATAGTAACCTCAAATAAAAAAAAACAGATATAAAAAAATAAAAAGCAAGAAATCAAAATATATCACCAGAGAAAATCACCTTCACTAAAAGGAAGACAAGAAGGAAGGAAAGAAGGAACAGAAGATCACAAAACAACCAGAAAACAAATAGCAAAATGGCAAGAATAAATCTTTAGTTATCAATAATAACATTAAATGTAAATGAATTAAACTCTCCAATTAAAAGGCATAGAGTGGCTGTATGGATTTTGTTAAGAAAGACTTAATAATCTGTTGCTTACAAGAAACATCCTTCACCTATAAGGACATGCATAGACTAAAAAAAAAAGCATAAAAAAAGATATTCCATGCAAATTGAAACCAGAAAAGAGCAGCAGTAGCTATACTTATATCAGACAAAATAGATTTTAAGACAAAAACTATACAAAGAGACAAAGAAGGTTATTATGTGGTCATAAATGGGCCAGTTCAGCAGAAGGATATAACAATTGTAAATATATATATGCACCTAACACTGGAGCAATGAGATATATAAAGCAAATATTATTACAGTTAAAGAGAGAGATAGACAACAATAAAGTAATAGCTAGAAACCTACTCTCAGCATTGGACAGATCTTCCAGACATAAAATTAACAAAGAAACAGCATACTTAGACTGCGTTTTAAAACAAATGGATCTAATGAATATTTACAAAACATTTTATTCAACAGCCACAGAATACCCATTCTTCTCCTCAGCACATGGTTCATTCTCAAGGACAGATCATATGTAAGGTCACAAAATAAGAGTTTAAAATTTTTTTTAAATGAATTTGTAGTAAGTATCTTCTCTAACCACAACAAAATAAAACTAGAGATGAATAACAGGAGGAATTTTGAAAACTATATGAAGATGTAGAAATTAAACAGTGTGCTCCTCAATGACCAGTGGGTCAATGGAGAAATTAAGAAGGAAATTAAATAATTTCTTATAGCAAATGAAAATAAAATGAATAAAAAGCTATAGGATAGGCCGGGCATGGTGGCTTATGCCTGTAATCCCAGCACGTCGGGAGGCCGAGGCGGGTGGATCACGAGGTCAGGAGATCGAGACCACAGTGAAACCCCGTCTCTACTAAAAATACAAAAAATTAGCTGGGCGTGGTGGCGGGTGCCTGTAGTCCCAGCTACTCAGGAGGCTAAGGCAGGAGAGTGGCGTGAACCTGGGAGGCAGAGCTTGCAGTGAGCCGTGATGGTGCCACTGCACTCCAGCCTGGGCGACAGAGCGAGACTCTGTCTCAAAAAAAAAAAAAAAAAAAAAAAAAGCTATAGGATACAGTGAAAACAGTACTAAGAGGAAAGTTTATAGCAATAAACATCTATATCAAAAAAATAGAAAAACTTCTATTGGATCTTAAATAATTAGGAAAGCAAGAGTAAACCAAACCAAAAATTAGTAGGAGCAAATAAATAATAAAGATCAGGGAAAAATGAAACAAAAATATAAAAAAGATCAAGAAAACAAAAAGCTTTTTTGTAAAGATAAACAAAATCAACAAATCTTTAGTCAGACTAAGGGAAGAGAGAAGACCCAAATAAATAAAATCAGATATGAAAAAGGATACATTAAAACTGATACTACAGAAATTCAAAGAATCATTAGAGGCTACTATAAGCAACTATATGCCAATAAATGGGAAAATCTAGAAGAAATGGATAAATTTCTAGACACATACGCCCTACCAAGAATTTAACCATGATGAAATCCAAAACCTGAACATTCAGACCAATAACAAGTAATGAGATAGAAACTGTAATAAAGAGTTCCATCAATGAAAAGCCCAGTACCCGAGGGTTTAACGCTGAATTTTACCAAACATTTAAAGAAGAACTAATGTCAATCCTACTAAAACTATTCCAAAAAATAGAGAAGCAGTCAATACATCTAAATTCATTCAAGGTCAATATTACCCTGATACCAAAGCCAGACACAGACATCAGAAAAAGTATACTATAGGCCAGTATCCCTAATGAACACTAATGCAAAAATCACCAACAAAATACTAGCAAACGGAATTCAACAACATATTAAAAAATAATTGTCAGGACCAAGTAGAATTTATCCCAAGGATGCAAAGATGGTTCAACACATGCAAATCAATCAGTGTGATACATCATATAACAGGATAGAGGACAAAAACTATATAATTATTTCAACTGATGCTGAAAAAGCATGTGATAAAATTCAACATCCCTTCATAATAACAACTCTCAAAAACCTGGGTATAGAAGGAAAACCTCAACACAGTAAAACCCATATATGACAGAACCACAGCTAATATCGTACTAAATGGGGAATAACTTAAAGCCTTTCCTCTAAGATCTGAAACACAACAAAGATGCCCACTTTCACCACTATCATTCAGCATAGTACTGGAGTTCTAGATAGAGCAATTAGAGAAGAGAAAGAAATAAAGGGCATCCAAACTGGAAAGGAAGAAGTAAAATTATCCTTGTTTGGAGATAGTACGGTTTTATATTTGGAAAAACAATGACTCCTCCATAACACAATAGGACTGATAAACTCAGTAAAGTTTCAGGATACAAAATTGCCATACAAAAATCAGTAGCATTTCTATATGCCAACAGCAAACAATCTGAAAAAGAAATAAATAGTCCTATTTACAATGCTATAAATAAATAGAATACCCAGGAATTTACCAAAGAAGTGAAAGATTGCTACAAGGAAAACTGTAAAACATTGATGTAAGAAAATTGATACAAGAAATTGAAGAGGATGCAAAAATTAGAAAGATATTCCATGTTCATGGATTGGAAGAATCAATATTCTTAAAATGTCCACATTACCCAAAGCCATCTACAGATTCAGTGCAATCCCTATCAAAATATCAATGATATTCTTCATGTAAATTAAAAAAAACTATCATAAAATTTATATTAGGATAGAAAAGACCCAGAATAGCCAAAGCTATCTTGAGCAAAATGAACAAAACTGGAGAGATCACATTACCTAACTTCAAATAATACTAAAGAGCTATAGTAATCAAAACGGTATAGTATTGGCATAAAAACAGACACATAAACCAGTGGAACAGAATAGAGAACCCAGAAATAGATCCACACATCTTCAGCAAACTCATTTTTGACAAAGAGGCTGAAAACATTGGGGAAAGCACAATCTCTTCAATAAATAGTGCCGGGAAAACTGGATATCCATAGGCAAAAGAATGAAACTAGACCCCTATCTCTCACCATATAAACATATCAAATCAAAATGGATTAAAAACTTGAATCAAAGACCTCAATCTCTAAAACTACTCCAATAAAACATTGGGGAAACACTCCAGGATATTGGAGTTGGCAAAGATTTCTTGAGTAATACACCATAAGCACAGGCAACCAAAGCAAAAATGGAAAAACGAGATTGTATCAATTTTAAAAGCTTCTGTACGTCAAAGGAAACAATCAACAAAGTGAAAAGACAGCTCATAGAAATTGAGAAAATATTTGCAAACTATGCATCTGACAAGGGATTAATAACCAGAATATATAAGGAGTTCAAACAACTCTATAGGAAAAAATTGAATAATCAAATTAAATGAGCAAAAGATTTGAACAGACATTTCTCAAAAGACAAAATGTAAATGGCAAACAGGCATATGAAAATATACTTAACATCATTGGTTATCAGAGCAATGCAAAGCAAAACTACAATGAGCTATCATCCCACCTCAGTTAAAATGGGCTTTATCTAAAAGGCAATAATAAACACTGGTGAGGATATGAAGAAAAGGAAATCCTTGTACACTGTTACTGCAAATGTAAATTAATACAACCACTATGAAGAACAGTTTGGAGTTCCTCAAAAAAATAAAAATTGAACTACAATATGATCCAGCAATTCCACTGCTAGGTATGTACCCAAAAGAAAAAAATCAGTATATCAAAGAGATTTCTGCACTCCCATGTTTATTGCAGCAATATTCACAATAGCCAAGATTTGGAAGAAATCTAAGTATCTGTCAACAGACTAATGGGTAAAATATGGTGCATATACACAATGGAGCACTATTTAGCCATAAAAAAAGACAATATGTTGAGTGAAACAACCCAGGCACAGAAAGACAGACTTCACATGTTCTCACTTATTTTTGGGAGCTAAAAATTAAAACAATTGAATTTATGGAGAAAAAGAGTAGAACGATGTTTACCAGAGGTTAGGAAGGGTAGTGGTGGTGGGCAGGGAGCGGGGCGGGGGAATAGGTACCAAAATACAGTTAGATAGAATGAATAAGATCTAGTATTTGACAGCACAACATTGTTACTATGGTCGACAATAATTTATCGTACATTTAAAAATAACTAGGAGTATAATCGGACTGTTTGTAACACACACAAAAAAATGATAAATGCTTAAGGTGCTGGATACCCCATTTACCCTGATGTAATTATTATGCATTGCATGCCTGTATCAAAATATCTCATGTACCCCATAAATACATACACCTACTATGTACCAACAATTTTTTTAGAAAAAGAAAATGAGAGGATGCAGGGAGGAACAGCTTTTGAAATAGTACCTAAATACTTCGTATATTCCTAAGGAATCCCAAAGACCACCGTATCTGAAAGGAACTGACAAATGTTGTATAATAACTGCAGAGATCGTGCCCTTGTCAGCCAGCAAATGGAGAGCATTACTGATCCTCAGCAAATCATTACTGATCCTCAGCAAAATGTACTGTGACTGGGCCTAAAACCTGACCAGAATTTTCCATAGATGTGTGATATTGGAGATAAGTTTGCAGCTCTACTTGGCAAATCACCTTTGAAAAGTGCAGTAGGTCACAGGTAGTGGGGCATAGGCTGCTCTGCTCTTTCTGAAGCAGAAAATAATTTTAAAAGTGCCAAGTTGTCACTCACAAAGGATGGGAATAGCAGATTATGGATTAGTGATTAATACAAATATATGTGACCCTCAGCTAGTTTCCATCTTCAGTCCAAGCTGTAAGGTCTCAGGTGTTGGCTGATCAGCCACAGTCCCTCTAAATGGGTGCTTAATCAGGCCTGGATAGGATGAATCCAGACCTGGGCATCTGGCATCTGGGACCAGCTTTTTCTCTGTCCTCTAGGATGCTTTAGACAAGTACTTGATTTGATTTTGTGTTTAAATATATGAAGTGGTGGTAACACTACTTGCCAGCATATTCTATTAGAAAACTCTCTATTACCAAGAGCAAACCAAACAGTAAATGCTTTCTCTTAGCAACCCTGCATTAACAGTTTTCTGAATTCTTGTACTCTGACAAGGTTAATAAACACACCAAAGTGAAAGAGGAGTCAGTACACAGCATTTTATCCAATGAAGTCTTGGTCCTTTTTTTTTTTTTTTTAACGGAGTCTCATTCTGTCGCCCAGGCTGGAGTGCACTGGCATGTTCTCAGCTCGCTGCAACCTCCACCTCCTGGGTTCAAGCGATTCTCCTGCCTCAGCCTCTACAATAGCTGGCATTACAGGCGTGCACCACCAAGCCTGGCTAATTTTTGTATTTTTAGTAGAGACGGGGTTTCAGCATGTTGGCCAGGCTGGTCTCGAACTCCTGACATCAAGTGATTCACCCACCTCGGCGTCCCAAAGTGCTGGGATTACAGGCATGAGCCATCACGCCCCGCCAAAGTCTTCATACTTCAGTGAAACTGTTAACTAAGAATGTGCAGTGGTTAAGAATACAAGTTAACAGTGGTTCAGAGTGTGTCCTAAAGTCAGAATGCCAGAATTTAAATCTCTACTCTGAAACATTGAAACAAATTACTTCCACAAGCTTTATTTTCTGCACCTGAGAAAAATAATAACTAATAATAGCCTACCTGTGGTAGGCTGAATAATGCCACTGTTCCAAGATGTCCACATCCTAATTCCCAGAACCTGTGAATGTTATCTTACATGTCAAAAGGGATCTTGCAGATGGGATTAATTTAAGGATCTTCAGATGGAGAGATTATCCTGGATTATCTGGGTGGGTCCGAAATGTACTCACAAGTGCCCTTATAAAAGGGAGGCAGAAGGATATTTTACTATAGACAAAAAGAATGTAATAAAGCAGGAATTGGGTTGATGAAGCCAAAAGCCAAGGAATGCTGGAAAGGCAAGGAGGTGGATTCTGTTCCCGAGTCTCCGGAGGGAGCACAGTCCTGCCAACTGTGGAGTTCAGCCCAGTGAAAGTAGTTTCAGACTTCTGACCTCCAAAACTGTAAGAGAATATATGTATTTTGTTTCATGCCACTAGGTTTGGGGTAATCTGTTATAGTGGCCATAGGAGACCAATGCATACCTATCAGGAACTGTTACTCCAATGAAAACTTCTGACTGCAGACACAGTGGAGAGCCTGACACACAGCTGTTAACTCTGTTCCGGGGAACTGAAGCTTTGGTTTTAAGGGATTTCTGAAACCAATACAATGACTGCCACTTTTCCCCATGTTCATCCGGGGAATAAAAGCCTGGACACCTGGCAGCAAGAGGTCTTTCCTTCCCCAGAGACCCTCTCTTCTATTATTAAAAGGAAAAATGTTACTGCTCATCACTGAAGTCACATTATTCTTTCTCTTTCTACCTTGTTTATCATTACATTTCATCCAACCTGCCTTTCTGAACTTTAAGGAGAACAGAGTCCTATCGCAGGGGATTTACGTGCTACCTCAAGTTAATATTCTAGCCGCGTCTTATGCTCCATCCCAGGTCTCATCCCTGAGAATTTCTGAACTTAAATTCTCCCCACGTTCCAGGGTCACTCACTTTCTCATTTCCCTCTTCTGCTTTTCTTTCACAATTTTGTCAATTTAGGACTTTCCCTACACATGGTTTATAGTGAGGTGGTACAGCGAAGTGACAAAAGTTCAGATAGTCTGGTTTTAAATCTAGGTTTTACCACCTATTAATTGCGTGAAATTGATCAAGGTATTTAACTGCTTTGGCTCTCAGTTTCCTAAAAGAAAGTGGAATTATGAATGATACCTACCAATAGTGTGGTTATTTGAAAGATTAAATGAGCTTGTATTTGTAAATTGTTTAGAATAGTGCTTGTCATAGGGTAAACAAACGTGTTTGTTAATAAATGCAAATTCCAAGCTTGTAACTTACTCAACTTTCTGTCATAAGTTTTGATGTCCATCAAGGTTAGGCTCACAAATATTTTAGCATTTTCAAGGCTTACATTTTCAGTGCATATATGAGATATACATTTGGTGAAATCAATAAAACCTTAAGGGAAACAGAAAAATACTTTGTAGTGATTGTTAATATGGCTAACTTTAACATTTCACCAATCAGTACTTCTCAATTTCTATACAACAGCTCCAGCTAGTTTGATGGCAAATTATAAACTGACCTAGGTTGTGTTTTGAACCCTTAACTTCAATGCACTCTCCCCAGAAACCCCAATCTGTTTGCCCATAAACTTTCATTTGCATTCCATTCTATGAAACCTACTTCCAAGAAAGTCTCTGATACCAGTCATTAACAATATAGTATGGATTTAAAGAAAAGGTGCTATTTACCTGAGACGGAACATTTCTTATCAGAGCTTTTGTTTGGTTTTGTTTTTCTGGTCCCTTTCACATCCTGCTCTCTGCCTTAGATAAATCTAGGATCTCGATTGTGGCTCTAACACTTAGCAGCTATTTGATTCTAGGAGCCTCAGTTTTCCTATCCAGAAGGCACACCTGAAGATGACACTCCTGTCCTGGGACTTCTGGGAGAGTTATTCCTTGCTGTATCTCAGGAAAAGAATGAGCTGTTGTTCAGGAGGCCCTCACTGCATCACATTGCCCTGGGGTCACAGCAGTGACTGCTTCAGGGAAGGCCTGGGAACACTCCTTACAGCCAGGAGCAGTTTCTAGATCTCTAAAATGAAAATATTTAGAGCCAGAAAGACATGTATCCACATCTCTGAAATTCTAAAATTTCCCACAAGCCACTTTCTAGTTCCTGAGAAATAGATTTAGGGCGAATACTCTGTTTATTAGTAACTAGGGTTTTAGCTCCACTTCCTATATACAATTATTTATCTGATGAGATGAATAGGCCTTTGGTAAGCCTTCATCTAAGGCCTAAAGCAGCATTTGGAGGAATATGAAATGTGGACTGTCTGCATTATACTTACCTGGAGTGGTGGTTGAATTCCAGATTCCTGTCTCTACCACAGATCTGGGAACTTAGGATGATGAATTCAGAATTAGACTTTAAAAAAAACAAAATTTGTGGATAGTGAGCATGTTTGGCCTCACGTAAAAGCAATTTTAGTAGTCCCTTTGGCCCTCTTTCTTCTGAGATTATGTTCTTACTTTGGTTGTAAAGTTTCCAGTGGAGTTGGGGAGGCACAAGATTTCAAAAAATGAAAGGGTTCCAGTCACATTAACAATATTCAGTTTGAAAATTCAAAATACATTTTTATGTGCAAAGAATGCAAGGAGAAGAAAGGAGAGGGCAATTCAAGTGGTAAGAAAAGCAATGAAATCTGTATGACAAAATAGTGGTTGAAGTAAAAAGCAAACTAAAATATAGTCCAATTTTAAACAATTGATGGAAAAGACACAAGATGGGGTCTTCTACCTGCAGAGAAGAAAATATATTCCTATCCCACTCTTTTCCCCAGGACTGAGCAATACTTAGTCAATATAATTTATTAGTTTTCAACCCTTGGGGGCAACCTTTGGATAAAACATGGGATACTTTGTTTGCTGCCAGTGCATGAAAAAATGGAAAGGTTCACAGCACAAACAAAAGCAAAGGTCACTGACAGAGGTGAGTTGTGCAAGGAGAAAGGAAAGACAGAGGAGCTGTAGGAAACAGTTCTGTGCATAGAGAAAGTCATGAGATTAGAGTGAACATTGATAAAACAAGAAATTGATAATAGTCGAAAATACTTCCTGAGAACATCTGTGTGTTGGACACTAAAGACTGAAAATACATTGTTCCACTTAAGTAACACGAGCAACCCCATATGGTAGGTATTAGCCTTTTCCCTGATTTATAGATAGAGACAGAGGCAAAGGAAGGCTCTATAAATTACTCAGAGTTGCAGAGCTGAAGAGCAAAGATTCCAAACCCAGTGGTCTATTTCTAGAACCAATGTTTTAACCACTTTCCCTCATCAATAAACTAGTAAAAATTTTAAGAAGTTATAAAAAAAAAAGCAGCAAAAATAATGAAATGAACATGACATATTGGAAAGGAAGAGATGAGGAATATGAGTGGGAGAGGGAGTTTATCGTCCTGCCTTATGTTAGGGTGGTAGAAATATTTTCTAAAATGGATATGTCACGATACAGCAGAATAAACATAAAGTTTATGGGAGTGACAGCAAAGTAGCTAAAAACTGTCTTTGGAGAGAGGAACTGAAGTAAGAAGGGTTGAATTTCAGTATTATTCAAATTGATATGCTCATATATTATTTTAATAAACACAATTATATTTGTTTAGAAATAGTTTCAGCTGTGTAAATGCATTAAAACATAAAATCAAATTCATCTGTATATCTCTCACATATTTTTTAAAAGTTTTTCTTATCAGAATCATAATTGAAGCCCTTTTTAAAAACATGTCATAAGGCCAGGCACAGTGGCTCACGCCTGTAATCCCAGCACTTTGGGTGGCAGAGGCGGGCAGATCACGAGGTCAGGAGATCAAGATCATCCTGGCCAACATGGTGAAACCCCGTCTCTACTGAAAATACAAAAAAATTAGCTGGGTGTGGCGGCACACTCCTGTAGTCCCAGCTACTCAGGAGGCTGAGGCAGGAGAATTGCTTGAACCCAGGAGGCGGAGGCTGCAGTGAGCCAAGATTGCGCCACTGCACTCCAGCTTGGCGACAGAGCGAGACTCTGTCTCAAAAAAAAAAAAAAGTCATAAATATGAATTTTTAAAATTGTTTCTGGTAATATTGCCAGTCATGGTAGAGATGGTGCAGGACTATTAAAAGCAAATGGATTTTAACCCTGCTTCTGAGAGGCAGTTCTGACTACAAAGGGCAGGTGATTCTCTGCAGCCAGTGAGCAGGAACTTTGACCCTTTGGAATTGTACTAAGCAACTGAGAGTAAACGAATCAGGCAGCAGGGCACCAGGAGGAGTCCACTAGTGTCTTTGTGATGGTTTTGTTTTTACAGGACTCATTTAATAAATATTGCACTAGGCACAATACTGTGCACTTTTCATCCCAGTTATCATATTTTTATAGGTATTTACTTCATAAAAGTAAACATTTTTATGCTCCCTTTAAAATAGGATTGTTCTATTAGAATTGCCTAGTAAAGGCAATCAGAGGACCACTGCCTAAGGAATTCACTCACGGAGCATACATACATAAGTATATGCTCTATCTCTATCTATCATTATCTACCTACTTACCTACCTACCTATCTATTGATTATCTATCTATCTATCTATCTATCTATCTATCTATCTATCTATCATCTATCTGTCTTTAAGATGGCTTAAGGATGGCCACCTTCTTGCTATGTCCTTGTGTGGCTGTGAGAAGAAGCTCTGGTGTTTCTTGCTCTTCTTATATAGGCACAAATCTCATCATAGGGGTTCCATCCTCATGACTTCATCAAAACCTAGACCTCTCTGAGAGGCCCAACCTCCTAATAACGTCACATTGAGGGTTAGGGTTTCAAAATATGAATTTTTGAGGGGACACAAAATTTCAGTCTATAACTCTATTATCTATGTATCTATTATCTATTTATCTCTCTGATCTGTCTATCATCTATCCATCTATTCATTTATCGATTCGTATATATAGAACAATAACAACAATAACTTATAAGTCACTTATTTTATTTCATTTTATCCTTTTAGAAATTTTGTCAGGTAAACAGTCCACAGTAGAATAACTGACTTCATTAAGATTCTTGAAGGTTGAGTCCACTGTTATTATACAACCAATAAATGGTGGTGCAAGGAATTCACCCCACACCTTCTCTGTCCTCTTCCCTTCCCTCTCGCCCTGCCTTTCTCCCTCCCACATGCTGACAATTTCAGCCACATTACCTCACTAGCTGCTCCCTGAGGACCCCAGCCATCCTTCCCCTGAGCCTCTGCAGTGACTGTTCCTATGATCTGGGATGCTCTTTGCTCAGATAGCTGGCCCATTTGCCTCTGATGTTCACATTTCACTTTCCCAGTGAGGTTTGTCTTGTCCACAGTTTAAATAAAAACCCCGCTTCTCTCCATCCACAATCTCAGTCCTCCACATACTTCTTTATTCTCCATGGCATTTGTTATTGACTAACCTACCAGATAATTTGCATGCTCATTGATATTCTTTCTCCCCCTCAACAAGCATGTAGGGTCCACAAAGTGAGGAATTTTTCTTTTCTCGAAATTGACACTACTACCTACAGTAGTCCACAGCACATCCCGGATGCTCAACAGATAACGTTAAACTGATAGAGTGAATGAACCACTTTCCAAATAGAATCTGGATTTTCATTAGCATTTCACACTATGAAAAGTAGAACTTACATTTTTGCTAAAATCACTCATGTTCGTTTACTCAAACCAGATGATGAGGATAGGCCTGGGCTTGTTGCTGTCACCCATTTCACTTTCTGCTTTTCTGACCTCCGCACCATCCCTGCCGTCAGGTCCTTTAGACCAGGAGCTCATTGCTTCATCTTTGCTTGGCTTACTACAGTGTCACTAAACTTCCTTGCATCTGCCCTGGCATTATTTACTTTCTCACACAGTCACAGGGAGGTTTCTATAATCTACATATAATCTTGTCATTTTTTTGCTTGCAATCCTTTCATGATTTTCAGAATAAACGACAGGTGCCCCATTATGGTGTTTAAGTTTGTGTTCATACAACCCTTGTTGAACCCTGCAGGTGTACCTCCCAGCTTTGGTTTCACTCTTTACCCACAGCTGACCACCTCACTGGTGTTCTACTGACCGGTCATCTTCATCCCTTCCCTAACTTTTCAATCCTATTGCTTTGACCTGGAAGTAGTCCTTTTCCACTTGACTGTCCCCTTCTCCTCCTTGAATGTGCAGTTCATGTTTCATTTCCCCCAGAAGTAGTTAATGTTCTTCTTACTTGCTCCCCATTTTCTCAGCACCTACCTATCCAGTTAAATGTTTGGTCTGGTCATCTCTCTCCCCGACTACATTGTAAATTTTCTGCGACAAGAGACGTCTTCAACTCTATATCTCCATGGCCTAGCACAGAGTTTAGTGTAGAGCTGAGGAGGAATACTTGTACTTTTCTCTTTTCCCCATATTGAGATGGTTCTTCTGGGTTGTGAAATACCTTAGAAAAGACGATATTTTCAGCAATTCAGTCTAGTGGAGACCTAGCAGGATGCTAGGGTCAGCCAGAACTTGGCGATTTAGACTAGAGCCAAAGCAGTTATTAAAGATAATCTTTTCTGATTATTTTAAGCAGTATGATAAATTCTAAGTAAACATAAATTTTGAATAATTACAGAGTGGGCATGAGCTTTTTTTGTTCCTCTACATGCAAGAAACTGGATGCCAAGCCCAACCCCTGGATGAAGTGGGAATCTGTAAGGATGACATACCTAAGTCTAAATCAGACAGAAAGACACACACAAAATACATTTATATATTTTTAAAAACAAATTTCCTAACACACATCAGGAAATATATTGCCTCCAATGAGGTAAGAGTGGTTGGAGAGAAGAACAGACGGAAGAGGCAAGGACGGGCCACCTGGTCTCTCCCTGGTCTGAACCTCATATCTCACTAGGTTGTCAGCCTTGATGCTCAGACTTCACACGGAGGCTTCAGGACTCAGCCTGTGAAGTCAGAAAAAGTGGCTTCTTTCACATCCTGTTCCCTGGAACACAGAGAGTTTTGCATAAAGTCTGCCTCAACACATCACCCCTCATGTCAATTCTTCCTCCACAGTTGAATCAAAGAGCAAAAACACATGAGCAGAGGCATATTAGTAAGAACAAGGTTTTAATACACACAATCGGGAAAGATAAGGACTCATTGAGGAATATAGGCAAGGGGAAAAGTAACACCTGTAAATAGTAGTGGGCATCCTGTCAGATCAAATATTAGAGAACTGGTTGGGGGCTTGGGGCAGCCAGGTTAACAGTCAAGCCAGGGAGAGCACAGCCGACACATGCTGGTTTCCTCTACCTTCCATAGGGGAATATCTCAAATACACTGTGATTCCAACTGGGCTTTTCAGCCTCCTCATGTCCTCCAACACACACACAAACACACAGGTTTGGGGCCTCCAGCTTCTAAAGGGAGAGAGCAGCTTAAATTTAACTTAAAGGGACTGAGCCCCTTCCTTAAGGGACAAAGTTCAAATAAGAGCAGGTCTTGTCTCTTATTTGTCCTGCATTGCACCATCTGTGTGTACCACGTGGACCTCAGGTGCTCTTGGTGAGTGGGAGGCCATAAGTGTGGCCACTCACAGCATCTGTGGTGCTGAACCCCATCGCACCATTTGTTCGTTGTCCAGGTGGCCTTGGGTGTTTGACTGCCATGCTGGCACATGAAGGCCTCTCATTATAGCTATGGTGGCATTCACTGTAGATGCACCACCTGTGTCCAGATGGGCCAACCATGGACTGATGGAAAAAGGAAGAGGCCGGGCGCGGTGGCTCACGCTTGTAATCCCAGCACTTTGGGAGGCCGAGGTGGGCGGATCACGAGGTCAGGAGATGGAGACCATGGTGAAACCCCGTCTCTACTAAAAATACAAAAAAATTAGCCGGGCGTGGTGGCGGGCGCCTGTAGTCCCAGCTACTCGGAGAGGCTGAGGCAGGAGAATGGCGTGAACCCGGGAGGCAGAGCTTGCAGTGAGCCGAGATTGCGCCACTGCACTCCAGCCTGGGCGACAGAGCAAGACTCTGTCTCAAAAAAAAAAAAAAAAAAAGGAAGCACAAAGGCGTCTGACAATGGAAATGAGTGTGCCTCCTCTTGGTGCAATACCTGGGTTCTGGAGTGGTATCTGGAGCCAGATACTTGGCATGAAGGTAGAGCAAGCAGAGATGTTGCTGGTGTTTGTAGCCACAACCAATGTGGTATGAGCCGGTGAGCCCTAGGCTACCTGACTAAATAGGGGAACAGACTGGTGCTGGTTGTTCCCCTCCATCCTGGTACAGCTGTCAATATTCCTGATGTTGACCGGAGCCTGAGGCAGACATGTTCTCCTTGTAGGTCTCTATCCATGGACTAGTAATTGCATGCATACTTCCCTGCATGCTATGGCCTTATTAGACTTGCATGAGAAAGCACTTGAGTTGTTAACCATATGTGGCTGCACATTGACAGGCAGGCCAAATGTGGGATATGGTGATGTCACACCAGTGAGATCTGCTGCCATGATGCTGCCATTCACTGGGTGGCTGGGCTGCAGGAGACCTTAGGCCTATAACTGGTGCTGGGGTTGCTGGGTTTCCCAGAATAAAAGAATGGTCTGACTTATCCAGCCCATGAGAAGCCCCAGATATGAGTTGGGAGGTGGCTCCTGGACTTACAGCATGTGAAGAAGTTGCCATTGATCCCATGACTGACTGCAGGCAAACTGATGGAGACATGGGCTGAAGTAATGTTGCCACTGGGTTGGTTGTGAATACCCAGAACCAAGGAGCCCCAGGTAAGGCACGGTGCACTTCTTCCATGAGATAGTGGCAGACTAGAAGATGACAGCTTTTGAATAAGGGTAGTATCCACAGCACTGCTGTCAGTGGTAGGAAAAGATGATGATGTTGCAGAGGTGCTGCTCCCTAACGTGGAGGTGTCTGGAGGAGTCATAATGGGATGGCTCAGAATAACAGGGGTATTAGGAACACAGGCTTTTCCTGCTTCCCACTGGGGACCCCGAATGTGAGTGGAGCAGTGGCTCCCAGATTTATAGTGTGGTTAGAAGTTGCCATTGGTCTCATGACTGGCTGTGCAGGCAAACTGGTGGAGATGTGGGCTGAGGCAATGCCCAAGTCAGGGGTGGGAGGAGGAGCTGGGACCTGGGAAGTGTAGGTGGCCAGGCACAGGGAGTATGAAGTCTCTGCAGGTGGGGAGGCAGCAGCGGCAGGCTGGGGGGTGCTGCAGTTTGGGTTGGCCAAATCAAGGGCTCCAAATTTGGGCTGAGGGGTGGGGCTGGGGAATATAAATGTAGCTGGGTGGATGTAGACTGAATCTTACCACGGGGGCCCTGCTGTGCACGGCTATCAACTTGGGAATTTGGGAGAGCTCTCATCCTGGAAGTTGAGGAAGTTCTGAAAGTAACAGCCTTAGGAGGAGAAGTGCCGGCCCTGTTGATGGCCTGATGATCTGAAGGAGGCTCCAAGATCTGGTGGGCAGATGTGTTTGCTGTGATGGTGGAAATGACTGCTGTGGAATTCATCTGCTTGCTGGTGATAACAGAAATCTGTGGAAGGGCCTGGAAGAAGGGTGGGAGAGGAAAGAGGAGGAGGGGAAAGCACACAGGGCTGGCTCTCTTCTGAAAGGAGGCTGGAAGGAGACAGGTGTGGGGCTAGAAAGTGTTGGGGGGTCAGAAGTGAGAAGTGCTGAAGCTACTCCAGAATGAGAAGAACCTCCTTCCTCATTAGGCAGAACCCCCAATATAGGGATAAAGTCAGTGGAAAAAAAGACAGTGGGGAGTTAGGGATTTTGGATATTTTTGGTGAGGGGTCAGGTGGACAGACAGGCAGGGGGGTCTGGCGGCCAACTCAGCCAAGTCAAGGACGGACGGAGGAGCTGGGACCTGTGAAGTGTAGGTGGCCAGGGACAGGGAGTCTGAAGTCTCTGCAGGTGGGGAGACAGCAAGGGCAGGCTGAGTGGTGCTGCAGTTTACCTTGGCCTCCGTTTTATCCTCCAAAGCCTTCATTTTCTCCTTGAAGAAGTTTTCCCTTCTGTTTACACCCCATGCTCTTCTCCAAGTTGCCCAGGTATCCCTCAATAGGCAGGCAGAGAAGCTTAGCAGGTGGAGAGAGCTCACCTCTATCCCACATCAATCGCAGCGTGGGGCCAGCGGCAGCAGCGGTGGAATCCACATTTTCCTTTCACGGGGCCTGTTGCTGGCAGCTCTGGGCGGAGAAGAACTCCACGATGGAAGAGCTGAAGGCTTCTTCTTTCCTGACATCTGCATCTCCTTCCCCAACATCAGCAATCTTGGAGAGCTGGGTGGGTGGTCTTCATCCAGCACCTCCCGGGCCGCCTTCTCTGGCAGCAGGGAGAAGCCAGGGCCGGGGCCGGGACCACCGCTGGAGCCGGGTCAGGCTTCCCAAAGGGAAGCCCACTCCAGCAGGGCTGTGTGAGCTGGGGGCCTCATGGCCCTCCCAGAAGGAGCTACTCACTGACTGGAGACACCTGGGCCTTCTCTCTGTCAAGAGTTTTTCCGACAAGTAGGGGTGGGCATTTCCCTGCAGAGGCCCGGGCCTGCACCCAAAGGAGGTGAGGCCTCCCTGGGTCTCCAGGGCCCTGGATGTGGATGACACTTCCCTCTGGCTACAGGGGCCCTTTTCTTGTCGTCCTGCTCCTGGGTCTCTCTGTGATACTCCTGGCTCACTGTTCTGGGCTCTTCTTTGGCCCTCCCCTCTGTCTCCTTCAGAAGCCTGGCTGGGACCTGCTCAAGTGATGAAGGCAGTGGGCGGGCGACCTTGCGGCCAGGAGAAGGGTCCTCAGGGACCCTGTGTGCGGCAGCCTCCGGGAGTTCCGAACAGGCGGCTCAGAGGCCATAGCCCGCAGGAACCCCAGAGGGTCGCCTTTGTAGTGCGGGAGAGGACAAGGGGTGCCACACAAGCTGCCTGGAGATGAGAGCCTAGGAGGCCGCCATGGGTTGAACAGGAATCAGAAAGGGCCTGGGTGTCCCGGTCAGGCGCGGAGGCCTTGAGGGTGAGGGGCTGGCGCTGGCCCGGGAGCCTGCAGCGAGACCAGGGAAGAAACATGTGAAGTAAATTGCCTGTCTCCAGTGAGTTGTGCGCCTGTGATACTGAGAAGAGGGACAGAAGCGGAAGTGATGCTCCTCCGTCGTCCCCTCCTCGGTGGCCGGGCGCCCCCTGGTAGCTGAGACTCATGACATCCCCATGCGGATCCTGACAGAGGAGGATGCCAGGGAGCCCGGGCCCAGCGAGGGCTCTTAGCTAAAACAAGGTCAGCGAGAAAGGGCGAGGCCCCCTGCCGGGCCCAGCGAGACTCTCTAGCCCCGGGGACCCGGGGTTGTCCTGCTGTTGCAGAGGGTGAGTGGGCCCCTCTGTGGGGACTCCAGGGGAAGCGGGGCCTGATCCGCCAGAGCCCTTCTCGCCTGGCACCTGGCCTGGGTGCTGGCTTGATACCCAGTGGCCCTGTCTTGGCCGGCCCTGTCCTCTGGAAGCCAAACACAGGGCATCCAGATCCTGCCAGGCTCCCCCTGGGGCCTCTCCAGTCCCTCTGTGCTGCCTGGAGCCAGGCCTGCCTTCTCCATGGCCGCCCTGGCCGCTAGGGCCACCAGCTCCGCTGCGCAGGTTTCCAAGGAGAGGCCGTGGTGCCCTGACCTGACTAGATGCTGCCTCTACCGCCTCCCTTCCTGGCAGGGTGTTGTCATTTCTTTTTACAAATTCCCTAAAACAGCATTTAAGTCTGTGACCATTCCTCAGGTGATTCAGGTGGCAGTGCTCCAGCCAGGCTTTAAACCCAGGCTGATTCCACAGCTCACGCTCTGGCCTGTGTGCCTCCTTATCGTGGAGACATCGTGTTTTCTCATTCTTTCCTGTAGCCCGTAGGGTACTTAGCACGGTGGCATATGTGTAATAAACACATGCGCACCTAGGAGGAAGTCTTTACCTTAACTCACAAGTTGTCTGTGGCCCACACAGGGCTCCAGTCCTCTAAAAAGATGTAGGGCAGGGACCATCAATTGTCACACAGTGTCATGCCACATTTCTCTTCTAATGGAGCCTTGCAGCCCAGATGTTCTTTTTGGTCTTGTGTGAAGGATCTAATACATAAAGATTATATTCTAGATCCATTTTGGTCTACCCTGAAAGAAATTCACCAGTGGATATTCCATATGGATAAGAATCCAGTTTCTCTGGCCTTCCTGGAATATCTCTAGAAAGCAAATACATCATTTATTTCCCAGTTAATAGTGGAACAATGTATTGGATTAAAATATGATCAATACAATTTGATCATTGTGAACATGCCTGCTGGGCCCACTCTTCACCACACATTATTGTCACGTAAATATCACTCTAGACCTTCTTATGACCACGAGAAGATACATGCTTTTTAGTGACAGGACACGTGAAATGTGTGTTACTGTCCTAGGATCTGGAAGGTTCAGCATGACAAAAAAGATTTGGAAAATCCTACACGACTTTTTCTAGTTTGAACCTTGTTTCTCAGGCTTATTTCACTGGCATGTTTTTCTTTCTTGGGGCTGATGTATATCAGACATATGACATGCAGAAGTTTCAGAACCAAGAAAAATAATCTGTAAAAATATTTTTATATATTTTTTCATTTTAAAACATCTACTTAAAATAACAGTGGACATAATTAACATACTACAAATTGGTTTTAGCCCTCTGCTCATAAGATTCCTTTTATAGCATGTCAGAGCAAATTTGGAATTACATCCCCAAAAAAGGCTAAGGTCAGTAGAGCACAAAAAGCTTTGCTAAGATCCAAATTCTGTTTGGAAAAAAAGGAGAAAGATTATAAGCCCTTTCTAACATTTCCAGGGCAGAAATCATTTACAGATATGGCATTTAAACATAATTTCTTGTAATCATTTGGGGAGAGTTCAAATCAATCTGTTGATTTCCTTTGTTGGAACAAAAATTACAAGCTGGTACAAATTTTGGACAAAGATTTCACAGGAACTCTGAAAAAATGATGATTATATGTCAGACTCATTTGAAAACCATAAATGACAGTCATGTTTTTCCATTTTTTCCCAAAGAGGAAAAATTCATCAAACATATAATGTATATTGGGGTTTCAGGACAATACAAAGAAATTTGGGCAAAGATATTCCACAAAAAAATTACTTCGTTATTTTTCTTGTCCAATGAGAGTAGAGGCACAAAATATATTTTTTGAGATATAGAATATTCTCTTACTTGTCCTTGTGAGGTTAAACAGCATTAGATAGATGGCAAGTTGTTATTCTGAGATCATTGAGTTTGTAGAAGGAAACATGTTGAAATAAAATTTGTCAAAGTGATATATTTTCTAAAAAAATTTAATAATAGAAATATTTTAATAATAACAGCAATTTATAGTTGCCAGGTGAGATTACCTTTAATTTGACAATTTTTAAAGCACCCATCTCCAGTCACATCAAATGAACCTGTGGCCAGCTTTGGATGAGATTGTGATAGTGACAATAAACCATAGCTGGCAACCTGAGTTTGAACACTCTCACTCTCTCTTTTCTTGTCTTGATCACGGAAAATGTATTGTTAAGTTATAAAAAGTTACTGTGGGGACATACAGAGTCCTCTGGACTCTACTGATCCACAGAGTGCATTAAATGAACTTTTTTTCCCTAAAATACCTTTTGTCTCCTTGCCTTCAGTCACTACGCATTACTCTCCTGAGAACAAAAGTAATCTGAAAAAGGAATTTGAAGGAAAGAGACTTTATTCCAGTGAACCGTTTGAGAACTGCAGCCTCTGGTGTAAAATGAAGGAGTATAAAACAAAGCAATAACTTCAGTTTTTTTCTTCCAATTTTAATTTTAGATTCAGGAGGTATAAATGCAGGTTTGTTACCTGGGTATATTGTGAGATGTTGAAGCTTAGGGTACAAATGACCCCATCACCAAAGTACTGATCATGGTACCCAAGAATTAGATTTTCAACCCTCCCCCCTCCCTCTCCCTTCTAGGAGTCTCCAGTGTCTATCTGCTGCCATCTTTATATCCATGAGTACCCGATGTT
This sequence comes from Nomascus leucogenys, assembly GCF_006542625.1. Lineage (NCBI taxonomy): Eukaryota > Metazoa > Chordata > Mammalia > Primates > Hylobatidae > Nomascus > Nomascus leucogenys. The sequence goes on along the minus strand of NC_044381.1, from coordinate 53,262,275 downwards.
TAGCTCCCACTTAAAAGTGAGAATATGCAGTATTTGGTTTACTGTTCCTGTGTTAATTTGCTTAAGATGATGACATCCAGCTGCACCCATGTTGCTGCAAAGGACATGATTTTGTTCTTTTTTATGGCTGTGTAGTATTCCATGGTGTATATGTAATGTATTTTCATTATCCAATTCACCATTCATCAACACCTAGGTTGATTTCATTACTTTGCTATTGTGAATAGTGCTGCAATGAACATACATGTACATGTGTCTTCATAACAGAACAATTTATATTCCTTTGGGTGTATACCTAGTGATGGGATTGCCGGGTCGAATGATATTTCTGTCTTTAGGTCTTTGAGGAATCACCACACTGTCTTCAACAATGGTTGAACTAATTTACACTCCCACTAACAGTGTATAAGCATTCCTTTCTCTCCACAACCTCATCACCATCTGTTTGGTTTTTGTCGTCGTTGTTGTTGTTTGACTGTTTAATACTACGCATTCTGACAGGTGTGAGATGGTATCTCATTGTGGTTTTGATTTGCACTTCTGTAATGATCAGTGATGTTGAGCTTTCTTTCATATGCTTGTTGGCTGCACATATGTCTTCTTTTGAAAAGTATCTGTTCATATCCTTTGCCCACTTTTTAGTTTTTTTTTTTCTTGTAACTTTCACTTCATTATAGATGCTGGATATTAAACCTTTGTTGGATACATAGTTTGCAAAAGTTTTCTCTCATTCTGTAAGTTGTCTGCTTATTCTGCTGATCGTTTCTTATGCTGGGCAGAAGCTCTTTAGTTTAATTAGATCCCATTTGTCAATTTTTGCTTTTGTTGCCATTGTTTTTGGAATCTTTGTCATGAAATCTTTGCTCATCCCTATATCCTGAATGGTATTGTCTAGGTTGTTTTATAGGGTTTTTATAGTTTTGGGCTTTACATTTACATCTTTAATCCATCTTGAATTAATTTTTGTATATGATGTAAGGAAGGGGTCAAGTTTCAATCTTCTTCATATGGCTAGCCAGTTATCCTAGCACCATTTATTGTATGGGCAGTCCTTTTTCCACTGTTTGTTCAAAAAAGTTGTAGCAGAGGGACTCCTTCCTCCCTTATTCTGTGAGGTCTTCATCATGCTGATACCGAAAACTGGCAGAGATATAACACAAAAAAGAAAACTTCAGGCCAATATCCTTGATGAACATTGATGCAAAAATCCTTAATAAAATATTGGCAAACTGCATCCAGCAGCACATCAAAAAGCTTATCCACCATGATCAAGTAGGCTTTATCTCTGGGATGCAAGGTTGGTTCTACATACACAAATCAATAAACATGATTCATCACATACACCTATAACTAAAGACAAAAACCACATGATTATCTCAACAGAAGCAGAAAAAGCTTTCAATAAAATTCAACATTCACATTAAAAACTCTCAATAAACTAGGTATTGAAGGTACATACCTTAAAATAATAAGAGCCATCTATGACAAACCCACAGCCAACATCATACTGAATGGGCAAAAGCTGGAAGCCTTCCCCTTGAAAACTGGCACAAGACAAGGATGCCCTCTCTCACCACTTCTCTCCAAAATAGTATTAGAAGTCGTAGTCAGAGCAATCAGTCAAGAGAAAGAAATAAAGGCATCCAAATAGGAAGAGAGGAAGTCAGACTATCACTGTTTGCAGACAACATGATCCTGTATCTACAAAACTCCATAGTCTCAACCCAAAAGCTCCTTCAGCTAATAAAGTCTCAGGATACAAAATCATGTGCAAAAATGACTAGCATTCCTATACACAAATAACAGTCAAGCTGAGAGCCCAATCGGGAACGAATTTCCATTAACAGTTGCCACAACAAGAATAAAATACCTAGGAATACCGCTAACTAGGGAGGTGAAAGATCTCTACAAGGAAAACTACAACAAAGAAATCAGAGATGACACAAGCAAGTGGAAAAACTTTCCATGCTCATAGATAGGAAGAATCAATATCCTTACAATGGCCATACTGCCCAAAGCAATTCATAGATTCAATGCTATTACTATTAAACTATCATTGAGATTCTTCACATAACTAGGAAAAACTATTTTAAAATTCATATAGAACCAAAAAAGAGCTCGAATAACCAAGGTAATCCTAAGCAAAAAGAACAAAGCTGGAGGCATCACACAACCCTGACTTCAAACTATACTACAAGGCTACAGTAACCAAAATAGTGTGGTACTCTTACATAATTTTCAGGAATCAACTGTCCATGTGAAAAGTGTTTAGATACTGCCATGGAAATTTGTTTTGTGTCTTGGTCTTTAATGTGTGTAATGTGTTTTGACCATGATGGTTTGAAAATAGATTAGGCCAGGCAGGTTTGTGCAATAAACTGATGAAGCCTGGGGAAAGGTTTAATACTTGCTGTATTAGTTTCCTGTGCATGTTGTAACAAATTACCACAAACTTCATGACATAGAACAACCGAAATTTGTTACCTTACTGTTCTGAAGGCCCAAAGACGGAAATCAAAGTGTCAGCAGGGCCATATTCTCTACAGATGCTGTAGGAGAGAATCCATTCCTTGCCTCTTTTAGCCTTTGGTAGTTGTGGTGTCCTTGGCTTGTTGCCACGTTACTTCCACCTCTGTCTTCATATCACCTTCCCCTTTGTATGTTCATAACTTATTTTCTCAGTCTATCTCAAATTTTCTTCTCTGCTTCTCTTATAAGGTTATTTGTCATTTAGGGCCCTTCCAGATAATACAGGATGGAAAACTCATCTCAAGATCCTCAACTTAATTATATCTATGAAAACATTTTTTTTTTCCAAATGAAGTCACATTCACAGGTTCTAGGAATTAGGACATGGACATATTCTTGGTGGACCACCATTCAACTCATTTCACCAGCCAAAAGATAACTTTGATTTTGGCTGATGACTGCAGTCTACAGCATAGGAGAGTGGCTGTTTCTGAAGAAGTGCAGGTAGCTGAGAGAATGAGTGAAGCAGAATGAAGAAGAGACCAGGAGGATCCTTACTCTACAGAGACTTGGCACTGGACTTTAGGGTGTTTAAGAGTCTATTGGGCAAGAAAATCTTGGGCAGCTGCCTGCCTTAGCTTACTTTTCAGGCAAAGCTTTTCCTAAGTAGGCTTGACTGAGAGACAGACTCAGTTGTAGGGAAATCAGGACTTGTTGGCATTGACACACATGGCTTGCTGTAGGCTTCAGTGACTCCCTTTACCAAGTAGACTCAAGCTAATCTTGAACCTGTTCATTACATGAGAGAAAAGTGTTCTCTAAAAAGCAGCTTTATTTGTTTCATACGATTCAATAGGAGGAGGCAGTGAAAACATCTATTTTGGCATAGGACTGTAAACTTGACACACCAGAGGCTGCAGATGCAATATTATTAGGTAGAACCCATAATCAGTTCAGTACTAAACTGTAAGCAAGAGAGTGATCAAAAAGGAAGTATAATTGAATACTGAAAGACAAATTCATGGTGTTAACCTCATGCTAAAAGATTCTTCCAACTTCTAAGTTCACAGGTCAAAAATTTCAAGTGACATAAACTGATGGACCTCCTAGTGAGGCCAAAACCAAACAGACTTTATCTTTCTCTCAAACGCCATTGAGTTCCTGCTACGTTCCTTGACCACATTCTATACTGGATTCTTGGAACAAAATCTTGCCCAGTTTAATTGCTCCAAGGGCTGGGAATTGGCTCACTTTCTAAATTTCTTGGTACTGGGGCTGATGCTGTTAAACATTATTAACTATTTGGACTCTTTTTTTTAACATTTTGTTTGCAATTTTACTTTTTTTTTTATTATTGTACTTTAAGTTTTAGGGTACATGTGCACAATATGCAGGTTTGTTAAATATGTATCCATGTGCCATGTTGGTGTGCTGCACCCATTAACTCATCATTTAGCATTAGGTGTATCTCCTAATGCTATCCCTTCCCCCTCCCTGCACCCCACAACAGTCCCCGGAGTGTGATGTTCCCCTTCCTGTGTCCATGTGTTCTCAGTGTTCAATTCCCACCTGTGAGTGAGAACATGCGGTGTTTGGTTTTTTGTCCTTGCGATAGTTTACTGAGAATGATGATTTCCAGTTTCATCCATGTCCCTACAAAGGACATGAACTCGTCATTTTTTATGGCTGCATAGTATTCCATGGTGTATATGTGTCACATTTTCTTAATCCAGTCTATCGTTGTTGGACATTTGGGTTGGTTCCAAGTCTTTGCTATTGTGAATAGTGCTGCAATAAACATACGTGTGCATGTGTCTTTATAGCAGCATGATTTATAGTCCTTTGGGTATATACCCAGTAATGGGATGGCTGAGTCAAATGGTATTTCTAGTTCTAGATCCTTGAGGAATCACCACACTGACTTGCACAATGGTTGAACTAGTGTACAGTCCCACCAACAGTGTAAAAGTGTTCCTATTTCTCCACATCCTCTCCAGCACCTGTTGTTTCCTGACCTCTTAATGATTGCCATTCTAACTGGTGTGAGATGGTATCTCATTGTGGTTTTGATTTGCATTTCTCTGATGGCCAGTGATGATGAGCATTTTTGCATGTGTTTTTTGGCTGCATAAATGTCTTCTTTTGAGAAGTGTCTGTTTATGTCCTTCGCCTACTTTTTGATGAGTTGTTTTTTTCTTGTAAATTTGTTTGAGTTCATTGTAGATTCTGGATATTAGCCCTTTGTCAGATGAGTAGGTTGTGAAAATTTTCTCCCATTTTGTAGGTTGCCTGTTCACTCTGATGGTAGTTTCTTTTGCTGTGCAGAAGCTCTTTAGTTTAATTAGATCCCATTTGTAAATTCTGCCTTTTGTTGCCATTGCTTTTGATGTTTTAGACATGAAGTCCTTGCCCACACCTATGTCCTGAATGGTAATGCCTAGGTTTTCTTCTAGGGTTTTTATGGTTTTAGGTCTAACATGTAAGTCTTTAATCCATCTTGAATTAATTTTTGTATAAGGTGTAAGGAAGGGATCCAGTTTCAGCTTTCTACATATGGCTAGCCAGTTTTCCCAGCACCATTTATTAAATAGGGAATCCTTTCCCCATTGCTTGTTTTTGTCAGGTTTGTCAAAGATCAGATAGTTGTAGATATGCGGCGTTATTTCTAAGGGCTCTGTTCTGTTCCATTGATCTATATCTTTGTTTGGTACCAGTACCATGCTGTTTTGGTTACTGTAGCCTTGTAGTATAGTTTGAAGTGAGGTAGCGTGATGCCTCCAGCTTTGTTCTTTTGGCTTAGGATTGACTTGGTGGTGTGAGCTCTTTTTTGGTTCCATATGAACTTTGAAGTAGTTTTTTCCAATTCTGTGAAGAAAATCTTTGGTAGCTTGATGGGGATGGCATTGAATCTATAAATTACCTTGGGCAGTATGGCCATTTTCATGATTATTGATTCTTCCAACCCATGAGCATGGAATGTTCTTCCATTTGTTTGTATCCTCTTTTATTTCATTGAGCAGTGGATTGTAGTTCTCCTTGAAAAGGTCCTTCACGTCCCTTGTAAGTTGGATTCCTAGGTATTTTATTCTCTTTGAAGCAATTGTGAATGGGAGTTCACTCATGATTTGGCTCTCTGTTTGTCTGTTATTGGTGTATAAGAATGCTTGTGATTTTTGTACATTGATTTTTATCCTGAGACTTTGCTGAAGTTGCTTATCAGCTTAAGGAGATTTTGGGCTGAGACAATGGGGTTTTCTAGATATACAATCATGTCATCTGCATACAGGGACAATTTGACTTCCTCTTTTCCTAATTGAATCCCTTTATTTCCTTCTCCTGCCTAATTGCCCTGGCCAGAACTTCCAACACTATGTTGAATAGAAGTGGTGAGAGAGGGCATCCCTGTCTTGTGCCAGTTTTCGAAGGGAATGCTTCCAGTTTTTGTCCATTCAGTATGATATTGGCTGTGGGTTTGTCATAGATAGCTCTTATTATTTTGAGGTATGTCCCATCAATACCTAACTTATTGAGAGTTTTTAGCATGAAGAGTTGTTGAATTTTGTCAAAGGCCTTTTCTGCATCTATTGATATAATCATGTGGGTTTTGTCTTTGATTCTGTTTATATGCTGGATTACATTTATTGATTTGCATATATTGAACCAGCCTTGCATCCCAGGGATGAAGCCCACTTGATCATGGTGGATAAGCTTTTTGATGTGCTGCTGGATTTGGTTTGCCAGTATTTTATTGAAGATTTTTGCATCAATGTTCATCAAGGATATTGGTCTAAAATTCTCTTTTTTGGTTGTGTCTCTGCCAGGCTTTGGTATCAGGATGATACTGACCTCATAAAATGAGTTAGGGAGGATTCCCTCTTTTTCTATGGATTGGAATAGTTTCAGAAGGAATGGTACCAGTTCCTCCTTCTACCTCTGGTAAAATTCGGCTGTGAATCCATCTGGTCCGGGACTCTTTTTGGTTGGTAAGCTATTGATTATGGCCACAATTTCAGAGCCTGTTATTGGTCTATTCAGAGATTCAACTTCTTCCTGGTTTAGTCTTGGGAGGGTGTATGTGTCGAGGAATTTATCCATTTCTTCTAGATTTTGTAGTTTATTTGCATAGAGGTGTATGTAGTATTCTCTGATGTCAGTTTGTATTTCTGTGAGATCAGTGGTGATATCCCCTGTATCATTTTTTATTGGATCTATTTCATTCTTCTGTCTTTTCTTCTTTATTAGTCTTGCTAGCGGTCTATCAATTTTGTTGATCTTTTCAAAAAACCAGCTCCTGGATTTATTAATTTTTTTGAAGGGTTTTTTGTGTCTCTATTTCCTTCAGTTCTACTCTGACTTTAGTTATTTCTTGCCTTCTGCTAGCTTTTGAATGTGTTTGCTCTTGCTTTTCTAGTTCTTTTAATTGTGACGTTAGGGTGTCAGTTTTGGATCTTTCCTGCTTTCTCTTGTGGGCATTTAGTGCTATAAATTTCCCTCTACACACTGCTTTGAATGTGTCCCAGAGATTCTGGTATGTTGTGTCTTTGTTCTCATTGGTTTCAAAGAACATCTTTATTTCTGCCTTCATTTCGTTATGTACCCAGTAGTCATTCAGGAGCAGGTTGTTCAGTTTCCATGTAATTGAGCGGTTTTGAGTGAGTTTCTTAATCCTGAGTTCTAGTTTGATTGCACTGTGGTCTGAGAGACAGTTTGTTATAATTTCTGTTCTTTTACATTTGCTGAGGAGAGCTTCATTTCCAAGTATGTGGTCAATTTTGGAATAGGTGTGGTGTGGTGCTGAAAAGAATGTGTATTCTGTTGATTTGGGGTGGAGAGTTCTGTAGATGTCTATTAGGTCTGCTTGGTGCAGAGCTGAGTTCAATTCCTGGGTATCCTTGTTAACTTTCTGTCTCGTTGATCTGTCTAATGTTGACAGTGGGGTGTTAATGTCTCCCATTATTATTGTGTGGGAGTCTAAGTCTCTTTGTAGGTCACTCAGGACTTGCTTTATGAATCTGGGTGCTCCTGTATTGGGTGCATGTATATTTAGGATAGTTAGCTCTTCTTGTTGAATTGATCCCTTTACCATTATGTAATGGCCTTCTTTGTCTCTTTTGATCTTTGTTGGTTTAAAGTCTGTTTTATCCGAGACTATGTTTGCAACCCCTGCCTTTTTTTGTTTTCCATTTGCTTGGTAGATCTTCCTCCGTCATTTTATTTTGAGCTTATGTGTGTCTCTGCATGTGAGATGGGTTTCCTGAATACAGCACACTGATGGGTCTTGACTCTTGCTCCAATTTGCCAGTCTGTGTCTTTTAATTGGAGCATTTCGCTCATTTCCATTTAAAGTTAATATTGTTATGTGTGAATTTGGTCCTGTCATTATGATGTTAGCTGGTTATTTTGCTCATTAGTTGATGCAGTTTCTTCCTAGCCTCAGTGGTCTTTACAATTTGACATGTTTTTGCAGTGGCTGGTACCAATTGTTCCTTTCCATGTTTAGTGCTTCCTTCAGGAGCTCTTATAGGGCAGGCCTGGTGGTAACAAAATCTCTCAGCATTTGCTTGTCTGTAAAGTATTTTATTTCTCCTTCACTTATGAAGCTTAGTTTGGCTGGATATGAAATTCTGGGTTGAAAATTCTTTTCTTTAAGAATGTTGAATGTCGGCCCCCTTTTGGCTTGTAGAGTTTCTGCGAAGAGATCTGCTGTTAGTCTGATGGGCTTCCCTTTGTGGGTAACCCGATCTTTGTCTCTGGCTGCCCTTAACATTTTTTCCTTCATTTCAACTTTGGTGAATCTGGCAATTATGTGTCTTGGAGTTACTCTTCTCGAGGAGTATCTTTGTGGCGTTCTCTGTATTTCCTGAATCTGAATGTTGGCCTGCCTTGCTAGATTGGGGAAGTTCTCCTGGATAATATCCTGCAGAGTGTTTTCCAACTTGATTCCATTCTCCCCCTCACTTTCAGGTACACCAGTGAGACATAGATTTGGTCTTTTCACACAGTTCCAAATTACTTGGAGGCTTTGTTCATTTCTTTTTATTCTTTTTTCTCTAAACTTCCCTTCTCACTTCACTTCATTCATTTCGTCTTCCATCACTGATACCCTTTCTTCCAGTTGATCGCATCAGCTCCTGAGGCTTCTGCATTCTTCACATAGTTCTTGAGCCTTGGCTTTCAGCTCCATCAGCTCCTTTAAGGACTTCTCTGCATTGGTTATTCTAGTTATCCATTTGTCTAATTTTTTTTTCAAAGTTTCTAACTTCTTTGCCGTTGGATTTCCTCCTGTAGCTTGGAGTAATTTGATCATCTGAAGCCTTCTTCTCTCAACTTGTCAAAGTCATTCTCCGTCCAGCTTTGTTCCATTGCTGGTGAGGAGCTGCGTTCCTTTGGAGGAGGAGAGGTGCTCTGCTTTTTAGAGTTTCCAGTTTTTCTGCTTTCTTTTTTCCCCATCTTTGTGGTTTTATCTACTTTTGGTCTTTGATGATGGTGACGTACAGATGGGATTTTGGTGTGGATATCCTTTCTGTTTGTTAGTTTTCCTTCTAACAGACAGGACCCTCAGCTGCAGGTCTGTTGGAGTTTGCTAGAGGTCCACTCCGGACCCTGTTTGCCTGGGTGTCAGCAGCAGTGGCTGCAGAACAGCAGTGGCTGTATAACAGCAGATTTTGGTGACCCGCAAATGTTGCTGCCTGATCGTTCCTCTGGAAGTTTTGTCTCAGAGGAGTACCCAGCCATGTGAAGTGTCAGTCTGCTCCTACTGGGGGGTGCCTCCCAGTTAGGCTGCCCGGGGATCAGGGACCCACTTGAGGAGGCAGTCTGCCCATTCTCAGATCTCCAGCTTCGTGCTGGAAGAACCACTACTCTCTTCAAAGCTGTCAGACAGGGACATTTAAGTCTGCAGAGCTTACTGCTATCTTTTTGTTTGTCTGTGCCCTGCCCCCAGAGGTGGAGCCTACAGAGGCAGGCAGCCCTCCTTGAGCTGTGGTGGGCTCCACCCAGTTCGAGCTTCCTGGCTGCTTTGTTTACCTAATCAAGCCTAGGGTATGGCAGATGCCCCTCCCCAGGCTGGCTGCCCCTTGCAGTTTAATCTCAGACTGCTGTGCTAGCAATCAGCAAGACTCCATGGGCGTAGGACCCTCTCAGCCAGATGCAGGATATAATCTCCTGGTGTGCCGTTTTTTAAGCCCATCGGAAAAGTGCAGTATTAGGGTGGGAGTGACCCGATTTTCCAGGTGCCATCCGTCACCCCTTTCTTTGACTAGGAAAGGGAACTCCATGACCCCTTGCACTTCCTGAGTGAGGCAATGCCTTGCCCTGCTTTGGCTCGCACACGGTGCACTGCACCCACTGTCCTGCGCCCACTGTTTGGCACTCCCTAGTGAGATGAACCCAGTACCTTAGATGGAAATGCAGAAATCACCTGTCTTCTGCGTCGCTCACGCTGGGAGCTGTAGACTGGAGCTGTTCCTATTCGGCCATCTTGGCTCCACCCCTCTTTAAAAACATGGTTTATGAGAGACTTGCATTAAACTGATAAGATATCTGAAGCCCTGGAAGACCTACAATCACATCAATGAGAGACAGCCAAGTAGCAAGTATTAAAGGAGACCTCAGTCCCACTGAGGTACAGACAACCCTGCCACTGAGAATGAACCATATAAGACACTTGGGAGGCTTATTTATGGACCTTTCAAATTTTTGACTTTTAACCCACAGTGACAATGAAATTTGATTTCAAACTTGGACTTTAACACTTTAGGACCTTAATTTGTAAGATGGTTTAATACATGCCCTTTAATTTCTCCCTGAAGAATTTTATAATGGGAAGGGCTTACTTTTAAATATGGACATTGATATCACCCTTAAATTATATTATTTAAATAACTTTATATATATTTCATCTTAATTTGTCATTTAACCTCTTTGTCATATTTCTGTAGCTAGATGTATGTTAGGATGGGTAATAGAATAGAAAGTTGATTTTAATCATTGGATATTAATAGCCTTCGAGTTGATTTAATTAATGCATTTTTTTCACCCATTTCAGAGACTTCTGGGACAAAAATCTAGGTTGCCTACCAGAAGTCCCAGGGAGTTACCCACATGACTAGCCTCATAAAAATGGGAGCAGGGACATTCTGATGAACCTCTCATCCTTTCTCCTGAAGGGGTTAGCCATGCTCTATTGACTATGAGCTTAAAGGCATAGTTCAATGGATTAAAAGAATTAAGAGCAGTAGAGTATTAGTGACAACTTTTTATTTTCATTCCTAATGTTGTTTCCATGAGAAGGGAATTTGATTAGTATACTTCTGACCACTGGTGGTAGGTGAAATGCCCTAACTGGATACTTGGAAAGATTAACTGGCCATGCTTTGTTTAGCCCTTTCTTTTCTTAGTCTTGGGAGGGAGCCTGCCCATAGGCACAAAGGCCATAAGCATTTATTTTTCATGCCACATAGGCAAAAGTCTTATATAGGCATGCTTCTCTCACATGGGCTTGCCTAGAACCAACTAGCTGCAAGAATGGGCAAGTCTGTAGAATTCTGGAGTTCAGTTAGCTGATTCATTTGGCTGGCTCATCAAACCATGTTTCCTACATGAGCTTTATCAATAAAAAGATGACAGCAGGGCTAGTTATAATGTTTGGGGCCTAGTGAAAAACGAAAATGCAGGGTACCTTGTACAAAAGGCAAGGAAAAAGTACTGTAAAAGATATTTTCCCTGGGTGGAATAGTGTCCCCCCAAATTCATATTCACCTGGAACTTGAGTGTAACTTTGTTTGGAAATAGAGAGGATATTTTTTTCGGATGCAATCAACTTATGATGAGGTCATACTGGATTAGGGTACTTCAAAGCCAATGACCAGTATTGTTATAAGGAAAAATATTTAGAAACACACATACAAACAGAGAGAGAAGATGGTCATGTGGTGATGAAGGCAGAGACTGAAGTAACACAGATAGGCTACCAAGGAAGGGCAGGGATTGTTGACAACCACCAGAAAGTAAAAGAGGCAAAGGATGATTATTCCTTAGAGCCTTTGAAGAGAACTTGACCTTGCCAATACCTTGGTTTTTAGACTTCTTGCCTCCAGAGCTTTAAAATAATAATTTTCTGTTGTTTTAAGTCACACAGTATGTGGTACGGTCACCCCTCTGTATCTACAGGTTCTGCCTCTGGGGATTCAACCAACATCAAATCTAAAATAACAACACAACAATAAAAAATAATACAAGTCAGAAAACAATACAGTATTAACAGCTATTTACATTACATTTACATTGTATTAGGTATTACAATTAATCGAGATGAGTTAAAGTATAAGGGAAAATGTGTGTTGGTTACATAGATACTATGCCACTTATATAAGAGACTTGAGTATCCCTGCATTTTGGTATTTGTAGGGGTGGTGGAACCCATTTCCCACAGATCTAGAAAGGCAACTGAGTTTTGCTATGGCAGACCTAGAAAAGTAATACAGTGTTAAAAGATAAAGGGTCAGGCCTAGTGGCTTGCACCTGTAATCTAAGCTACTTGGAAAGCGAAGGCAGGAGGATTGCTTGAACCCAGGAGTTCTAGGCCAGCCTGGGTGACATAGTGAGACTACCTATCTAAAAAACCTTTAAAAAAAATTAGCCAGATGTCATGGCATGTGCCTGCAGTCCTAGCTACTCAGGAGTCTGATGAGAGTGAATTGCTTGAGCCCAGGAATTTGAGACTGCAGTGAGCCATGATCATGCCACTGCACTCCAGCCTGGTTGACAGAGCGATAAGCTATCTCTAAAATAAATAAATAAATAAATAAATAAAGCTTTTTCCTTTCTTCTGTGGTCTTTTAACTTCCATGGGCTTTTTTATTTGGTATTTAATATGTTTCTAAGTAAATACAAATTAAAATTTAAAATTATTAGTGTGGATTTTACCATTCCTCTTTATATCAAGCAATGCTAGTTTTACATGTAAATATAAGAATAGTTATCTGATGTGCAAAATTAACAAGAAATCACAGGATCCCTATTTTGTTGCTTGTATATGTATACAAGTTTCTTTTATTTTTAACCGTAACAGTGAAAATGCTCTACAAACTAACTCAACTGTTTTCATCTTGTTTCTTGATATGTACACATTCTACCAAAACTCTCTACCTCAGCTTACTGATGAGTAAAGAAGGACTAAAAGGAAAAGCAACTATGGGTTGCTCTCTCTTCTCCTTTCTGTCATCAATTTCAGAATAAGTGGTTGGCTAATATTGGAAAACAACATAAGTAAGAAAGAATATGATGGAGAATGTGGCTTCTTGGAGTTGTCAACACCTTCACTTAGTCATAGATGACTGGTTGACCCTTAGCTCCTCTGAGAAATTTTCTACAGGGGATTTTGAACCTTAGATTTACTACAGTTAAGGGTTTTGGATGCTGCAATTAAGGATTTTAATAGAAGAGGAATCTAGTCTGTTCTAAAACAAAATTTAGACTAATGCAGGTGGCTGCATCAGTCTCATCCTCCTTGAGCCATTGAATGCCCTGCCCCAACTAAATTATAAGCTTCTTGTAGTTAGGACTAGGTTTTATAGCTGTTTTTCTCTTAACACCTAATTATGCCCAGAATAGAAGATGCCTTCTATGAACATTTGTCAATTTTTTTTTTTTTTTTTTTTTTTTTGACACGGAGTCTCGCTCTGTCTCCCAGGCTGGAGTGCAGTGGCACAATCTCAGCTCACTGCGACCTCTGCCTCCCTGGTTCAAGTGATTTTTCTGTCTCAGCCTCCTGAGTAGCTGGGACTACAGGCATGTGCCACCACGCCCAGCTAATTTTTGTATTTTTAGTAGAGATGGGGTTTCACCATATTGGCCAGGCTGGTCTCAAACTCCTGACCTCATGATCTACCTGCCTTGGCCTCCCAAAATGCTTGGATTACAGGCATGAGCCACCGTGCCTGTCCTGTCAATATAATTTTAAATAACATAAGTACATGCATGTTGTCATTTCTCTCTGGGAAATGAGGATAAATTCCACAACATTCAAAAATAAAGCCCTTAAATTCCCTGAACCTAAAGATCTACAAATAGTTAGCATACCTTTCCTCTCACTGCACCATACTCTAACATGGTTCCATCAATGGTCATTAATTGTTTTAAAGTGCAGAGAAATAACAAGCAAAAGAAATTGGTGATCAAAAGAACTTTCACCAAATAAAGACTAAAGGTCAAAAAGTCAAATTAATGTATGATTTATGACTATTATATATTATAGAGAATATTGATGAGAAACGTCATAGTGCTGATTGCTCTTATCATCTTTTCACTTTCCATGAGTTGGTTATATTATTTTTATTGGATTTTATTCAAGTGATAAGGTTTTTATTATATTCAAATTTTAAAAATCTCTTGAAATGCTAACACAAAGAAAAATGAGTCAGAACACGAAAAATGTTTTAGACAAGTTGACAACATATATTCTTTGTTCATTTCTCTTTTTTAGAAAAATTTCATCCTATTCACACCTACAGGTACAAGACAGTGAATAAAATATAACAAATCACCCTATAGAGATGAAAAATAAGAGACACATTGGTTCTGGAAACTCTTCTGTATTATACCTAGTATCTCAGTGTATTTGGCAAATAAAAGCATCTGGAAATATTCTTTAAATTTTTCTGTTTTATGATTTGGTTGATAATCTCATAATACAAAGTCACTTTGAAACACTTGGAGAAATATATTATTTTATTTTAATATTTGGTATTTGAGTATTCCTGTTTTCTCTATTTTTTTCATTGCCCTATAGTGATCTTTTAGTATAACCTACCACTCCTCCCACCTACATACTTGCTACACTCTACATGCCTACACATATGCCAAACAGTTTTTTGGTGACAGATTAACATGAATTAGGTTGAGCTTGAAAGGCTATGAAATATATAGCTTTTACGCTTCAATATTTTTAACATGCTTTTTGGAAGTAATCCTAGTTTGAGCCCAAGTGCCATTAGCTATAAAATGCATTTCAAATATGCCTTTTGGTATGCGTGATAAAATGGGGGGGTCATATTACTGGGAGTGTATTTACATGGACAACTGGAAATCAATCAGGGAAATAATTTATTATAACATAGTTGTACACAGTCGATCAATGTAATAGAATAGAGATCCTATAAATAGACCCACACATATAGGAACAACTGACTTTCACCAAAGGTACAAAAACAATTCAGTAGAGTAAAGGTAGTCTTTTGACAAATCCTGCTGGACACATGTAGTGTATGGGTAAGGTGCATAAATGGCCATTCCAAAAAAAGAATGAATTTTGCTCACTACCTCTTACTATATGAAGCTTAACTCAAAATAGATAGAGTCGTGCTCTATCATACAGGCTGGAGTCCAGTGACATAATCTTAGCTCACTGAAACCTTTGCCTCCTGGGTTTAAGCAATTCTCCTGCCTCAGCTTCCCAAGTAGCTGGGACTCCAGGTGTGTGCCACCACATCTGGCTAATTTTTTTGTGTGTATATCTTTAGTAGAGATGGGGTTTCACCATGTTGGCCAGGCTGGCCTTGAACTCCTGGCCTCAAGTGATCTGCCTGCCTCAGCCTCCCAAAGTGCTGGGATTACAGGCATGAGCCACCATGCCTGGCCAAATCTATAAAATTTCTAGATGAACACATATAGAAACTCTTGGTGATCTTGAGTTAGCCAAATATTTCCAAGAGGCAACACCAAAAACAAGATCTATAAAGGAAAAAAATGTTAGATTTCATAAAAAATTTTTAAATGACTGCTCTTTGAAAGACACTAGTGAAAGAATGAAAAAACAAGGCACAGATTGGGAGAAAATATTTGCAAATCATATATCTGAAAAAAACTTTTATCTATACCATATAAAGACCTCTCAAAACTCAATAATGTAAAAATTAAAAAAAATAAACGTAGGAAAAAAATTTGAAGAGACTTTCCCAGGAAAGACATGTAAATGGCAGATAAGCACACGAAAATTTGCTTATCATAATCATTAATTAAATGAAGATTAAAACCATAAGGAGATACCACCATATACCCACTGAAGAGCTACACTTAAAAAGTCTGGCTGTACCAAGTATTGGTGAGGAAGAACAGTAACTGGAACTCTTCTACACTGCTAGTGGTACAGTCACTTCAGACAACAGTTTGGCAGTTTATTTAAAAGTTAAACATGTATGTATCATATGATCTCGCCTTTCTATTATTCCTTTTATGTTTATACAAAGCCTTGTACATGAATGTACATAGCAGCTTTGTTTTTAATAGCTGAAAACTATAACCCAAACATTCATCAACAGGAAAATCAAGCAAACTGTGGTGGACCCATACAATGGAATAGTACTGAACAACAAAAAGGGATAGACTATTGATGCACACAAAAATATACATTATTCTCAAAATAATTATGCTTTGTGAAAATAGCCAGACAAAGTCTGTACTGTATGAATGTATTTATATACATTTCTGGGAAAGGACAACACATCCATAATGATGGAAAAATCAGTGCTGACCTTGGTATGTGGAGGGACAGGATGGGGAAAGTTACAAGAGAAGACATATGAAGGGCATAAGAAAACTTTTGTGGGTGACAGATTGTACGTTTTCTTCATTGTGTTAATGGTTTCATGGGTATATACATGTCTAAAGTTATCAAATTGTAGACTTTAAATATGTGCAATTTATTGTATGTCAATTATATTTTAATAAAATGTACATATTTAAGTTGGGCATAGAAGTGTGTTTCAACAAAAACATACCAGTTGAGAGTAGAAAAGTCAAGTGCAGTATGGTGTCCATTAGTGAAATTTTCCTGTACTTTATTTCCCTACAAATATATACCCAGATTCTTTTGAAAGATGGGGCTATTAATAAGGTGGAATAAAGCAATATTCATTAATGGTATCTCAGCAACAGTTTTTTATGACCTTCTAACAACATGTCACCCAAAAATGGGAAAATTAAATGCATTCCACATCTACTCAGTACATCTTACAGCTTCATTGCATTGAGCACTTGAAGATCATAGCTCTACTGTAGCCCATTAAAGGCTCTAGTGCAAGCTTGTCCACCTCACAGCCCATAGGCCACATGTGGCCCAGGATGATTTTGAATGTGGCTTAATACAAATTTGTAAACTTTCTTAAAACATTATGGATTTTTTTCACAATTTTTTTTTAAGCTCATCAGCTATCGTCGGTGTTAGTGTATTTTGTGTGCGGCCCAAGACAATTCTTCTTACAGTGTGGCCCAGGGAAGCCAAAAGATTGAACACCCCTGCTCTAGTACATGTCTCTGGGAGCAGTGATACCCAGTGGCAGTGGTGGCATATGATGATAAATGATTTGACTGTACCTGCTGATGACTGGTGAGATGTCTTATAGCTTTGTGCACATGGAGACTGTGCAACCACACCTGGAGAAGAGGAGCAAGAAAACCAGAAGTTCCCATGGAAATAGAGAGAATTTTGTTGGTATTACTTTAGTAAACACTTCCACTAGCAGTGAAGAAGAGTTCCAGTTACTGTTCTTCCTCACCAATACTTGGTACAGCCAGACTTTTTAAGTGTAGCTCTTCAGTGGGTATATGGTGGTATCTCCTTATGGTTTTAATCTTCATTTAATTAATGATTATGATGAGCAAATTTTCGTGTGCTTATCTGCCATTTACATGTCTTTCCTGGGAAAGTCTCTTCAAATTTTTTTCCTACTTTTTTTTTTAATTTTTACATTATTGAGTTTTGAGAGGTCTTTATATGGTATAGATAAAAGTTTTTTTCAGATATATGATTTGCAAATATTTTCTCCCAATCTGTGCCTTGTTTTTTCATTCTTTCACTAAAATACCATGTACTAAAAATACATGGTATTACTTTAGTAAATCATCATTTTCACAGATAAATGCATTTTTAGTGATTGTAGGATATAAAGTGCTTAAATGAGCCCTAAATGATTGCCCCCAAATTTCTTGGACATGTGACGCTTCACTGGATTGAGTGAAGATAGATTATTAACCACTAGCAGAAGGGCAACACGTATAATGTGCTCTCATATTTTTATTTCTCAGGAGACACTTTCTTAATTTGTTATGTTTAATTGATATTTCCAGTTATTCCAAAAAGGGAAATGTAAAAGTGCCTTCATTCTCAAATAATTAGGAGATTAGGAAACCATACTGGTAATCCTAAACCTCATATTTGAAGTGCTTCCAGATTTAAGCCTTTTCAAGTGGAATGTTTTCTCAATTGCTTTTAAAACAAATTATTATTATTTAATCTTCTTTGAATCACAGTGCTCCTACAGGGGATGAATATGCCAAAACAGATAAGAACATCTATTTTGAAAGGACTTTCTATTTCAAGTTTAATAGTCTCGCAAAGTTTATATAACAGAGTCCCAAGCTGTTGCAAAGGTTTGACAGGCATGTTTCTCTGCAATTCTGGGATTTTTGTTAGTTAACTTTGCAGATAAAGCAAATAAAATAGACTGAATTCCTAAATAACCAGTGATGCCAGTTTTTATTAATATTCTTAGTGGTGGCAAATGCTCTTTCTTGCTGTTCTGGTTTAGCATTCCTCACTTCATTTTTTGTTTTTTTCTTCTTTGGGGAATACCTGACCAACTGTAAGACAAATCAAGCTTATTTTTAGTCATTAGAACTTGGATTACCCCTTTCTTCTTTTTTGATTCCACAATAACACTGGATTCACTTTGGCATATTTAAGATATGTTCATTTGGTAATATGAGACTGTGTCTTAAGGAAGTGCATATAATTAAACTAAGGGCAATTATGTGTGCAATAAGCTTCGGCTAGTTAGACCCTTGCATCCAATCATTTTACATATTTTTATTGGTGACTCTTCAAAGATTTGCTAACATGATTAACTTTCACTGAGTAGGATGGCTGGCTGCCTAAATCATTCACCTGATAATCCTGATTCTTGTCAGTGTAGAGAAGGTACTTAGAGGCCCAACACCAGGTTGACCCCACCTGCCTGAGAGCCTCCAAACTCTACTGCATGAAGCCAGTGTTGAGTAGGCACCTGAGAAAGAGATGCATAGATTCCCAGTGAGCGATGGGGTGGCAGGGAGTGTTATGAATGCAAAGTACTATGCTCCTCACTGAAGCATGTCTTAATATTCAGTGTCAGATATTAGTTATTCTGACCATTCACACCACATGATTCCTCATTCATGTGTTAAGTGATTTGCCTGTGCATAGGCCCCAAATCTTCCAGAACTCTTTTGTAAAGTAAGCATATATAGTAGTGGTGTCGTCTCCTGGAAAATAATATTAAATGGGGACAGGCAAATAAATAGTTGACATAAAACCTGCAGCTAAGGCTATAAAATATGGTTAAGGAAATGCTGGACACTTCTTTACAGAATATGTTTTCAAACCGGCTCAAGGAATATGAGGCTTTTACTTAAATTTGAATTATTTTTAGGCAAATGTCAAATTGCGTGATATCTTATAGATTCAATTTTTGAAATTACTTACACTCAGTCCCCTGCCCCTGCCATTGACACATTTTACTAGGCCTTAAAATTACTGTTTGGTCTCTAATAATCCTCATGCAACAGTAGCTTACCTGCAGGTAGCTTACCATGAGAGTTCTGGGGATCTGTTGTTCTTGGCTTCTTTATTAGTGTTGTTTATAATCGTTTTCACCAATGCATAGGGAGGAGCTTAGAGTAGCAGTTAGAGAACCTGATTCTCTGACTTCTTAGCTGTGTGAATCACTACATGTTTCTGGAACTTAGTTTTCTCATTTATAAAATGAGATAAGGATATCAGGCCTGCCTATTACATAGGATTGTTTTGAAAGTCAAATAAAACAATGCATTTACTGTAGGGTAAATGCACATGATAGCGATAAATTAAGCATAGCCTTAGAATGACCCTGCTTGGCAGATGGCACCTGAATGTGTATTCTGAGCTAGGGAATTTGAGATTGGCCAATCCGGAGAGGCCAATCGAGAGATATGTTCCTTTCCTATGAGGAATATCTAAGCTCCTGTTCTGTCCTATCCTGTCCAGTCCCGTGGAACACAGGCTGTACATGGGAGTGTTTTGGGTTAAATGAATATTGCCAGGTGGAGGTCGTTAAGGGGAGGATGTAACTGAAAATGCTATAAAAACTGCATGCGGTTTGCTAGCAGTTGTGGTTTTTCTGCCCAGCTTGCTGTCACTGGGCTGTGCAGTTATCTTGTCCAGCCCACCACCTCTGGACTCTCTCCCTGTATGTAAACCCCTAATAAAATTCTATGTCTTGGTTGCTGGCTCTGGGTCTCCTCCTCTGCCTCTTGAACCTGGTGCCTTCCCTTCAGTACAACACTTAAACATCTTGAAAATTGTCATGTGCTATATGAATACATAGCATCAGTACTACTATTTATTAGTATTGTTTTTATTCCCATTTCTACCACATTGTGAATAATAACACTGGGTGAGGTACTATCC
This sequence comes from Nomascus leucogenys, assembly GCF_006542625.1. NCBI lineage: Eukaryota > Metazoa > Chordata > Mammalia > Primates > Hylobatidae > Nomascus > Nomascus leucogenys. The sequence continues at coordinate 53,242,324 of NC_044381.1, read as the reverse complement.
AGTAAATTCTCATCATTGTCAGTCTGATCCATGTTGTACAATAGTTTATACATCTATTTTCTGTTTTGAGGGCAGCTTCCAGTTGAATATTTATTAATACCCAGAAATAACTGTGGAATAACGCCTCATTAGAGAATGCAAGAGGAAAATATTTCAAATGAAGGGACAAAGAAACAAAATTTTTAAAATGCATAAATTGTATATTCCTGCTGGAGAAATTATACATTTAGATTCTCTATTTATATCAGACAATAGTATTGTAAGAGATTAAGTCATTGGATATATTTATTGTGATTTCAAAACTCAAAGGGATTGACTGTTAGAGGAAGATGAAGTACATGCTGGTTAGAACCCTTTGTGAGGCTTTATCTGTGAGAATCATAACATGGCTCAAACCCCGTGGACACAAAATCTCTGCTAACATTTTTTGTTAGAAGTAAATAACTTAGACTACCAGCTTTCTGGAATTCTGTACCTGAAATTTCTGAGCAGCTTGATATTCTAGTTTATCCCTGAAGGGCGTTATTAGTGACTCCATTATAAAAAAAAAGTGCAGAGATAATATATGTGTCTCTATAGTTTGCGTGCTGAGTAATGACCAAGGAGAGGGAATATTTCCACAGGCTGGTAATGGGGAAGCTTTGCTTCCTTGTAGTTCCACATCAGCCACGCCTATAGCTCTCCTGACACTGTAGCATCATATATGCGGCCTAGAGGGAAAACTGATTCTGCACATAGCATTTGTTTCCCCAGCCACAGAGTTAGGTAAAAGAGAGAGTCAAGCCTCAGCCAGGTGGGTCTCAATCCAGACAGAAACAAGGCTGATGATCAAATAAGCCCATAACAACTGAATTTAAGCAAGACCAGTTAGCTGAGGAGCAGGCAGGGGAAGAGATAACTAGCTCAGGGTTAAACTACTGTCAGGGGCTCAAGTCCACTGAGACCACAGCTAGGCCTGTTGAAGGCCATTGCTCAGCCATGACAAGGAGTGAAGACTTTCCTTTAAGAATCAATTAGTGATTTGTCCCTATGAGAACATGTAGGTGATTCAAAGCTCTGGGCACAACTGTTCACCTGGTATCTGTGACTAATGTAGCCTAAAGGAACATTTTCTTTTATATTGTTGTGCAATAACATAATCTGAGGATCTGTTGTTTTTCTTGCAAAACTTAAAAAAAATATTTCACAAAAAGCATTTGGCTTTACAGAAAGTGAAGGAAGTATTGCTTACTCTGTATCATGACTTGTTTGAGAATCAAGAAATAAGAATTTTGCTGTGTGAGAAGCTAACATCAGCAACAGCCTCCCCCTCTTCCACCCACATCCCAACATATACCACCTCCAGCCAGTCCAGAGCTCCACTGGCACTCTCATACAGGAGCTTTTTCATTACCGAATCCCAGACACCCCATTCAATTATTAAAGAACGCCCTGTTATATTTATTACAGAGGTGGCTGATATTGCTGCCAATTGTCGAATTTCGGTTTCCCGTGGTTGATTTTCATGCATGAGGAACACACGGCTGCTGGGCGGGCGCCAGCACTCCATCAATCTCTCCAGGCTGCCTCGACCTCAGGATATGTAAGAGTAGCGGATAAATTGGAAGATCAATGACTTGTCCCTCCTGCCGCACCAGCTGCTATTGAGAAATTAATATGAGGATCACTATAAATAAAAGATAAAAGATGATATGGCTTACAGTGTAAAATATTAAGGCTGGACACAATGTGCTGGGGAATCCAAACCAAAATCTAAGCAAATTAACCCTGTAAGGGTCTTCTACCTCCTTTCTAGAAATCGAGTTTGAGAGAGATCATGCTGTAATGTGATATGGGTTTCTTTATATCCTTGATAGAGAAAAAGGAACATTAATGAAATAGTGTCCCTTCTCTTCTCTATGTCATAGAGTTTTTGGACTTGAAGAGATTACAGAAATTATTTATTCCAGTCAACTCATTTAACATGAGAAAACTGCAGACCAGAGAATTAAGTGGTTTGCTCAAGTTTTTGCAGCTAGCTGGTGACAGACCTGCTAATGGGCCTCCGTTCTAATGTTCAGTCCTTTTTTTTTTTTTTTTTTTTTTTAATCAAGCCACCTCCTATCACAAAGGCTCTTAATAAACTCTCATTTTAATTCTCTCTAGGGCTATCCTAAGAAAAGCTCTAATTTGTAATCATGCCAGAAGCAGTAAAAGATGGCGGTATTTCTTAATATGTACTCAAGGCCAAAGATCTATCTGTGGCATATAATAATGTTTGACAGATATCATTTACAAAGCACATTTGTTTCTGAGCATCGCAGAGGACGTTATCCATGTTTCTCCTGGGGCTTAAGAAATGAAACAGATGATCAGACTCAAGAACATATGCAGAGCCCAAGAGGGAATTGGAGGAAGAAAAAGAAAAAAATACCAGAGATAATAGGAGAACACTAGTTGTGGAAAAAATAAGGCCTTGAGGGGCAGCAACTTGACATGAGAATAGAAGCTGAAAGCTGAAGTTGAAGAGTCATAGGTTAATTTTGTTCGAATCTTGAAAAGTCTAAATTCAGTTTTTGGCTCTGGTGCACCATATGCCTGTGTTAATTTTGGTGGCTCAATCCCAAAGCAGCTCTGAACCCCGAAGCGGCTCCTCTGAATTCCCAGTTTCAAGTTCCACTCTGCCCCTGCTGGCATCTCCAGAGATGGGAAACATGGCTGTTATGATTGCCAGACAGCTGAGTTCTGTACATACCTTGATTTGCAATTTTTTTTGGCTACTTCTCAGGACAACTGGTGGAGATTTAGATTCCTTAAAATGCAGTTATGAATCTATTGGCCTCAACTCTAGTTCTACCCATGAATTCATTTGTACTTGGCAAAGACGACTTAATTTCTCATTTGTTATGTCATTTAAACCTCTCTTTAGAGTCTCTCCTCACTCTTACCTGTTAATAATCAGAAGTCAGCTACATGAAACGTTCAATTTGGGTTCCATCTCCTCTAAAGAAAAATGCACTTAAAAAAAAAAGATAAGAGGATTGGCCGGGCATGGTGGCTCACACCTGTAATCCCAGCACTTTGGGAGGCCAAGGTGGACGGATCACCTGAGGTCGGGAGTTTGAGACCAGCCTGACCAACACGGAGAAACCCCGTCTCTACTAAAAATATAAAAAAGTTAGCCAGGCATGGCGGCACATGCCTGTAATTCCAGCTACTCTGGAGGCTGAGGCAGGAGAATTGTTTGAACCTGGGAGGTGGAGGTTGTGGTGAGCCGAGAGTGTGCCACTGCACTCCACCTGGGCAACAAGAGCAAAACTCTGTCTCAAAAAAAAAAGAAGATGACGATTTTATTTAAAACCAAATCATCTACTGAGTGACAGAGGCTGATTCTGCCTTTAGTAGGTTAGAAAGATCCCCAATCTCAAACTCTTACTTTTTCTTAAAAAACAAACAAACAAACAAACAAAAAAAAACTCCTGTCAGTGCTGTTTCTTAAGGATCAAAAAGTATGCATTAGAAAAAAAAAAAGAAAAAAATTAGATATCAATGCCTACTATCCCTGAAGTACCTGCCTCAGTTGAGAAATGAATATAAAGATCATTATAAATAAAAGATAGAGGTGATACAGCTTTTGGAGTAAAATATTAAGCCAGTCATAGTGTGATGTATCAAGTTTAACCAAATTAACCTGTGGGATAAACAGGGGCTTAGTTGTTGTTGCACTTGAAAAATGAACTATTATGAAAAAAAAAAAAGCTTGTATTTGAAAAAGAGGTATCCAGGGGCTCAAAATTGAGAATGCATTTCCTCTCCTTTGAGATCATTTCTGTCAGACACCTGCATGAGATTTGGAAAATGCTTTCCCCTAAGCAACAGAGGCATAGTAATCACTCAACCTTCTGCAAAGGTGCACTAACTTATCTTATTGGTTGATATGGTAGCTGCAAGCCATGTTTAGGGGATGGAGTTATTTTTTGCATTTCCATCCAAAAGCTTCCCTCAGAAAATATGCTTTCCATTGGAATGTACACAAATCATTTTTCTAATATACCATTCATTAGATTAATGTTACTATTAGAGCTGCATAGAGCACATATGTGTCTTGAGCATTTTTCCAGAAATGCATTATATAACACAGGGATTTCTAATTCATAATTGCAAAGATTTCAAAACAGCTCCAGAGGAGACTTTAGAAACAGGCTAGCACCAATGAATTTTTCACTCTTTTGCCTAGTCTCCCCAAATTGTGTCTCTTTTCCAGAAAATGAGATATAAATAAAATCTTGGTCCAGTTGAAGCAATTATTTTGACCTGTTGAGATAGACAGCCAGAGTTTTTCTCTACGTCTGTTGGGTATAGACTCCTTTTCTTGCATTTTTTGACCTTCTCTCTAACCCTGAAAGAATATAGATGGGTTGGGTGACTCACATCCACTTTTGGAGTAGTGCACTGAATTATTTAGCATAAGCAATGGTGGAAAGTGGAGGAGTAAGCGAGGAGAAATAATTTTAAAATATCTTTAGCTGGAGGAAAATTGGCCTACCTACACAAGAGTAAATATGGCATGTGTAGTGATTCAAATATTCAAAGATGTCTGTTTTAGCAATAAAGACCAGATCTGGACACAGTCCCTGGCACAGTCAGACATACACCTGCACGTTCACTATATCAAAAGAACCACAGAAGTGTGTTGAAAACTGCTTAAGTGAGAGACATAAACACAAGTACAGATGAACGGACAGGAATTCAAGGCTTTAAATGCTGGACTGCTGGCAAAACCCTCAGTAGGGTAAGCTCCAGCCAATTTTCAGTTGTGAGACACTAAGTTCACATTGCAGACATGCAAGAATGTTTGTTCTTCCCTGCCTGATATTTTAGGGAGAATATTAAACACCCCTGTTAAATGTCTGCCAGTGATTGCCAGAATTAAGCTTTTGAAAATGATGGCTGTGATCTTTAATAGGGTTGTGCCCTTGTCAAGACTCTCAGGCAGAATTTCCAATGTAATTTCAAACCAGATATTTCTTTTGGATGATGTGCATGTCTGACTCGCTGCAAGAAAACATCCGTGTATAGTTGAAGTTAGGAACCAGCTGGTGTAAATTTGTATGTTATCTCATGACCTAACTTTTTGGCTACTTTTTGTTCTTGTATTGTGGCTAAGCTTGATCTTGTCTCAGGGCCTTTGTGCTTACTGTGTAAAAATAATATTGTTATTCTTTTTCTATAATAACATTTTAGAATAATTGTTTTCCAGAATAATATTTCCAGAAAAATCTCTATAAATTATTCCTTTCTATTCCTTGGCATGTAACTTCAATGTCACCTCCTAAAAAGTCATTTTCTTGATGATCCAGTATCTCAGCTTAGTCACAATTGTATTACCTTAATTCATTTCCTTTGAACCACTTACTAATGTTTCAGGAACAGTAACAGAATAATCATAAAAATAACTATCTCCATTTATTGGTATTTAGATAGACTTCTCAAAGAACACAAACTCCATGATGGCAGAAATTGAATTTCCTTTTTATTCCCTGTCTATGCCAGCCTTGGAATAGTATCTGGCTTAGTGTAGTCACTCAAGGTTTGCTGATTGAGTGTATAAAAATATATGAGTAGACAAATGGATTTGGAATGATTTGAGGTCACTCTTAATGATGGCTTGGGGTTAATGATTAGATTTAAAGTGTAGGTATAAGAGCTGGAAGCGATCTTGTCACATCCTCATAGCTAGGGCAAGATTCCCTTCTGTTGCATCCCGATTGCATAATCAATTAGTCTGTGCTTGAATAACTGTATATGAAAGACTCTAGCCATTGGCACTCTCTTAGCTATTTCAAACCGATCACAGCCTTCCATGGGAATTTGTTTCCTGTTACACAGCTATAACAGAAAACTGATTATCCAGGATCTTTTCACTCAGTCCTTTCAGCTTTTGTTCTTTCTCTAGCTCCTGGAGAACAGACAGGACAGAGTTTCTCCTCTAAATTATATCTTTTAGGTTTACATGCCTGCTTGTAACAAATTTAGTGCACTGTTACAGAAAGATTCAGCGGGATTGTCTGCCATGTATTACTGTATTTCTTGATAGTATTTAGAAATAATTTGTCTTCAGGTTCTACGTTATATTTGAGAAAGTATAGAAGTAGAAGAGATTCAGGGGTTATGTCAGAAGGATCAGACTGGTATTTGAATTTATCCCCTTTAATGTATCTAATGCTGATGCTATGAGGAATTGAACAGTATAGTCACAACATTATTGCCATTGCTTAAAAAATGTATATATGGTAAAAGATATGGTAACTCTGGAACCCCTCTATGATGGGAAAAGCTTCAACTATGTCTTAGACCTCGGAGTATTTCTCAAAACATTGTGATACAAAGCATCTCTCCTTTTCTTGTTTTTTTGTATACACAATTAATTAACAAAAAGCATACCTAATATTCCAGAAATAATGATGGTTTAGTTGACATTTGTGGGGGGTGCATGTTTAAAGGTCCATCATTTGTACATAGCAGTTTAAAGTCACACGAAGCATGGATATTTGGGCCCCAGTGAAAGCCCCATGGAGTCATTTTCATATATGTTCACCACTGTGTATAAATGGGAGAAAAATCAAAACCCCTTGTAGATTATGGTAAGCCAGAACTTCTTTCACGTTTGCTGTGACAAACAGGTACAAAGGTATCAAATACCTGCAAAATAGCCTTGCAGGATTTGATAGAAATCTCAAGTGGGATGTAGAAAATATATAACAAAAAGAAAGGCAAGTCAGAGCTGCTGGGAGACTTTTTCAAGGACAACTGAGTAACAATAGTAACAACAACAATAATAAGACCCATTATAAAAGGCTTAGAATGGCACAAAGTTCTAAGGACTGTACATATATTAACTCTTTACACACCACAACCCTATAAGATGGGTAGAGTTATAACCCTTATTTTTCAAATGAGGAAATGAAACAGAAAGACATGAAGTAAGCTTCCTGAGGTCCCACTAGTAGTAAGTGACAGAGCTAGGCTCTCTAACTTAGAGTCAGTGCTCTTAACCAGTGGGTTGTAAACTATAGGTAATATTAGTACAATTTGAAATAGCTTTACAAATATTATTTTTTACTCCCAAAGTACATAGGGAATACCCAGAGAAATTGGCATTATAATTATTTTGATTTTCTTTACCAGCAATCTGTTAACTTTCTGCAGTTCAGTATTCTTCCCCAACTTCTTAAAAATTCAAGTTACAATCCAAAACAGAAGGGTTAAAGAAAGCAAATTTCTTGGAGATCTCGTTCTAGAAAATAATTAAACGAATGCGGTCCATGAGTATGTAAAAAGAAACCAAAACAAAGGAGGAGACAAGAATCCCAAATGTTTTGATTAAGCTCAACATTCTTAGGTAAAGGGATACTTAATGCTCCATTGATACCCTGCCCACAGATACATCACTCTACAGAAGCCAAGGATCTCTTCTCAACTGCAAACTCACTAATGCTGGGACGGTCACTTCTCTTGTTAAGCCTCCAAGTTTCCCTCATCATTATGAGAGGGAGTTGGAATTAGATTAGTTCTCTCAACCCATTTCTAACATTCTGTGCATCTGTGAGCCTAAGTAAGTGTTGAATATCTTTAACGTGACAGGTTATTTTTTTTCATAACTGCTATTGTTCCCCTGATTTTTGTGTAATTTTTATACATTGTAGACAAGAAAAAGATAACAAACGGAAAGTAAATAACAAACTAATTCCAACTTTCCATTCTCATTTCACTGCCAGTTCTGCAGAAAGCTTTCTGTAGAATTCTGATGCAGACCGTGAAAACTCAGTGCAAGGGTTCCAGGGTCTTTCCCGTATTTGGCCATCTTGTGTTTTCCACTGGCAGTCACCAAAAAGAAATAAAATAACAGGAACTCACATCAACACTAATGGGAAAGAAATCCTTGAACATTTTTTCCCTTGCTATATGAAACTTCAACCATATACAAAAGCACCATTAAAGGTTAAACTCTAAAGGCAACATATTTCTGTGAACAAGAGAACATAACACAAATAATATACAATGCCATCATTATGGACATACACATATACACATATGGTCTCAAAATGTATTCAGAGATATTGACTGGATTAAATTTGAGGTCAGTAGAGAATATGGTTTTGTTGTTGTGGTTTTTTTTTTTTTTTTTTTTTGAAATGGAGTCTCACTCTGTCACCCAGACTGGAGTGCAATGACGTGATCTCGGCTCACTGCAACCTCCGCCTCCCAGGTTCAAGCGATTCTCCTGCTTCAGTCTCCCGAGTAGCTGGGACTACAGGCGCATGCCACCATAACTGGCTAATTTTTTGTATTTTTAGTAGAGATGGGGTTTCACCGTGTTAGCAAGGCTGGTCTCGATCTCCTGACCTCATGATCTGCCCACCTCGGTCTCCCAAAGTGCTGGGATTACAGGCGTGGGCCACCACACCTGGCCAGTAGAACATGTTTTTAAAAGACATACTCAACATACATATCTGTCCTCCTCCCCGCCTCCCACGTATTTAATTCATCCCAGTCATCTCCCCAGTTAGTTTCCCCTATGTTTATTTTAGAATTAGTGATTTTTGGACAGAAGTTAATCTCTATACAGCCACCTATGTCATGGCCCCAAAGTACTAAGCCTTGTTTTTGGCAGCTTGTGGCATTGAGTAGGGAAAGTGCTCAGTCATACAAGAGGAGAATAAAAAGTGAAACTTGGAATAGGACCTTATGTACGGTTCTTAATTCCAAAAGAAGGGAAGAATGAAGGACCTGACAGATGAATCAATGGTAGGATAATTCACCGGTTACTGGCTGCCCTCACTTTACAAGTATTTTAGGCTATAAAATATGCTTGAATAGCTGCATCACTCTCTGATTGGACATACATACATAAGCACAGATTTACCTTCTTGGAATTGTTTTATATGGTGATAATAGGCATAAAGAATGGGAACTATGAACCTATGTCTCCTCCAAGTTGAAGACATTTATTAGAGTACAGATTTAACCAAAACCAAAAATGATGCATTCACTCATGCCAACTGAAACTATATCTTACCATTCCTGTTTGCTAAAGAAAAAAACAAGGCTGTCTCTGAATAGAGTGATAGCATATTTACATAGTCCTTTCAGGTTAAGTCTTGTCAACAGACTTTAGTGTTCACTCACTAAAAGCAAATCAACTCATTTAGTGTTTCAGGAAACATCTCTTCCTTTCATTACCATTAAAGAAATTGTAGCACATGTTGGATACACTACTCTTTAGAATGACATTCTTACACTTATTTATAATAGGACCTGTTATTTTAAATGCAAACTTATAATATGTCAAGCCTCAGAACAAACACCCAGTGTGTTTTTGGAAATCACATGGTTTGGGGTTTTCAAATTTGGCCTCAGACTTGCATCTCAAACGTTGCAATCTGGGCTTATTAAGTGATTTCCTTGCAACCAAGAAAAATTGCTCATCTGAATTTAGAATCCACTTAAATTAATATGATAGTGGTTGATGAAGCAAAGTAGCATAGAGGCTAAGTTCATGTGCTCTGGAGCTGGGCAGTCAGAGTTTGAATTTCATTTCTACCATTTATAGCTGTGCAATCATGGGCAAGTTACTTAACCTCTCTGTGCCTCAATTTCTTCATCTGCACAATGGTGATGAATAATAGTACCAATATCATAAAGTGACTGTAAGGAATGAATAAGTTAGTAATGTTTTTAAGCTTAAAGCAATCAATGCTTGGCTTATAAAATAATTTTTAAATGATAGTAATTATTAGTATTAGTAAAATAATATTCCTATGGTATTTATCAAATTATCTGAAAATATGGGCCTATTATTTCAGTAGTTCTATTTGTTGGCTACATAGATTAGGTAAGCTCATCTTGTTTAATCATAAAACAAAAAGAATAAACAGTTTTTTTAACCTTGTTAAGGAACCCACGTCACATAATTCAGAAGTGTTTCTAACTGGTGGCATCTGCTTTGGCTCTGTCATGGCAAGAGAATGTTTATTGTTCCAGAAAGTGAAATCCTCATATTTGTGTAGCATAAAAGAAAAGCCCTTAATAAGATATATTTCCATACGCACGGTAGTGCCACATATAGTGGAAAATTACCTCTTCTAGGTTCAAATGTTCTGATTCAGAGCTGTCATTGCCTATTATCAGGCAGCAGGAAGGCATAAGTAAGAACTATGCATGTTTGTCATTAGATCCATCTACAACATTGATACTGTCAATCAGCCTCTGACAGCACCTCCCCCCAGCATCTTCCCCCCTGTTCCCCTTTGAGCATGCTTTGATGGAGTCTACCATCAGTGTGGTGAGAGTTTACCGTGTTTATAAGTGTGCAAACAAATTGAAGAGCAAAATTAATAAATATTGACCAAGTTTGTGACTGTAAATACTAGGGAAATAGTTAAATATATGGATACAAGGAGAGAGGCAAATACTCACTTGGCAGGAAACCAATAAAAATGCTTCTTGGTAAACAAAAAGTTCACCTTGTAAACAAAAAGAAATGAAAAGTTTGCCAAAAATGAAGCCCAGTGTAGTGCTACTGTGTAGTGCTACTCTAGCCTGACCGCAGTATTAAAAAAACACACATGCATGCACACACAAAAGGAAGCCCTCTTCACACTAATGCCCCAAGCACTTTAATGGGTCTTTAGATTTGGTAGACAAAGTAGAGTGACAGATGCCCTCTATGAGCTGGGTCCATCAAACAAGCCTGGCACTAACAGAATAAGAAAGGAGTAGCTCCGACAACATGGGCAATTGCATGCTCAAAGCAGTCCTCAGACAGTGAGTAAGTTAGTAGACACAAACATAAACTAAATCTGTTAAGTTTTTGGTTTTGTTGACTGTAGCAACAAAACAGATAGAGAAATGCAGAGGCATAGACTTCTCAAACCCTGGGAAGAGCACTCTCATTCTCTCATTTAGAACTTCAGTTGCCAAAGTCATTGAGCTATCTTCATTGATTGTTCTACAGGACAAAGTCCTTTCTGTTATTCAGGGAGAATATTTCTGCAAATATCTCTGGACTGAAGTTGTAAGACATATTTTGAAAACATGACGGTTGTTTATGAAATAAAGTGATTTTCTTTTCTCATTAAAATCCAGTTATTCACAGGAACAGAAAGCCAAATACCGCATGTTCTCACTTACAAGTGGGAGCTAAACATTGAGTAGACATAGACACAAAGAAGGGAACAATAGGACACTGGGGCCTACTTGAGTGTGGAGGGGTGGGAGCAGGGTAAGGACTGAAAAATCCCCCGTCAGGTACTATGTTCATTACCTGGGTGACAAAATAATCTGTACACCAAATCCCCATGAAACACTACCCATGAAAGAAACGTGCACGTGTGTACACCTGAACCTCAAATAAAAGTTGAAAAGGAAAATAAATAATTAAATTAAATCTAGTTATTTGTAATCCTTGCCAAAGAAAGCCATACAAACAAAATGGAGTAACATCTGTTACAAGATATTTTTTTTCCAATGAAAAATATGTCTTTAAAAATTTCATTGTCATGTGAATCATATATCCTAAGAAATTGAAATAGTTTCATGGTCCTTGAAAAGGTTAACCAAGACACGAGACTTGTACACAAATACACATATACACGGAGAGAATGGGAGTACAACTAAGAGACCACCCCAAATCCCCTTTTATAAATAGGCAGACAAAGCTGTCATTCACAATACTGGCTTGTTGGGAGAAAAGCATCCTCACAAAGGCAGAGAAAAACCTATAGTACATACCAGTTCCATTAAACCTAATTCAATCAATAAATAAATGACTTAATAGGTAGATAAGAAGAATCAATAAAGCTAAGAAAAAAACAGAAAAATTATATCAAAACAACCAAGTATACAAACAGAAAAGAAAATTCCAAAAAAAAAAAAACAGGAATAATTCAGAAGACCAAATATAATTCGGTCAAAACCAAAATAAAGCAAAGGCCGTAATTAGAATTAACAGGAAATTATAGGGGAACATCTTATTGGCTTTTCTCATATACTTATGGCAGAGAAATGCTAACTTAAAATATATAGGTGTGTGTGTATATGTGTGTGTGTGTGTGTGTGTGTAAGCATACAAAATGTATATATTTTAAATATATATATGCACTAATATATATATATATATATATATATATATATATATATGGAGGATGGATAATACAGGAAATATAATATTGTTATAAACGCATTCCAGAAATAGAGGAGATAGTAAGAGTATTGTATTAGCTTCCTGTTGCTGTATTATCAAGTTAACTCAATCTTAGTGACTTAAAATGACACTAATTTATTATCTGTCTTACAATTCTGTAAATCAGAAGTCCAACGTGTGTCTCACTGGACTAAAATCCAGGTGTCAACAGGGCTGCATTCCCTTTTGGAGATTCTAGAGGAAAATCTATTTCCTTGACTTGAAAAAGTCTTCTACAAACTTCCCTTGTTATTCTACTCTATCTCTCTATCTTCAAGTCTGTCAATGGCAGGTTGAGTCCGTCATTACATCATTGACCTTGCTTCCATTGTCACCTTTTATTCACTGACTCTTCCGCCTCTGTCTTTTAAGGATTTTTGCAATTACATTAGGCCAACTTGGGTGATCCATGATAATCTTCTAATCTTAAGGTCAGCTGATTAGCAACCATAATTCCATTTGGATCTTAATTTCCCTTTGCCATGTAACAACATTCTCACATCTTCTAGGGATTAGGCTATCTCTCTCTTTTTTTGTGGGGAGGGGGGCAGCAGGGGCTGCTATTATTCAGACTACCACAGGTAGATCCAGAATCTACAAAGAACTTAAACAAATTTACAAGAAAAAACCAACCCCATCAAAAAGTGGTTGAAGGATATGAACAGACACTTCTCAAAAGAAGACATTTATGCAGCCAACAAACTTATGAAAAAAAGCTTGTCATCACTGGTCATTAGAGAAATGCAAATCAAAACCACAATGAGATACCATGTCATGCCAGTTAGAATGGCGATGATTAAAAAATCAGGAAACAACAGATGCTGGAGAGGATGTGGAGAAATAAGAATGCTTTTACACTGTTGGTGGGACTGTAAATTTGTTCAACCATTGTGGAAGACAGTGTGGAGATTCCTCAAGGATCTAGAACCAGAAATACCATTTGACCCAGCCATCCCATTACTGGGTATATACCCAAAGGATTATAAGTCATTCTACTATAAAGACACATGCACACATATGTTTATTGCAGCATTGTTGACAATAGCAAACACTCGGAACCCACCCAAATGCCTATCAATGATAGGCTGGATAAAGAAAATGTGGCACATATACACCATGGAATACTATGCAGCCATAAAAAAGAATGAGTTCATGTCCTTTGCAGGGACATAGATGAAGCTGGAAACCATCATTCTCAGCAAACTAACACAGGAACAGAAAACCAAACACTGCATGTTCTCACTCATAAGTGGGAGTTGAACAATGAGAACACATGGATACAGGGAGGGAAACATCACACACCGGGGCCTGGCAGGGGCTGGGGGACTAGGAGAGGGATAGCATTAGGAGAAATAGCTAATGGGGATGACGGGTTAATGGGTGCAGCAAACCACCAAGGCACATGTATACCTATATAACAAACCTGCACGTTCTGCTCATGTATCCCAGAACTTAAAGTATAATAATAAAAGATATAATCAAAGGAAGATTTTAAAAATTATTCAGAGCAGAAGGTAAATATGTTTTTTAGTTTACAAGGTTGTATTAAGTGTAGAGAAGGTTAAGTGGTGGAAATTACTTACCAAGACTTCATTTGGCTTTGACCTTCAGAAGATGAAATGGAAGTACAAAAATTTAAAATTTCTAGATAAAATGAATAAAGATTGCATACAAAGCAACAACAAAAAATATTAAAATTAAATTTCTCAGTAGTATTCGATACTATAAGGAAATAAAAAAATCCTTCCAAATTTGAGGAAAAATAATTTTGAATATAAACTGTACAAGAAGTAAAATCGTAACTTACATGTGAAAAGTAAAATTTCTTGCACATCCAAGGATGTAAAAAAATATACAACCCCATCAACTCAGAAAGAAAACTGAAAACAAAATTCTGAAATAGTCACATGTTGCTTAACAATGAGGATACTTTCTGAGAAATCTGTCATTAGGCAATTTTATCATTGTGTGAACATCATAGAATGCACTTACACAAACAGATGGTATAGCCTACCGCACACCTAGGCTCTGTGATATAGCCTATTTCTCTCAGGCTACAAACCTGTACAACAGGTTTCTGCACTGAGTCCTATAAGCATTTGTAACACAATAAGTATTTGTGTATATGTACAAATATATCTATAAATAGAAAAGGTACAGAAAAATATGTCATAAAAGATAAAAATAGTACACCTGTATGGGGCACTTACCATGAATGTATCTTGCAGGAATTGAAGTTGCTCTGGGTGAGTTAGTGAAGGAGTGGTGAGTGAATGTGAAGGTGTAGGACATTACTGTACAGTACTGTAGACTTTATAAACATTGCACATTTATCTACATGTATTAGTCCGTTCTCAGGCTGCTAATAAAGACATCCCCAAGACTGAGTAATTTATAAAGGAAAGATGTTTAATTGACTCACAGTTCAGCATGGCTGGGGACGCCTTAGGAAACTTACAACCATGGTGGAAGCGGAAGCAAACACGTCCTTCTTCACATGGCAGCAGGAGGGAGAATGAGAGCCAAGAGAAGTGGGAAGTCCTTACAAAATCATCAAATCTTGTGAGAACTTACTCACTATCATGAGAATAGCATGGGAAAAACCACCTCATAATTCAAGTAGCTCACACCAGGTTTCTTCCACCACATTTGGGGATTATAGAAATTACAATTCAAGATGAGATTTGGGTGGGGAGACAGCCAAATCATATCACTACACTAAATTCATTAAAATTTTTCTCAATAATAAATTAACTTTAGCTTATTGTATTCTTTACTTTATTAAAATTTTAAATTTTTTAACTTTCTTAACACAGCTTAAACCAAATACATGTGTAGCTATACAATATTTTTCTTTAAATTCTTATTCTATAAGCCTTTTTATTCACAAAACTTTAAAAAAAAACTTTTCTATTAAAAACAACTACATACATTATCCTAGATCTACAGAGGGTCAGAATCATCAATATCTTTATCTTCCACCTCCACATCTTGTCCCACTGATAGGTCTTTAGGGTAAATAATATGCAGGGAGCTGCCATCTCCTGTGATAACAATGCCTTCTTCTGGAAACCACTTGAAGGACCTGCCTGAGGCTGTTTTACAGTTAACATTTTTTTATGAGTATACTCTAAAATAAGATAAAAAGTATAGCATAGTCAATAAATAAACCAGTAACATAGTTCTTATTATCATTTTCAAGTGTTACGTATTATACATAATTGTATGTGCTAGACTTTCATAGGACTGCAGATTAGTTGGTTTGTTGACACCAGCATCACCGCAAACACTTGAGTAACACATTAAGTTATGACATTATGATGGTTATACTGTCACTTTGTGATAGGAATTTTTCAACTCCATTATAATCTGATGGGGCCACTGTCGATGATGGAAATGTGCTTATGTAGTACATTACCGTACTTGGAAAAAACAAAATTTTCAAATGCACAAACCATTCAACTTAGAAAAAAATTACAAAAATTTTCTTAAATTTACAAACAAAAAAGAGATGCAAGAAGGAGACTGTCATGACAATTTAGATGCATCGAGTGCAGAAAACTAAAAACAAAGCTTGATATAAAATTAAGATTTGTTACTCTATCGATAGAATGTTTCCCTTCAGGAGCACTATTTCAGTGATGTGAGCTTATATATATTTTTTTTCCGTTGGGTCTAAGCTTCCTACTTCTTTATGTACAATACAATATACAATATTTTAATTGTTAATGTATCATAAAAATATGTATAATGCATAATACATGATATATATCTTATGTAATTTTTAATGTGATATATATTTTATATATGTATATAAAACTTATAATATCTAGTACATAATATGAAATATGGACACCTTGAGATCACAGGGCACAATACTAGAGAGGATAGAGTTAGAGAAGGAGAGACCTCTAAAGCTTATAGAGGTCCCATTTGTGTTCTCAGCTGAGTACTGATAAGCACATGCCTATGAGGAAAACAATCAAAGGCAGAGGAAGAACCACTTAAAGCATTAGAAGAAACAATAGGCACTAATAAGAGTGAAAACCTTAAGGTTGAACACTCTCATTGAAAGCCAGAGGTTTTCAAATTAGATAAAAGAGAAAGATCTCACTACATGCTATGTAAAATAAACCACAGTAAGTATAAAGCGCAAATGGTTTGAAAGTAAAAAGATGGAAAAAATGTGTACTATGCCTTCAGAAGAACTTCAGAAAAAGGCATAGTTCATCAAGACTCAGAACTGTACACTAAAAGAATTTTACTGCATAAAATTCATACAATAATTTCATCAATGAAAAAATACATCTTATCCTTAAAAATAGTATTTGAGATTTTAAATAATGCAAGCAGAAGGATAAATACAAGTCCTTATAATAATCTCTGTGATTTTGTTAAAAAGGCAAAACTAAGAGCAAGTAGAAAGACCAATACTTAACAATTTTTTACTTTACAATGGTGCAAAATTTTTTTTTAATATAATGTACAGTATCCAATAAATTATGCATGCTATTCAACACAATTATAAAATAACATTTGAATTAGATGATTTTATCCAATTCTAAACTAATATAAGTGTCCTGAGCACATTTAAGGTAGGTTAGGTGGTGCTATGAAGTTTAGTAGGTAAGGTATGTTAAATGTATTTTTCAATTTACAATATTTTCAACTTAATGATGGATTTATTGGGATGTAATGCTATCATAAGTCAAGGAACATCTGTACAAAATATTAATGCCTTGAAGCACTTGAAAGTTTGTTATAAATGCTTTTCCAAGTTGTCACTGTCCCACATCGTTTGTCTGTCTTAATTTTTAGTACCGCTAATTTTCATCTTTATCTACTTTAAAAGTATTTGTGCACAAAGTTGGGAAAAGGCGTGCAAGCCAGATGTCATGTTCAGCTGTAAAAGTTTCAGTGAAGTTTTTGGTGGAAAATAAGGACAAAGTAACAATGAACTTAGCAATGCAATTCAAATCAAATGCTGTGGCAGTCATTTGAGTTATGACTTAATTCCCTTTTTGAAAAGTTCAAAGGGAAAGAAATGATTTCACAATTTCTGGACTGTAAGAAGCGTACGTATAATCAGTCACCCTTGGTTATGTCCATACCCTTTGGTTTTCTTCCCCTGTTCCCCACATGGGGCATATTTTCCAGAGTGGGTGTTGAATAAATGTTAGTGGCATGAATAAAGGAATATCACAGAGTAATATAAAACAAACAGATGACTTTTCTCAAATGAATGTCAAAACCGTGATAATCTGATTGGCCAGATGACTGGGTTAAAAGCCAGTACTAATTTTTATGAATTGTTCATTCATGAAATTGTGTTATACTGTCTCTTACATTTCCTATATCCAGTTTCATTGGTTGGCAAAAATTTAAGAATCTTTTTCCTACCTGATAGTGGGAGTCAACATATATTTTCTTTTCTTTGTCTACCTTGTAGCTGGATGGGGCTCTTTTCCCACCTATGGGCTTAGTGGCTTTAGCCATCTTAAGGCTCCAGTCATTAAAAGTCAACTTATTTCCCTTTGTTCTGGTACCAGTGTGTGAGCCAGGGACTGATATTTTCCCAATTTACAATAATTAAGTACTATCCTCAAGTCTGTGCACAAAATTTTAAAAAATGATATTTTAAAGGAAACAATTAAAAGGCATTGTCTAGGTCATTTAGTATGAGCAGAGTTCCCCAATGTATCTTTTAGCCATGAAACCTAGCATTTAGGAATGTATTATATTCTTTTCCTAATTAATAAATCCAAACTTTATTTCTCAATCGGCTATTTGTGTCATTTTTTTGTTCATGAGTCAAAACCTAAGAATGAATGAGGCATCAGTAGCATGGTGTATTGAACCCTAATATAAGAGTTCTCCAATCTGAGATTCTATACAGGCAACATAGGCAACAGCACCTTTAGTGGCCAGGATCACACAATGGTGGTTCTCACACTTTATTTAAAACTTATCTCAAAACAGAAAGATATGAATGCTATAGACAATTTATTTCATTTCATTTTATAATTTTATTAAGGTATTATTGACATATATTAAATTGCAAATATTTAAAATTAACAATATGATGTGTTATAACATTTGTACCTCCTCATGAAATCATTGTCATGTTCATAATAAAGATTATGCACTTTGGGAAGCCAAGGCAGGAGGATCACCTGAGTTCAGGAGTTCGAGATCAGCCTGGCCAACATGATGAAACCCCATTTCTACTAAAAATACAGAAATTAGCTGGGCATAGTGGTGCACACCTATATTTCCAGCTACATGGGAGGCTGAGGCAGGAGAATCGCTTGAACCCAGGAGGTAGAGGTTGCAGTGAGCCAAGATCATGCCACTGCACTCCAGCCTGGGCGACAGAGCAAGATCTGTCTCAAAAAATAAAAAAATAAAGATAATGAACATATCCATCAACCCCCAAAATTTCCTCATGTCCTTTTATAATTTCTCCCTCTTCCTCTTTCTTGTGCCTGTCCTGCCCAAAGGGAGCTGCTAATCTGCCTTTGGTCACTTTAAATGAGTTTGCATATTTTCATATTTTATATAACTTTGTAGAATGATATAGTATGTACTCTTTATTTTCTGGCCTCTTTTACTTAGCATAATTATTATATTTATTGATGTTGTTCGGGTATGGATAGTTCATTCCTTTTTGTTTCTGTGTAGTATTCCATTGTATGGATATGTTGCAATTTGTTTATCTAGTCACCTCTTGAGAGAATACTTTTTGGAGATGGGGATGGCATTGAGTCTATAGATAAATTTAGAGCCATTTGAGCAATTTATAGCTTGTTACATTGGTACAAAAGTAATTACTAATACTTTTAATGGCAAATTAAATTTTTTGGTTTTGCCATTGCTTTTAATGGCAAAACCTGCAATTACTTTTACATCAATCTAATTACAATATTGAATTTCCAAACTATAAAATGTTATATTTCTCTATTTAAATATTTTCACTTTTCTAAGCAATGTTTTATCATTTTATTATAACAGGGCTTGCAATTATTTTGTCAAATTAACCCCTAAGCGTTTTATAATTTTGATACTATTTTAAGTGGTATTGATCTTTTCATTTTGTTTTTCAATTCATTCATTTTCTAATTTTAAATTTTATATGCTTATATATAAAACTAAAATTAATTTGTGTCCTTTAAACTTACATGCTGTGATATGGCTAAATTTACTCATATTCAGTACTTTGGGAGGTAGATTTCTTAGGATTTTTTATGCACACAGTCATAATCCACCTCTTATTCATTTTCTTGCCTTATCACATTGGTGAGGACCTGGAGTACCATGGTAATTAGAAGTAGTAGAAACAGTCTGATTTGCTCAGTTCCTGATTTTAGGAGGGAAATGTTGACTCTTTTACCATTAAGGTATAGGGTTTTCTTAGACATTTTTCCCCTTGTTCCCAGAAAGGGGTTCCGATCCAGACCTCAAGAGAGGATTATTGGATCTCACGCAAGAAATAATAACGGGTGAGTCTAGAGTGCAAAGCAAAAGCAAGTTTATTAGGAAAGTAAAGGAATAAAGAATGGCTACTCCATAGACAGAGCAGCCCTGAGGGCTGCTGACTGCCCATTTTAATGGTTATTTATTGATTATATGCTAAACAAGGGATGGATTATTCATGCCTCCCCTTTTAGACCATATAGGGTAACTTCCTGATGTTGCCATGGCATTTGTAAACTGTCATGGGGCTGGTGGGAGTGTAGCAGTGAGGACCATCAGAGGTTACTCTCGACACCATCTTAGTTTTGGTGGGTTTTGGCCAGCTTCTTTACTGCAGCATGTTTTATCAGCAAGGTCTTTATGACCTGTATCTTCTGCTGACCTCCTATCTCATCCTGTGACTTAGAATGCCCTAACCATCTGGAAATGCAGCCCAGTAGGTCTCAGCCTCATTCTACCCAGCCCCTAATCAAGATGGAGTTGCTCTAGTTCAAATGCCTCTGAAACTCTGGATGTGAAAGTTTTGAGTGTTAAAGGAACTTTTCATTTTAGGAGCTAACTTTACTCCCATGTGGTCATATACGCTGTACATTTTGTCCTAAGATATTTTGACTCAATATTCATGAGGGTTATTGCTTTGTAGTTTTATTTTTTTATTTTCTTGCAAGGTCTTTCTCAGGATTTGGTTTTGAAGTATTGTTAACCTCATAAAATGAGTTCAAAATGTTTTTTCGCTTCGTCTTTTTTTCCAAAAGAGTAAAGTCATCTTGGCCTGTAGTGTAATTTGTGGGAAGATTTTAGATTTTAAGTAAGAATGCAATTTCTATAATGAGAATAAAGCTATTAACATTCTATTACTTCTGATGTCAGTTTTGATAATTTTTATCTTTTAAAATTTAACCTAAGTTATTCAACTTGTTGACAAAGTTATTCACAAACTTTTTTTCTTACCTTTTTGAAAGTCAGTAAGCACTATAGTAGTGTTTCCTCTTTCATTCCTGATATTAGAAATTTGTGTCTCATTGATCACTGAATCTCTATTATTAGGACAATGCAGATAATATCGTAAAAAGTTGTTAATATTGTTTAAAAATACCACTTACGTTCTTACCTCAACTAGGATATACAGCCCCTTCATTCGTTGCTAATCTTCTGTTGAAATGGCATTTCTTCCTTTAATTTGCCTTTCACTGACTGTTAGTGTTATTCTGCATCTTTTCACAGGTTTATGGATTATTTGCCTTTTTCTATGACTTCTATATTTGTATTTTAAGCCTATTTTTACACTGTGATGTTTATATTTTTCTTATTAATTTGTAAACATGGTTTATATTTAGGAGTATTCATCCTTTGTTATATATGGTACAAATATTATCTCCAAGTCCATCATTTTATTTTTACTTTGTATATATCACCTTTTATCACATAGAATCTTTCATACTTTATAATTTAAATATGTGAATCTTTACAGCTTTCAGGTTTACTGAAAATATTTTTCTGTTTTTATAATGACAATTTTAATCCATCTATAATTTATTTTTTAATATAGCCTGTGGTTAAAAAAACTAACATTATTATTTTCTATGGTGGCATATGGTTTTCTCAGCATCAATTTTGAATGATTAACTTGAATCTTTAAATTATAATTTTAGTTTATCATGATCAAACTTTCTAGATTTAGATCTGTTTGTATTTTCTGCCTAATTTGTGTATGTATTTATTCATGTAGTACTGCCATAATGTTTTAATTGTAGTAACTTTTAACTAAATGATACAGCTATCTCTGAGTAAATGGATACTCACCTTCTAATACGTTTTATTGCTTGTGTCTGAATGCTTCCAAATTATATTCATTACTCAAGTTCTTAACTATTTACCCTTAATATTAATCCAGAGCTGCTGTATATTAAAAACTGGACTAAAATAGCTAAGTAATGTTTTTCAGTTTTTATTTATATTCCTAGATTTTTAAAATGAGAGAGTAATAGAATGTAATATTTTTTAAAAGCTCATAGTTTCTATCTCTAATTAAAACAAAATACCCTGTAGAATACCCTTGTGTCATTTACCCGGTTTCATTAATACTGGCTACTGAAGTTAATTTAAATTCACTCTTGTAAAGTGGGATTTCAGTATCAGCATTTTTTCTCTGTTAGCATACTCAGTGAGACTTATAAATAGTTATCTGCTTGGCAGTAAACACTAAGCAGGCTTGCCTATTGCAAATAATCTCAGCCAATAAGTGTTATTTATGTTCTATTTAGGAATAAAGATATTAATCTCAGATCACAAAAGGACATTTGTGTTAAAGCAATTCTGCTTTGATTAGTTGCATATGCAAATATTACTCAATCTCTTTCATCTCCTTCTTTGACAGTTGTATGGAAAGAAAACTAAATGCACAAATGCAGTCAAATCTACGATTAATACAATGAAACTGTGAGAACTGAATAACCAATGCATGTAGAATTACCTCTCATTCTGATTGGATAGTTTTTAAATGTTGACTAAAATTTAAATAAATAAATACAAAAAGAAGCTGTCTGAAATGACCTGTTATTATTTTATACCCAGATAAAATCTGGGTTTCCACTGATATGAGAAGGAGCTTCTCTCTTTAAGGAGGTTTGGGTTTTTTGGTACTGTTTTCTGCACATTCTCTCAATCTGCTTTTGGAGTTTTTACTCAAATCCTTTATCTTTTGATTTTGGGGGAAAAAAATATAGAGGCTGCACTAGATTCTGCCAAATCAGATAGAATTTTGGAGTCTTTCTCTCTCCTGGACAGCTACTGTTAATTGGTATGACATAGGCCTTTGTTTTGTTTGGCTGTGGTTAGTGTGTTTCTTTGCTGGTTTTTTTAAAACGTATTTTTAGTATTAATTTGTTTAGATTGAGAGGGTTGGGAGTTATTCTTTCAAAGGTTATCCCTTCATTTTGGAAGGCTTTTTAAATTGTGATATTGCATGCAAAATAATTTAATCCTGAACTGCATATTTCCTTTTTTCTAAGCTGTTTCCCTCAGATGTGGACCCACATTATTGACTAAGAATGAAAGGAATTCAGACCCGGATGTCTTTCCCTTGTAAAGCAGAGAATATAGAAAACAATGAAATTTGGGGTCCCTACTTCTCTTGCTTCACCTTTTCATCTTCCTCCTCCACCTTCTTCTTGTTTGCCAATCACCTCAGTTACTCACTGTATTTTATGTTTCTAGCATGGCCTCGAAAATATCCTCACTTAACTGACTCCACAGTGATGGAGTAGTGGATTGCTGGAGGGACCAATATGTAGACACCCTTAGATAGAGGCTCCTTGTTTTTTTTTTTTTATTATACTTTAGGTTTTAGGGTACATGTGCACAATGTGCAGGTTTGTTACATATGTATCCATGTGCCGTGATGGTTTGCTGCACCCATTAACTCGTCATTTAGCATTAGGTATATCTCCTAATGCTGTCCCTCCCCCCTCCCTCCAACCCACAACAGTCCCCAGAGTGTGATGTTCCCCTTCCTGTGTCCATGAGTTCTCATTGTTCAATTCCCACCTATGAGTGAGAACATGTGGTGCTTGGTTTTTTGTCCTTGCGATAGTTTACTGAGAATGATGTTTTCCAGTTTCATCCATGTCCCTACAAAGGAGATGAACTAATCATTCTTTATGGCTGATAGTATTCCATGATGTATATGTGCTACATTTTCTTAATCCATTCTATCGTTGTTGGACATTTGGGTTGGTTCCAAGTCTTTGCTATTGTGAATAGTGCCACTATAAACATACGTGTGCATGTGTCTTTATAGCAGCATGATTTATAGTCCTTTGGGTATATACCCAGTAACGGGATGGTTGGGTCAAATGGTATTTCTAGTTCTAGATCCCTGAGGAATCGCCACACTGACTTCCACAATGGTTGAACTAGTTCACAGTCCAACCAACAGTGGAAAAATGTTCCTATTTCTCCACATCCTCTCCAGCACCTGTTGTGTCCTGACTTTTTAATGATGGCCATTCTAACTGGTGTGAGATGGTATCTCATTGTGGTTTTGATTTGCATTTCTCTGATGGCCAGTGATGATGAGCATTTTTTCATGTGTTTTTTGGCTGCATAAATGTCTTCTTTTGAGAAGTGTCTGTTCATATCCTTCGCCCACTTTTTGATGGGGTTGTTTGTTTGTTTCTTGTAAATTTGTTTGAGTTCATTGTAGATTCTGGATATTAGCCCTTTGTCAGATGAGTAGGTTGCAAAAATTTTCTCCCATTCTGTAGGTTGCCTGTTCACTCTGAGGGTGGTTTCTTTTGCTGTGCAGAAGCTCTTTAGTTTAATTAGATCCCATTTGTCAATTTTGGCTTTTGTTGCATTGCTTTTGGTGTTTTAGACATGAAATCCTTGCCCACGCCTATGTCCTGAATGGAATTGCCTAGGTTTTCTTCTAGGGTTTATATGGTTTTAGGTGTAACATGTAAGTCTTTATTCCATCTTGAATTAATTGTTGTATAAGGTGTAAGGAAGGGATCCAGTTTCAGCTTTCTACATATGGCTAGCCAGTTTTCCCAGCACCATTTATTAAATAGGGAATCCTTTCCCCATTGCTTGTTTTTGTCAGGTTTGTCAAAGATCAGATAGTTGTAGGTATGCAGCATTATTTCTGAGGGCTCTGTTCTGTTCCGTTGATCTATGTCTCTGTTGTGGTACCAGTACCATGCTGTTTTGGTTACTGTAGCCTTGTAGTATAGTTTGAAGTCAGGTAGCATGATGCCTCCAGCTTTGTTCTTTTGGCTTAGGATTGACTTGGTGATGTGGGCTCTCTTTTGGTTCCATATGAACTTTAAAGTAGTTTTTTCCAATGCTGTGAAGAAAGTCATTGGTAGCTTGATGGGGATGGCATTGAATCTATAAATTACCTTGGGCAGTATGGCCATTTTCACGATATTGATTCTTCCAACCCATGAGCATGGAATGTTCTTCCATTTGTTTGTATCCTCTTTTATTTCATTGAGCAGTGGTTTGTAGTTCTCCTAGAAGAGGTCCTTCACATCCCTTGTAAGTTGGATTCCTAGGTATTTTATTCTCTTTGAAGCAATTGTTAATGGGAGTTCACTCATGATTTGGCTCTCTATTTGTCTGTGATTGGTGTACAAGAATGCTTGTGATTTTTGTACATTGATTTTGTATCCTTAGACTTTGCTGAAGTTGCTAATCAGCTTAAGGAGATTTGGGGCTGAGATGATGGGGTTTTCTAGATATTCAATCATGTCATCTGCAAACAGGGACAATTTGACTTCCTCTTTTCCTAATTGAATACCCTTTATTTCCTTCCCCTGACTGATTGCCCTGGCCAGAACTTCCAGCACTATGTTGAATAGGAGTGGTGAGAGAGGGCATCCCTGTCTTGTGCCAGTTTTCAAAGGGAATGCTTCCAGTTTTTGCCCATTCAGCATGATATTGGCTGTGGGTTTGTCATAGATAGCTCTTATTATTTTTGGATACATCCCATCAATACCTAATTTATTGAGAGTTTTTAGCATGAAGAGTTGTTGAATTTTGTCAAAGGCCTTTTCTGCATCTATTGAGATAATCATGTGGTTTTTGTCTTTGGTTCTGTTTATGTGTTGGATTACATTTATTGATTTGCGTATGTTGAACCAGCCTTGCATCCCAGGGATGAAGCCCACTTGATCATGGTGGATAAGCTTTTTGATGTGCTGCTGGATTCGGTTTGCCAGTATTTTATTGAGGATTTTTGCATCAATGTTCATCAAGGGTATTGGTCTGAAATTCTCTTTTTTGGTTATGTCTCTGCCAGATTTTGGTATCAGGACGATGTTGGCCTCATAAAATGTGTTAGGGAGGATTCCCTCTTTTTCTATGGATTGGAATAGTTTCAGAAGGAATGGTACCAGTTCCTCTTTGTACCTCTGGTAGAATTCGACTGTGAATCCATTAGGTCCTGGACTCTTTTTGGTTGGTAAGCTATTGATTATTGCCACAATTTCAGAGCCTGTTATTGGTCTATTCAGAGATTCAACTTCTTTCTGGTTTAGTCTTAGCAGGGTGTATTTGTCGAGGAATTTATCCATTTCTTCTAGATTTTCTAGTTTATTTGCATAGAGGTGTTTGTAGTATTCTCTGATGGTAGATTGTATTTCTGTGGGATCAGTGGTGATAATCCCTTTATCATTTTTTATTGCATCTATTTGATTCTTCTCTTCTTCTTTATTAGTCTTGCTAATGGTCTATCAATTTTGTTGATCTTTTCAAATAACCAGCTCCTGGATTCATTAATTTTTTGAAGGCTTTTTTGTGTCTCTATTTCCTTCAGTTCTGCTCTGATTTTAGTTATTTCTAGCCTTCTGCTAGCTTTTGAATGTGTTTGCTCTTGCTTTTCTAGTTCTTTTAATTGTGATGTTAGGGTGTCAATTTTGGATCTTTCATGCTTTCTCTTGTGGACATTTGGTGCTATAAATTTTCCTTTACACACTGCTTTGAATGTGTCCCAGAGATTCTGGTATGTTGTGTATTTGTTCTCGTTGGTTTCAAAGAACATCTTTATTTCTGCCTTCATTTCATTATGTACCCAGTAGTCATTCAGGAGCAGGTTGTTCAGTTTCCATGTAGTAGAGCGGTTTTGAGTGAGTTTCTGAATCCTGAGTTCTAGTTTGATTGCACTGTGGTCTGAGAGACAGTTTGTTATAATTTCTTTTACATTTGCTGAGGAGAGCTTCATTTCCAAGTATGTGGTCAGTTTTGGAATAGGTGTGGTGTGGTGCTGAAAAGAATGTGTATTCTGTTGATTTGGGGTGGAGAGTTCTGTAGATTTGTATTAGGTCCACTTTGTGCAGAGCTGAGTTCAATTCCTGGATATCCTTGTTAACTTTCTGTCTTGTTGATCTGTCTAATGTTGACAGTGGGGTGTTAAAATCTCCCATTATTATTGTGTGGGAGTTTAAGTCCCTTTGTAGGTCACTCAGGACTTGCTTTATGAATCTGGGTGCTCCTGTGTTGGGTGCATGTATATTTAGGATAGTTAGCTCTTCTTGTTGAATTGACCCCTTTACCATTATGTAATGGCCTTCCCTTGTCTCTTTTGATCTTTATTGGTTTAAAGTCTATTTTATCAGCGACTAGGATTGCAATCCCTGCCTTTTTTTGTTTTCCATTTGCTTGGTAGATCTTCCTCCATCCCTTTATTTTGAGTCTATGTGTGTCTCTGCATGTGAGATTGGTTTCCTGAATATAGCACACTGATGGGTCTTGAGTCCTTATCCAGTTTGCCAGTCTGTGTCTTTTAATTGGAGCATTTAGCCTATTTACATTTAAAGTTAATATTGTTATGTGTGAATGTGATCCTGTCATTATGACGTTAGTTGGTTATTTTGCTCATTAGTTGATGCAGTTTCTTCCTAGCCTCGATGGTCTTTACAATTTGGCATGTTTTTGCAGTGGCTGGTACCAGTTGTTCCTTTCCATGTTTAGTGCTTCCTTCAGGAGCTCTTTTAGGGCAGGCCTGGTGATGACAAAATCACTCAGCATTTGCTTGTCTGTAAAGTATTTTATTTCTCCTTCACTTATGAAGCTTAGTTTGGCTGGATATGAAATTCTGAGTTGAAACTTCTTTTCTTTAAAAATGTTGAATATCGGCCCCCACTCTCTTCTGGCTTGTAGAGTTTCTGCTGAGAGATCAGCTGTTAGTCTGATGGGCTTCCCTTTGTGGGTAACCCGACCTTTCTCTCTGGCTGCCCTTAACATTTTTTCCTTCATGTCAACTTCGGTGAATCTGACAATTATGTGTCTTGGAGTTGCTCTTCTTGAGGAGTATCTTTGTGGCGTTCTCTGTATTTCCTGAATCTGAATGTTGGCCTGCCTTGCTAGATTGGGGAAGTTCTCCTGGATAAATATCTTGCAGAGTGTTTTCCATCTTAGTTGCATTCTCCCCATCATTTTCAGGTACACCAATCAGATGTAGATTTGGTCTTTTCACGTAGTCCCAAATTTCTTGGAGGCTTTGTTCGTTTCTTTTTATTCTTTTTTCTCTAAACTTCCCTTCTCACTTCATTTCATTCATTTCATCTTCCATCACTGATACCCTTTCTTCCAGTTGATCGCATCGGCTCCTGAGGTTTCTGCAATCTTCGCATAGTTCTCAAAACTTGGCTTTCAGCTCCATCAGCTCCTTTAAGCCCTTCTCTCCCTTGGTTATTCTAGTTATCCATTCGTCTAATTTTTTTTCAAAGTTTTTAACTTCTTTGCTATTGTTTTGAATTTCCTCCCATAGCTCAGATTAGTTTGATCATCTGAAGCCTTCTTCTCTCAACTCGTCAAAGTCATTCTCCATCCAGGTTGGTTCCGTTGCTGGTGAGGAACTGCGTTCCTTTGGAGGAGGAGAGGTGCTCTGCTTTTTAGAGTTTCCAGTTTTTCTGCTCTGTTTTTTCCCCATCTTTGTGGTTTTATCTACTTTTGGTCTTTGATGATGGTGATGTACAGATGGGTTTTTGGTGTGGATGTCCTTTCTGTTTGTTAGTTTTCCTTCTACCAGACAGGACCCTCAGCTGCAGGTCTGTTGGAGTTTGCTAGAGGTCCACTCCAGACCCTGTTTGGCTGAGTGTCAGCAGCGGTGGCTGCAGAACAGTGGATTTTCGTGAGACCACAAATTCAGCTGTCTGATAGTTCCTCTGGAAGTTTTGTCTCAGAGGAGTACCTGGCTGAGTGAGGTGTCAGTCTGTCCCTACTGGGGGGTGCCTCCCAGTTAGGCTGCTCGGGGGTCGGGGACCCACTTTAGGAGACAGTCTGTCCATTCTCAGATCTCCAGCTGCGTGCTGGGAGAACCACTACTCTCTTCAAAGCTGTCAGACAGGGACATTTAAGTCTGCAGAGGTTACTGCTATCTTTTTGTTTGTCTGTGCCCTGCTCCCAGTGGTGGAGCCTACAGGGGCAGGCAGGCCTCCTTGAGCTGTGGTGGGCTCCACCCAGTTCGAGCTTCCTGGCTGCTTTGTTTACCTAAGCAAGCTTGGGCAATGGCGGGCGCCCCTCCCCCAGCCTCGCTGCTGCCTTGCAGTTTGATCTCAGACTGCTGTGCTAGCAATCAGCGAGATTCCATGGGCATAGGACCCTCCGAGCCAGGTGTGGGACACAATCTCCTGGTGTGCCGTTTTCCAGGCCCGTTGGAAAAGCACAGTATTAGGGTGGGACTGACCCGATTTTCCAGGTGCCATCTATTACCCCTTTCTTTGACTAGGAAAGGGAACTCCCTGACCCCTTGCACTTCCCGAGTGAGGCAATGCCTCGCCCTGCTTCAGCTCACGCACAGTGCGCCACACCAACTGTCCTGCACCCACTGTTTGGCCCTCCCTAGTGAGATGAACCCGGAACCTCAAACAGAAATGCAGAAATCACCCGTCTTCTGTGCCGCTCACGCTGGGAGCTGTAGACAGGAGCTGTTCCTATTTGGCCATCTTGGCTCCACCCCCCGAGGCTACTTGTAAATATAGTCAAGAGGGGTGATCAGCCTATCTTCTCACTTCAACTATGAGATGAGTTTCTTATTTCTAAGAAAACTGACTGTAAACCAAAAATAAAATTCTGAGTCCTCCCACTGACTGAATGGGAACCTCCTCTTAAGGAAAGGTAACCAAACAAACCTGAAAAACTAGTTCAGGCCATGACAGAACCGGGGGGGTGGGGGGGGAGGTGGTCAGAATATGCCTCATTATACTCCTTTCTCCTCAGAGTTCCTGAACTCAACTGACCAGTATTAACATTAAAATAGACATCCTAAGACTGAAAGAACAGACGATTTGTAGCCATAATATACCAATGCCAGCCTGACTCTTGAATAACATCACAAGACAGATCACAGGTTCTTCAAAGGAAATCAAAGTATTTCACCCCAAAATACATTTCTTTGGCACATTTTGAAATGGCCCTGTAAAACTGTCTCTTGTAGGAGGAAATTTGCATTCTGTAGAGAATTTCTTTTCTTTACTAGGTCTCTTAGGAGAGTCTGACACCTTTGATAAGAGGCATTCCCATCTATTTTCTCTAAAGCCTGCTATATGGAGGCTTCGTCTATAAGACAAGAACCTTAGCTTTCACAACCGCCTCCACCACACATCCCGCCCCTTACATTAACCCAAGCTTGTTTCAACTCCTCAGGCAGTGCTTAACTCCTTCAACCAACTGCCAATCAGGAAATCTTTAAATCTACCTATGAGCTGGAAGCCCACCTTTCGAGGTGTCCTGTCTCTCTGGACCAAACCAATGTACACCTTGCTTGTATTAATTTGTCTTTACCTGTAACTTCTGTCTCTCTGAAATGTATAAAATCAAGCTGTAATCCAATAACCTGGGACATATTCTCTCAGGACCTCCTGGGGCTGTGTCACAGGTTATGATCCTTAACCTTAGCAAAACAAACTTCTAAATTGATTGAGTTCTGTCTCAGATACTCTTTGGTATATAAGACCTATGTTCAGTTGAAATGGAAGATGGCCATTTATCTCAGAACATCTATCTAGAATTTCTTGGATGTCCTCCCACTATTATGCTTCTTCTTTAATTTTACTTATGAAATTGTGACTATTTTAATGAATAGAAGAGAGATTTAAAAATAAATGATAAAAACATTCTCAGTAGTCTAGGGTTCAGGGTTAGTTGGCAGTGAAAACTGCTGAATGTTAAAAGAGTAATGCTGGTATGCTAGACTATTGTAACACTTTCTCTTTGAGTTTGTCTTACTTGAAATTACAAGATTCTGTATGGCTCAGGAAAAAGACTGATAATTAGTAACATTTTGCTTCTACTTCTATTGTCCACTGAAGATCATTTTGCTTCATTAGTTGGTCAGTAGAAAGGAAGCTCCATGATCTGTTGAACAAGTGTATTACAGTATGAATCTATGACAAAAGGAAGTTTGAAATGACTTCTTTCTTCTGGCATCCCAATATAAGTGTCTTTTGGTAAAACGAGTTACTTTTATGTCAAATGGCTGGTTGGCAATATAATTTTTTAAAGACAGGAAGCTGAAAGATGCTATTCCCAAACAAAGCATCTGCAGTGTTAACATCTGTATTTGAGCATCTTTTATTTTCCAAAGGGGTGCAAGAGATAAGAAAGGAAGAGAAATCCACTTGAATAAAGCTTTTCAAAATGGATGGAGCAGAAAGCATTCCCAGACGCAGGTCAAGTTCAACCCAAGAACATGTCTCTCAGTGCTTTCACAACTAGTTAAAATACAAGACCAATAATACCTCAGCTCTCAAATCAGTGCTGAAATCCAGCAGAAGGTTGTTAATATTGATATGGTTAATATACATCAAACAGGATTCCTTTAATTTTCTGAATCAAAAAATTCTCCACAGTGTTGACATTTCCTTACTGAACTCTCAGGATTGTTTGGCTTCAAAGGCTGTTGGGCCCAAGACGCATTTTGTTTTAAATAATCCTTCATAAAAAATTCAGCTTTCAGTCTAATATGATTGAAACTCAGCTTGAGTGTGTTTTATAATGCGTTGAACTGGAAAGACTATAGGCACTGAATTATTCAAAACATGGTAGGCAAACGAGTGATATGTGTTCTCATGTGGGGAGGGGGCGATCAAAGAAATCAGTGAGACTTGATATGTCTTGTTATCTCATTTTATTTACCTTTTAGAACTCCTCCAAATATTAGAGGAAAGAAATCAATATCAATTTTCACCTCTGTCACGTTCCACACTTCAATTATTAATGAATGTCAAATTTGACCACAGTTCTCTGTACCACCTGCACTGCAATAATATTTCTGAGCCTTTATTAAAAATGTAAAATTGTCATTGAATTTCCAAATATGATTCTCCAGTGGCTAATTTGGCTTGTTTTATTAATAAGCGGGTTCTGATGAGTAGTACTAATTTAATATGCCTGCATGTAAGATTAAACTATAAATTATTCCTGCTGAAGGTGATGAGATATGACTGCTGTGTGGTTCTTGGGCAATAACCTTCCTGAATTAACCCTGCAAGCACACAATTCCTGGAAGAAACCATTACTTCATATAGCAAAAATCCTGATATCTCTTTGTATGTTTGCTTTAGCAGAAGAGTGTGCACAAACACGCGTAAAACACATGATGGGTGACAAAATACACATGCATACCATATGTGGCTTACTTGAATTTCCAAATAAAATTTCTCCAAAGGAAATGACTTTACTAGTGATTTGTATAGTTTATTAATTTTGGCCACATTAAAATACCTCATGAAATCACTTACCATTCTGCTGTCAATCTGATGTTTTCAATTCTGAGATGCTGAATATAAATTAAAGCAATTATTAGAGTCCTGGACCATGCAAAACTCTTTAGTTACAGGAAACCTGGTGATTGGAGGTCAAAATTGCCACCAAATATTTCTGTACTCCAAGAGACAATTGGAATATCAATGTGTATCTGCTTAAGGATAGAATGTTTCTAGGAAGAAACTAGGTATATTTTATTTTATACTAGAAGGAGTCAACAGCCAGGGCTGTGGATAGGTGAGTAGATGAGACTTTCATTGCTTTGTACAATAAGCCACAAACAATACAGGAAGTAGCCTCTAGCTTTTTATTTGTCTTTTGTACTAAGCTTTCTTTAGTATATTGCTCCTGATCAATTACACTTAAATCAACAGGAGTTGCTTGAACATTGGACAGTTGTGTTCCCATGCCCTAAAGCATTTTTGAGGGTTACTGAGATAGAACTAATTAAAAAATACTCCCTCTAAATTTTCTTTAGTGTGGCATCAATGAACATAGCTTAGAGGAAAAGAATTCCACCTTGATTTCCTGGTCTGCCACTCTAAGGCCAGGCAAACAGAAACCTTCAGAGCAAAACACTTCTACATTTGCTCCAAGTTGAGAATTTGGTCTCCATATTCTTACATAAAAGGTAAATGAAGGCCTAATTTCCCTATAATCATTTTCGAAAGAATAAATATAGTTAGTCATTCATAAGTGATAATGAAAATTAGGATTTTCAAATATCTAACATTTCACCAATTGCTTAGCATATTTTTGTTGAATAGTGTTTTATTTTTATCTTGAAAAGCCACTATTCACAGTCATAAACTTTTGCATTCACTTTAACTACCAAGACTGAACAGTTGCTTGACCTATAAATGCAATAAAGCATCAGGTCACAGCAGAATCACAACAAATATTTTATTTCATATCAGAGTGAATTGATTGTTCAGGTGCAAAACTAGAATACCTTCATTTTTACTCTTTTTTCTGGCTTTAGATTATTGCATTCTGAACAGAATGGTTTTACTTGAGAAATGTAAAGGAGAAATGTTCACTTTTCTTAACATGGAAATTGATAACCTTAGTAGACAGAGCCAAGAAATGTTTTTATGCAGCTGAATTCATGTTTTCAGTGATGATTCAAGGTTTAATAGGAATTTCTTCCACCACTCCAAAATCTGAGCGTGATCAGCTTCTCATCAAAGTTCATGACAGGCCATTATCTGTTCTGTAGAAAGGAAAATCAAAATACTATGGTTCTCTAGTGTGTTATTTGACTTATTAACCAATGGACAACCATTGAGTGAAGACATCATTGCTTTAAAAAAACTGTTAAGGTGAAACTTAATGTATCCCGGTGTTGTGGCCTGATTTGGAAGCTTAGTTTCTGAGCATTTTATAATGTACCAAGGAGAATAGACCCAGGGATATCTTCCATAGGCCCATAGTGAATGTTTGTTCAATGGGGAAAAAATGAATATATAGTTCAGGAGAGACATCTGACAGGTAATTGACATTTCTGAGTGATAATGCTCAAACTCATCTATCATCAAACGCTGTGAAGTATTCTTCTGAAATGAACTTTCTATAAATAAGAAATAAAAATTCAATTATGGAAGGACTTCCAGTTTCATCTCTGATGTATAAAATGCTTGGCAGTTGTCACTCCATCTTTACGAGATAAAGCTAAACAAACTGAAAATCAATGACTTTTCTTAGATCCACAAGAAAACTGAGGTTGCAGGATAAACTGCCACAGCCCGGAATGTGGAGAGAGAGGTGATTCCAGTGAGTCACAATAGAAATCAGATCTGCTTACCTGGAGCAGAAGTGGCTAGAGTAATAACTGGTAGGTACAATTATAATTGCCCGATGGGTTCTTCCTGTCCATTACACAGACAAAATCAATTCACTGAGACCAGGGCATTGCAGTAAAGAAAGAGTTTAACTGATGCAAGGCTGGCCACATTATGTGGGAGAGAGTTATTACTCACATCAATCTCCCCATAAATTTGGAGGCTAGGGTTTTCAAAAATAGTTTGGAGGGCAGGGGGCTACGGTATGGGTGGTGCTGATTGGTTGGGAATGCAATCATAGGAATTTGGAAAATGGTCCTTGTGCACTGAGTTTACTTCTAGGTGGGGGCCACAGGACTGGTTGAGTCATGGATCTGGGTGGGGTCATCAAATTGTCAGAAATGTAAAAACCTGAAAAGACATCTCGAAAGGCCAATCTTAGGTTCTAAAATAGTGATGTTAATTACAGGAGTAATTGGGGAAGTTACACATGTTGTGACCTCCAGAACAATGGCTCGTAATCATTTAACTATGCCTATATTTTAGCAGAATTTGGGCTCCTCTTATTCTTCTAATCTGGTGGTCTTTTCATGAGTTTTACAAAGGTGGTTTAATTTTGGGGAAGGGCTATTATCATTTAAACTATAAACTAAATTTCTCCAAAAGTTAGCTTGGGCCAAGGCATGGAATGACCAAGAGCAGTTTAGAGGTTAAAGGCAAGAAGGGGGTTGGTTAGATACATCAGATCTCTTTCACTCTCACAATTTTCTCACTTTTGTAATTTTTGCAAAGGTGATTTCACACTTAAATGGTAATTTTGATAAAACTGGAGGCTGAGTGTGGACTAGCATGAGAGTGAAAAACTCTGGTATCTGCAGCCTTTGGGGATTTCATACTTTTGTGAAATTTACCTCCAGGAATCATATCAGGTTCTCACACTGAATAAAGATGAGAAGATGCACTCATGAAGATCAGAGGAAGATTCACTCATGGCTTCGTCAGTAGAGGGGAAGTTTAATCATTGTGAAATATATGCAGAGAGTTTTCCATAAAAAAGGCCTACTCTTCAGGAGGAAGATTTTGCCAGAACTTTAACACAGCTGGAATAAGGATCTTCTTCCCTCTCCAGCCCCGTTTATTTTTATCTTACCTAAG
Organism: Nomascus leucogenys; assembly: GCF_006542625.1. Taxonomy (NCBI): domain Eukaryota; kingdom Metazoa; phylum Chordata; class Mammalia; order Primates; family Hylobatidae; genus Nomascus; species Nomascus leucogenys. The sequence goes on along the minus strand of NC_044381.1, from coordinate 53,207,422 downwards.
AGGAGTGGGACATAGGCAACAAGCGTCAAAGCTTAAAGGAAATAGATTAGAAACACTGCAGCCCAGAGAGACACAGGCCCACCAGAAAACTGAGATTTAATTGTAAGGTCATAAAACATTCTTTCTTCCCGGTATCTTAATACCACAACCACTGGGCTCCAGTATAATAACATTAGATTATAGCTGAAAGAACTCCAAAATGAACTGTCTCTGAGGAAGTCCAAAGTTTCTAACAGGAAAGATAAAAAGCCTCTGGTACCTGTAGCTACAGAAAACACTAAACACACCTCAACTTCCAGCAAAGTAACATAAATCCTCACTCTAAATGCCTATGTAGCTCAGCTTCTATTACCTGATATAGTATGTCCAGCTTCCAATTAAAGAATTACAAGTCATGACAAAAGGCAAGAATACAATATGGGAAGACAAAGCAAGATCAGAAACAAACTTGAGAATGATGACAATATTAGAATTCTCTGAGAGGGAACTTAAAATAAATATGATTAATGTGGCAAGGAGTTTAATGGAAAAAGTAGATAACATGTAAGAACTGATGGATAAGCAGAGAGATGGAAACCCTGAGAAGGAATCAAAGGAAATTCTAGAAACAAAAAACACAGCAACTGAAAGGAAGAATGAATGCCTTTGATGGGCTCATGATTAGACTCAACACAGCCAAGGAAAGAATCAGTAAGTTTGAAGGTACATCAACAGGTATCTCCCACCAAGTCTGTCCTGCAGACGCTGGCAGAGCAACAGATGAAAGGAGTACTCAGACACAGGTATGCAGTGTAAGAGCAGCTAGGGAACTGCCCGGCACTAGTGGCAGAAGAGTGAGCAATCCCAAACAGCTGGAGCTGCTTGCTGTTATTCAGTACAGACATAATGCTGAAAGCCTGGAGCAAACACAGTCTGTGGGTAATTAACATTGTTGTTCATCCTTTCAGGGAGCAGTTACATGAGTGGATGATCAAAGGTGGGTTTCCAGACAACATAAGTAAACAAGTCTATTTAAGGTAAATTCTCCTACACTCCCTTGTACCTATTCCTCACCCTCTGCCTCAAGGTAAGGGAAGAGTTGCCTTCAGCTTATTCTCCCCTGAAGCTATGCAGAGCCTTCTGACCTTTCAGAAGGCCTGCTCCTTTCCCTATAGCTTCTCCAACCACTCTGACCAATCTCCTACAATTTCCCAAAGTGAAATATAATATTATTCTACTATACTGTTGGACACCAAATATATACCACCCCAAAATATACTTCTTTGGCATATTTCAAGATGGCTTTTAATAGAAACTGCAGACACATGAATAGCTCTATAAAGCTATCCTTTTACATCTGTCTACATCAGTGAAGTAAATAGCAGATGCAAGCAGAGGCTTTCTCTGAGGCCCCATATTAGCCTAAATACAGATCTTGGAAAGGCATATTGAAACCTTGCCCAGAGATCACAACAGGCTACAATCTATTCTAAGGGCTGCTACCTGAGATACTTTATCTACATATTAAGGCAACCTTTGTTTGCAGTGCAATTCCTCCCTTCACCCTCCTGTAGCTTGTCCACATCATCCTCCAGGAACCCCCTGATCCCTATTCCATTCTGTGTTGTATAAAACTCCAATCATCTTATCTATCAAGTCTTAATTTTGTGAGGCTCTCATGCATATGCACATAATTTGTATGCCTTTTCTCCTTTTAATCTGTCGACTGTCAGTTTACTCTAGAAATTCAAATTTTTCTATTTTCAAAGGGTGGAAGGAAAGTTCCTTTCACCCCTACACTATTCATAATAGAATACCAGAATGAGAAGAAAGAAAGAAAGAAATATTTAAAGTAATAATGGCTGAAAGAAATTTAAAATGATCAAGACACCAAAGCTGAGGTTAGTGAAAGATACCAATCCATAGCTCAGAGAACACCAAGGAGGATCAATGCAAACAACAAAAACAAAAACACTTCACATACCTAGGAATATCATGTTCAAACTGCTGAAATCTAAAGACAAGAAGACAGTCTTTAAAGAAGGCTGGGGGGAAAACAAATCAAATTATCTACGTTTTAAAAAGGAGAAAAATTACAGAGGATTTCTTGTCAAAAACTTCTCAGTGAAGAAGAGAATGGAGTGAAATATTTAAAGTTCTGGAAGAAAAAAACCACCAATCTTGAATTCTGTATCCAGATAAATTATTCTTCAAAACTGAAGGAGAAATGAAGACTTTCTCAAACAAAAACTGAGGACATTCATGGCTAGCGGACCTGCTATGCAAGAAATGTTAAAATAAGTTCTTCAGGGAGAAGGAAAATAATGTAAGTCAGAAATGAAGATCCACATAAAAAGAAAAGCATTATAAAAGAAATTAATGAAGGTAAAATATCTTACTTGTATTGATTTAAAAATAACTCTTCAGGTACTAGTAACAATGTATTGTGTGATAAAAAGAGTCAGGCATACTCCGTTATAACGTACATAGAAGACTAAAATGTGCTACCTCAAAATATGCCTTTTTGGCAAAAGGAATATTTTGAATTGATTAAGAAACTGCAGACACAGGAGAAGCTCTGAAAACAGAGAGATTATCCTTCAGTAAGGAAAACTTATATCAATAAAGAGAATGTCCATTTTTAAGAGTATCTCCCTCTTTGTATCAGGCAGAAAAGGATGACTAAGTTAGCATTTGCTGATGCAGAAGACACTGAGTTAAGTCTACATAACAAACCATATTCTTATTTATTATGCTTTTCCTGGTTACCTTGCCATTACTGGCCTCTCCTGTACTCTTCTTTGTTTAAGTTAAAGATGCTATTTAAACTTGAACTCAAAGCCACCTATTTTGATACTATGTAAAAAATTGTGTTGCAAACTCACACCCTAAAACTTTTTCTTTAAAGAGGTATAACTGACGCACTCAGAGAGAGAGAAAATGGAATCGTATAAAATGCTTAGAGAAGGTAGAAAAAGCAGGAGAAATTTCAATTGTGCAAAAGAGATTGGAAAAAGAAATTGTCTTAAGAAAAATGCAAGTCTAATACAGCAGATGAATTAGAGTTAAAAAATGCATTCCCTTTTTTATCTTTTTCTTTGAGACTCTTTTAGGTTTTATGATATAAGCATATTCCTCTTTTATTCTTTCCTTGCCTCACAGGATGGGGTATAAGACTCAATCATCCACAAAGTGTTTTGTGATCTTTTGATCAAAGACGTTATGAAAGCAAAGTAGCATTATTATTTTGAAACAGTTACTGGCCCTGGGTGGGGATGGGGAGGATGTACAACAGAGAGAGAAAAATGGAAAAAGTTGAAAGAATGCAGGTCATAAAAATCTAATGCTAGAAAGGATAAAAGCTATGGCCACTTAAAACACATGCATACTTATTTAGAAAGTGAAAATCCACTCAATCAAGCTAGTCATTCCATCTTTCCAGGGCTGGCTTCAAATGTGACTATTTTCCATTCATTTGCCTGCCTAGTAGACTGAATAGAATCTTAGGCCATCTCATTCAGTTGAAACAGCTGAACTGGTTGTTCATATGGACACAAGCACAATTTAAGTTGCTTGAGCGCTTATGCAAGTCCCACAGGGTGGGGGTTGAAGGAAGAGGAAAGCGAAGGGCAATGTGGAGGAGAGGGAATCCCACAGTGTTGCTGGAGTTGGGGCCCAGAATAAACAATGCGCTGTGACCTATTTAGCAAATGGAAACGCAAACCAGAGAAAGCAGCCAAGGTCAGGGACACACATCCTCTCCTGCTGAGATGATTTGGGATGCTCAGAACAAGAAAATGAATAGCTCACATGAGGGAGTTTCCTTGAATTCCCCTGGATAATAAATCACTGACTGTAGTGAAGTTTCTGCTTTTGTAAAACTCCGTTAAATAAATGGCAGCAGCAAGCTGGGGTCTGGTTTATATGCATTTTCCTTCTTTAGCTTAAAGGCAACATCCAATTAAGAATTCTTTTTGGTCCAGCCTGTTTTTATTAAAGCCTGGATTGCCTTCCTCTCCACCTGCCCCCCCAAAGTTACCAGAGAAGCCTCTGAAACCAGACTCACTTTAGACCTATCCGGATGAAATGCTTGGACTCAAATGCTTATTTCACAGTATACATTTTTTAGGTGATTTGGTGTCCCAAAGTCACTTCATTTTATTCAAAGCTTTATATTCATCAGGAGGAAGAAAGAGGTCCAACTGTGTAGCCCAATACCATAGAAAGCCTCAGAATGAAGTAAAGAAAGATAGTGTTGGTGGATTTCTGTCTATATCTGTATTATCTGACTATCTATGTATCTATCCATACATGTTGTGATCCTAATTCTGATAAGATATGCATAGAAAAATAACTACCAGAAAATGCACTGAAAGGTTCAAAACAAGTGTTGTTAGGTGATAGTATTATAAGTGATAGTCTTCTTCTTTATATTTTGTTGGTATTTTCTAACTTTCTAACAATTTATATCAATGCTGTCCAATAGAAATAAAAAGATAATGAGCAGCAAGTGTAGCCACTTATGTTATTGTACATTTTTTTAAGAAAAAAGGGTAAGTTAATTTTAATTACATATATTACATAATTTAGTACATCTAAAATATTATTTCAACATAAAATTATTGACATATTTTCAATTTTTGGCTATCAGCTCTGCAAAATCTGATATAGAGTTTATACTAACAGTACATTTCAATTTGGAATAGGCATATTTCTAGAGATCAGTGGCCATTGTATTGGACAGTGCAGTTCTACAGGAAAAATAACCGTGTGTGTGCATGTGTGAGAGAGAGAGAGAGAGCAAGCGAGAGAGAGAATAATAAGAGAGAATGATAGAAATAATGTAGAGAATTGTTTCCTAAACTATTCTGTGGAAAGCTAATACTTTCATGTCTCATGAGATTTTACCAGATAGCAAAATAGAAAAATATTTGTTGCAAAGAAATAGAAAAATATATGTCACAAAGTCAAATAACTTTGGAAATTCCAGTATAAGCAAAATTAAATCACTTTCTCTGCTGTAGGACTCCTCAAAGCCTTTAATATGCTAATATGCTTTATAAAGCTTTAAGAGAAGTATATGGTTTACTACTATTTTCATTAACTTTTCAGCAAAAGCCTTGATATAGTTTGGATCTGTGTCCCCACCAAATCTCATGCTGAATTATAATCCCCAGTGTTGTTGGTGGGGCCTGGTGAAAGGTAATTGGATCATGGAAGTAGATTCTCATGAATGGTTTAACACTATCTCTTTGGTGCCGTTCTTGTGATAGTAAGTGAGTTCTCACGAGATCTGGTTGTTAAAAAGTGTGTGGCACCTCCCCCCTCTCTCTCTCTCTTTCTCTCTTGATCTTGCTCAGGCCATGTGCTGTGCCTTGTCCCCTTTTGCCTTCCACTATGATTGTAAATTTTTTGAGGCCTCCCCAGAAGCTGAGCAGCAGCATCATCTTACAGGATACATGGAACAATTTTAGAAAGTTTGATGTAGAAAAATTAGCAAATGAAATAAAAATATGCATAGGGAGTTAGTAGTGAAATGTTATGCCTTATTGGAAGAATCATGATCCTCTGTGTGTGTATGTGTGTATGTGTGTGAGAAAGAGAGAGAGAGATACAGAGAGAGAAATGGATTCACAAGAGTATGCAGTACATTAATAATACTTCCTCTTCCATTTATTTTCACATGTACTATTTTAACATTACAATAGTTCTGGGGAGCAATACAAAATAAACGTAACAGGGATTATTGTTTCTATTTTACGTAAGATAGAAAAAGGGCTTCTGCATATTAAATGTTTATTGCCACACTATTAATTTTTTGCAGATTTATAAATTTTTGAATTTAGAACTGCTGCATCCCAGCTGTAAAGATTTTCTTTTAAACTGTACTATTTTTTTTCAGATTCTCATTTTAATGTTTCTATTGATGCAAATTCAATTTATTCCCTTAGTAGTAAAATGGAATATTGCTGTCATTCTCTTACCCAGATGATGCCTTAATTAGATAATAAAATGCGTTTAGCTTCTGAGAAAACCACAAGCTGCTTGTCATTAATTTCATCTAGAATTTCTTGTGTCATTAGTAATTTCTCCTCTCTTCCTCTTTTTTTTTTCTACAAATATTCTTGATCTCTGAAACTTTTGTTCTCAGAGAGGGCAAGCAGAAATAAAGTCAGATGCTTAAAGAAGGTCAAAATTTGAGCTGAGCATATACTAGCACTAGGAAAGTCATCATAAATAAAAAGGAATACTTATATTTTCAAATAATAATTTTACAGAATGATGTTGTATTGGAGGGTTTGATTATCCTAAGCCCAATAAGGACAACCAAGACAGTATGCATGTTCTTGTTTGCCAATAGAATTATTTGAGCTAAATCGAAAAGTTGTCCTACCATAAATAGGTAGAAGTAAAATCTGAAATGATAATTTTAAATGCAGGTGAACATTAATTTTCATTTTGCGAAAGCTGCACCTGAAATACTTCAGGAATGAGAGGATTAGAGCTAAAAAAAGTTTTTAAACTTTTATTTTAAGTTTATGGGGACATTTGTAGGTTTTTTATAGAGGTAAACTCATGTCATAGGAGTTTGTTGGACAGATTATTTCAGCACCCAGATGTAAAGCCTAATACACATTAGTTTTTTTTCCTCATCCTCACCCTCCTTCCACTCTTCACATTCAGGTAGGTCCCAGTGTCTGTTGTTCCCCTCTATGTGTTCATGTGTTCTCATAATTTAGTTCCCACTTATAAGTGAGAATATGTGGTATTTGGTTTTTTGTTCCCGCATTTGCTAAGGATAATGGCCTCCAGCTCCATCTATGCTCCTGCAAAGGATGTGATCTCCATCTTTTTATGGCTTCATTGTATTCCATGGTGCATATATACCACACTTTCTTTATTCAGTCTACCATTGATGGGCATTTGGGTTGATTCCATGTCTCTGCTATTGTGAATAGTGCTACAATGAACATACACGTGCATGTGTCTTTATGGTAGAATGATTTATATTCCTTGGGTATATACCCAGTAATGGGATTGCTGGGTTGATGGTAGTATTGTTTTTAGCTCTCTGAGTAAGCACCATGCTGCTTTCAACAATGGTTAAAATAATTTACACTCATACCAACAGTATATAAGTGTTCTCATTTTCTCCACAACCTCACCAAATGCTATTTTTTGAGTTTTTTATAACACCACAATATTGTGGTGAGTTATTTTTTAACTTTTTAATAGTAGCCATTCTGACTGGTATGTTATCTCATTGCAGTTTTGATTTGCATTTCACTAATTATCAGTGATGTTGAGCTTTTTTTCATATACTTGTTGGCTGCATGTGCGTCTTCCTTTGCAAAATGTTTGTTCATGTCCTTTGCCCATTTTTAATGTTTTTTTCTCTTGTAAATTTGCTTAAGTTTCTTATAAATGCTAGATATTAGAGTTTTGTTGAAGGCATAGTTTGCAAATATTTTCTCTCACTCTGTAGGTTGTCTATTTACTCTGTTGAGAAGTTTCTTTTGCTGTGCAAAAGCTCTTTAGTTAAATCCCATCTGTCAACTTTTGCTTTTGTTGCAATTGCTTTTGGCATCATCATCATGACATCTTTGCCCATTCCTATATCCGGAATGGTATTGCCTAGATTGTCTTCCAGGGTTTTTATAGTTTTGAGTTTTACATTTAAATCTTTAAGCCATCTTGAATTTTGTTTTGTATATGGTGTAAGGAAGGGATCCAGTTTTAATCTTCTGCATATGGCTAGCCAGTTATCCCAGCACCATTTATTGAATAAGGAGTATTTTCCCCTTTGCTTGTTTTTGTCAGCTGTCTCAAAGATCATATGCTTGTTGGTGTGAGGCCTTATTTTGGGGCTCTGTATTCTGTTCCATTGGTCTATGTGTCTGTTTTTGTACCAGTGCCATGCTGTTTTGGTTACTGCAGCCCTGTAGTACAGTTTGAAGTCAGGTAGCATGATGCCTCTAGCTTTGTTCTTTTTTATTAGATTTGTCTCAGCTATTCAGACTCTTTTTTGTTTCCATATGAATTTTAAAATAGTTTTTTTCTAGTTCTGTGAGGAATGTCATTGGTAGTTTGATGGGAATAGCATTGAATGTATAAATTGCTTTGGGCAGTATGGCCATTTTAATGATATTAATTCTTCCTACCCTTGAGCATGGAATATTTTTCCATTTGTTTGTCTCATCTCTGATTTCTTTGTAGTTTTCATTGTAGATATCTTTCACTTCTAGTTAGCTGTATTCCTAGGTATTTTATTTTTCTGTGGTAATTCTGAATGGGATTGTATTTCTGACTTGGTTGTCAGCTTGACTGTTGTATATATATAGGAATGCTAGTTATTTTCGTATATTGATTTTCTTTCCTGAAACTTTGCTGAAGTTGTTTGTCAGCTGAGGGAGCTATTGGGCTGAGACTATGGGGTTTTCTAGGTATAGTTTCATGTTGTTTGCAAACAGTTTAACTATTTGGATGCCCTTTATTTCTATTGCCTGATTTATTTATTTATTTTTTTTTGAGATAGAGTCTCGCTCTGTTGCCCAGGCTGGAGTGAAGTGGCATGATCTCGGCTCACTGCAGCCTCCATCTCCCAGACTGAAGTGATTCTCCTGCCTCAGTCTCCTGAGTAGCTGGGATTAGAGGCACATACCACCATGCCTGGCTAATTTTTGTATTTTTAGTAGAGACAGGGTTTCACCATATTTGTCAGGCTGGTCCTGGCCTCGTGATCCACCCACCTCACCGTCCCAAAGTGCTGGCATTGCAGGTATGAGCCACCACGCCTGACCCAGGACTTCTAATATTATGTTGAATAGGAGTGGTGAGAAAGGGCCTTGTGTCAGTTTTCAAGAGGAAGGCATCTAGTTTTTGCCCATTCAGTAGATGTTGGCTGTGGGTTTGTCATAGATGGCTGTTATTATTTTGAGATATGTTCCTTCAATAACTAGTTTATTGAGAGTTTTTAATGTGAATGGATGTTGAATGTTATTGAAAGCTTTTTCTGCATCTATTGAAATAATCATGTGGCCTTCATCATTAGTTCTGGGTTTATATGATGAATCATGTTTATTGATTTTGTATATTGAACTAATCTTACATACCAGGAATAAAGCATACTTGATTGTGGTGGATAAGCTTTTTGGTGTACTGCTGGATTTGGTTCACCAGTATTGTACTGAGGGATTTTACGTTGATATTCATCAAACATATTGGCCTGAAGTTTTCTTTTTTTGTCTGTATATCTGCCAGGTTTTGATATCAGGATGATGCTGGCCTCACAGAATGAGTTAGGGAGGAGTCCCTCCTCCTCATTTTTTTCGGGACTAGTTTCAAGAGGAAAGGTACCAGCTCTTCTTTGTACATCTGTTAGAATTTGGTTGTGAATCTCTCTGTTCCTGGGCTTTTTTTCAGTTGGTAGGTTATATATTACAGATTGAATTTTGGAGCTCATTATTGGTCTGTTCAGGTATTTAATTTTTTCCTGGTTCAGTCTTGGGAGGATGTTTGCATCCAGAAATTTATCCATTTCTTCTAGATTTTCTAGTTTGTGTGCATAGAGGTGTTCATAATGTTTGCTGATAGTTATTTGTATTTTTGTGGGGTCAATAGTAATATCTCCTTTATCATTTCTAATTGTTTTTCTTTGAATCGACCCTCTTTTATGCTCTGCTCTTCTTCTATATTAGTCTAGTTAGTAGTCTATCTATGATATTAAGTTTTTCAAAGACCATCTTCTGCATTTGTTGATCTTTCTAATGTTTTTTGGTGTCTCAATTTCCTTCAGTTCATCTCTGATTTTGGTTATTTCTTGTCCTCTGCTAGGTTTGGGGTTGGTTTGCTCTTGGTTCTCTAGTTCTTTTAGTTGTGATGTTAGGTTGGTAAATTCAAATCTTTCTAGTTATATTTTGTGGGTGTTTAGTGCTATAAGTTTCCTTTTTAACACTGCCTTAGTTGTGTCACAGAGATTCTGGTAGGTTTTTATCTTTCTTTTCATTAGTTTCAAAAAGCTTCTTGATTTATGCCTTAATTTTATTATTTACCCAAAAGTCATTCAGGGGCAGGTTATTTAATTTACATGAAATTATACGGTTTTCAGCAATTTTCTTTGTCTTGATTTCTAATTTTATTGTGCTGTGGTTCAAGAAAGTGATTGGTGTGATTTCAGTTCCTTTGTTGCTAAGGATTGTTTTATGTTCAACTGTGTGGTCTATTTTAGAGTATGTGCCATGTGGCATTGAGAAGAATGTACATTCTTTTGTTTAGGAGTGGAGAGTTCTGTAGATGTCTGTCAGATCCATTCGATCCAGTACTAAGTCCAGGTCCTGTATATCTTTGTTAATTCTCTGCCTAGATGATCTAATGCTCTCAATGAAGTGCTGAAGTTTCCCACTATTATTGTGTGGGAGTATAAGTGCCTTTGAAGGTCTCTGATAATTTAGTTTACGATTTTGGGTGCTCCTGTGTTGTGTGCGTATGTATTTAGATAATTAGGTCTTCTTGTTGAACACTTTACCATTATGCAATGCTCTTCTTTGTCTTTTTTTATCTTTGTTGGTTTAAAGTCTGTTTTATTTGACATTAGGAATACAACCTCTACTTTTTGCTGTTTTATCTTTGTTTGGTAGAGTTTTCTCCATCACTTTATTTTGAGCCTATGAGTGTCATTGCATGCATGATGGGTCTCTTGAAGACAGCATAGCATTGGGTTTTGGTTCTTTATCCAGCTTGCCACGCTGTGTCTTTCAGTTGGGGTATTTAGCCCATTTACATTCAATGTTATTAGTGATATGTGTGGATTTGATCTGTCACCATGGTGTTAGCTGGTTATTAGGCACTGCATACTTGTTTGTGTGATTTCTTTATAGTGTCACTGGTCTGTATACTTCAGCATGTGTTTGTACTGACTGGTAACACTCTCTCCTTTTCATATTTAGTGCTTGTAAGGAGCTCTTGTAAGGCAGGACTTGTGTTTACAAATTTTCTCAGCATTTACTTGTCTGAAAAATATCTTAATTCTCATTTGCTTATGAAGTTTAGTTGGGCTGGATATAAAAATGTTCATTGCAATTTCTTTTCTTAAAAATGTTGAATATTGGCCCACAATTTTTTTCTGGCCTATAGGGTTTCTACTGAGAAGTCAGCTTTTAGTTTGATGGTCTTTTATATGTAGGTGACCTGACCTTTCTCTCTGACTGCCTTTAACATTTTTTCTTTCATTTCAACCTTAGAGAATCTGTTGATTATATGTCTTGGAAATAATCTTATATAGAATCTTGCAAGGGTTCTCTGTATTTCCTGAATTTGATTGTTGGCCTCTCTAGTGAGGTTGGAGAAGTTTTCATGGATGATAACCTGAAATATATTTTCCAAGTTGTTTGCTTTCTCTGTCTTTCTCAGGGATACAAGTGATTCGCAGATTTGGCCTCTTTATATAATCCCATACCTCTTAGAGGTTTCATTTGTTCTTTCTCATTCTTTTTTCTTTATTTTTGTCTAACTGTCTTTTTTCAGAGAGTCAGTCTTCAAGTTCCAATAATCTGTTTTCAGCTTGATCTATTCCACTGTTAATGCTTCCAACTGCATTGTCACATTTTTTTAGTGTATTTTTTCAATCTATCAGATCTAAAACCGTATATACACTGGCTGGCTATTTTGTCTGTCAGCTCCTGTATCATTTTATTATGATTCTTAGTTTCCTTGCATTGGGTTTTGCCATTCTCTTGAATCTCTGTGATCTTTGTTTCTATCTGTATTCTGAATTCTATTTCTGCCATTTCAGCCAATTCAACCTGGTTAAGAATACTTGTTGGAGAGCTAGTGCAGTTATTTGGAGGACATAAGACACTCTGGCCATTTGACTTTCCTGAGTCCTTGCATTGGTTCTTTCTCATCTCTGCATATGGGTAGATTTAACTGCAGTGTAGATTGAATGCAGTCAATAGGCTTCTTTCCTGGATGTTTTCACAGGACTGAGGCTTTGTGCAGGGTCTTTATTAGTAGCTGACTTCTTGTATTTGTTTTCACATGGGGATATGTTAATGAGGTATTTTTGATGTTGAAGCTTTGGGATGTGATACAGTAGGTGGCATTTTGGCATAATGGTGAGTTGGTAGGTCCTTGTTCAGTTATGTGCCTGTCCTGTATTTCCTCACAGTTGCAGCTGTGCTCTTTCTCAATGCTCTGAAAGCATGGGGTCCTTTCCCTCTTGAGTGCTGGCTGTAGATTGTGGCTAGGCTCTCCTGGGCTGCCTACCACAGCTCTGGGGTGATATCAGGTTTTATGCTCCCTCCCCAACTTGGAGGCAACAGAAGAGGGGACCTCAGCAGTGGTTGTGGCCAAGGGTCTTTTACTTGTCCACTGTGGGCTCCATCCCAGAGAGATACAAGTCAGCAATTGCTCAGTCCAATCAGCCTGGGATGGGGGATCTGTACTGTGAACCCAAGTTGGGGCTTCCCTGCATTGTGAAGAGTTAGGTGGGTAGATGGGACTTGTGGGAGATAGACAAGCATTCTCTCCCTGTGTCAATTCCAGCTTGTTTGTAGTGTAGATAAGGCGCTTAGAGTCTTTGAATCTTCAGTAGTTTGAGGGTATCAGGGATAGCAAAACTGCAAAGATGGTGGCAGAAGGGCTTTCATTTGCTCCTGGGGCCTCCATTTCCAGCAGACACAGAGTTGTGGTTACTTGGAGTGTTCAGCCAGTGTGGTTGGTGAGTTGCATTGCTGGTATGAGCTTGGGGCTCTGCCTGCTGGAGAGCAGGGGATTGAGGGTTCATGACAGGGAGAGACTGGTCTCCTTTCCATATGGTGACTGTAGCATGCTGCAAGCTTGGGTGTAGCTCTCAGGCTCTTTGTTTCTTCCCCTGACTGAGGGCAGCAGGGGTAGAACCACTCCTGTGGCAATGGCAGAGGGGCTGTTGGATGTCTTTAGAAGGTTCTCCCTAGGGAGACTCTGGGCCACTACCAGTGGCTATAATCAGCCATGAGTGGGGATGACTGTTCTGTGGTCATGAGCCCAGAACTCTGCTTAATGAGGAGTGGGAGCTGGGGTTCTGGGGGAAGAGGGGTTGGACTCCTTTCCATGTGGTGGCTGCAGTGTGCTGAAAGGCCAGTGTAGTGACTAGGTCCTTTGTTCCTTTCCCAACCCTAGGGTTGTTAGGGTGGTACTACTGCAACTGCAGTGGCAGAAGGGATGTAGGTTGACTCTGGGATTCCCTCCTTGGAGAAATGGTGAGCTGCCTCTGATTGAAATGGTCACCTGTGGGCATGGTGGTTGTGCTGGAGTTCCAGATTAGGCAGCCCTCTCCAGTAAGAAGTATGGACTGACACCTGTGTAAAGAACAGCCTGGCCACTTTTCCATGAGGTGGGTGCTCTATGCTGGTGGTCCGGATCAGTTCTTGGTCCCCATGAACTCTCTGCAGCCTGGAGCCTGGAGATAGCAAAGGTGAGGACTGCAAGACAGGAAAGATGGCAACCCACCCTTCCCTCTGGGAGCTCCATCTCAGGGAGGAATAATGCTGCTACTGATTGCTGGCTGGGATCCCAAGCCAGTTGGTTTTATCCTGTGTGGTGCTGTGGGAGCAGGGCCTGTAGACCATTGCTGGATTCAACCCCTTTCTGGGGGGTATGTATGAGGATCTAACCTCCTGCTTTGACAGAATTGCAGCTGCTTTTGCCAGGGAGCCTAGGTATCTAAGGCTCCCAAGGCCCTGCAAGTTCCTGAGTGGCTGCTCTGCTGAAACTCCACGTAGCTCTGTGTGTCAGACTGAAGGCCCTGGTGGAGTAAATTCACAAGGAGCTCTCCTGACCCAAGAGTTGCAAAGATCCATAGAAGTGTGGGTCCCTGGGGTCACTCACTCACCACTCCCCGTGGATCTGCTGTTGCTCCCAGGTGGACAGTCATCCTACCTTGCTTTTTTTTGTTCTCCATGGGTCGAGATTTTCCTTGATGAATCCCAGTGTATGTACCTGGATGTTTCAGTTGAAGGTGCTGCATTTATTTGCCCTTTCTATTTCTCTCCATAAGAGGAGCACACACTAGCTGCTTCTAGTCAGCCATCTTGGCCAGCCTCATAAGGAACCTTATGGTTCCTGGATCAACTGGACAATAATTCCTTGGGGAAAAAAAATTAAATTACATTTTCTGATCCCCTCTTTACTTTTACTTTTTAAAAATATTTACCTAAACTTAAATGATGCATTAGATTTATTTCATGTTCAAGACTCAGCAGCTAGTTTCATTTTTTAAGAATTAAAATTCTTTTTCTTCTTTAGAGACAGGGTCTTGCTCTGTTAATGAGGCTGGAGTACAGTTATGTGAACATGGCTGAATGCAGCCTTGACCTCTTGGGCTCAAGTCATCTTTCCCCCTCAGCTTCCCTCAAAGCTGGGGCTATAGGCACATACTACTATACCAGCTAGCTTTTTTTTTTTCTTTTTTTCTTTTTCTGTTTTTTTTAAAATAAAGGTGTATTCTTGCTATGTTGCCCAAGCTGGTCTTGAATTCCTGGTCTCAAGTGATCCTCCTGCCTCAGCCCCTCAAAGTGCTGAGATTACAGGTGTAAACCACCACACCCAACTATACATTCTTGATTCTAAAGAAAAAATTGGTGGCTCATGCCTGTAATCCCAGCACTTAGGGAGGCTGAGGTGAGAGGATCACATGAATCCACGAGTTTGAGGTTACAGTGAGCTGTAACTGCACCACTACACTCCAGCCTGGGTGACAGAACAAGACCCTGTCCAATAAATAAATAAATGTTAATTGCCCCAAAATTGAAAATGACAAGGAAAAAATGAAAAATTACCACTCCCCTAATGTCCTTAGATTGTGAATATTGTTTGACGTAAAACTCTATAGTCTCTATAAATACAGAAACTTATGCACAGTGACACGCTGAAATATTACTAATTTATATTTTGCTTATTTCAGTAATTATTGGTGATTTTTAGTGATATTACTTTTAAAACATGGCTATTGATAGCTATATAGCTTTTTGACCCAATGGGTAATTGTATTACATTGAACCATTCTGTGATTGTTGCATACTTTCAAATTTTTTACTTTTCATAAATAATACTGCACGGGACATTATTTTATTGTCACTGTTGAGTCACATATATATTTTGAAAACGGATGCCATAGACAGGAACTCCTGCATTTACCAAAATAAAACATGTCTCCCATCTCACCATTCTAGCTAGCAGAGGATTTGCTGCTTCACCTGTTGAAGGCTCTGGCTTATGCCACAGATTCTACATCCTGTCTTTCCTTACTTATCCTTGCTCTCAGCTGAGTGTTCAAATTCTCTTGAATTATCCTTCCCAGTGATTTTAAAAATATGCTTAAATATCTCCATTAAAAATAAATACAGGCCAGGCGTGGTGGCTCACGCCTGTAATCCCAGCACTTTGGGAGGCCAAGGTGGGTGGATCAGGAGGTCAGGAGATTGAGACCATCCTGGCTAACATGGTGAAACCCCATCTCTACTAGAAATACGACAAATTAGCTGGGCATGGTGGCGGGCGCCTGTAGTCCCAGCTACTCAGGAGGCTGAGGCAGAAGAATGGCATGAACCCAGGAGGCAGAGCTTGCAATGAGCTGAGATTGCACCATTGCACTCCAGCCTGGGTGACAGAGTGAGACTCTACCTCAAAAAAAAATAAAATAAAATAAAAAATAAATAAATAAATACAAAACAAAAACTAAAAATTCTCACTTGAATCCCTAGTGCATCTCCAGCTACTGATTGGCACTATCTCTCTCTCTTCTGCCCTCTATCTTCTGAATTCCACTGGAATATCTAATGGGGAGGTTACCACTGATGTGTATTTTACTATGTCTGGGTTGTTTTTTTTTTTGTCTTTAAATCTTTTTATTTGCTTCATGCCTTTGTCAACCCCCTTTCTTCTTTTGTCACCCAGAAAATTCACTTCTGCTTTTTCTCCCATCTCTGTAACTATAATCTTTCTGTCCCACGAGCAGAGTTATCTTCTTCTGACCAAACATTAAATGTAGGAGCTCAGCTTTAGGCTTTTTCCTCTTCTAATTTTCAGTCTTTTCTCATGAAATCTCACTCAAACTTATGCCTTCAATTACCAGCTATATACTGATAATTCACATTCCTCTTTCTAGGTCAGGGCTCTTTTATGAATAAGTAACTGCCCATTTGATATCAGCTTTTCAGTGACTCAAAGGTAAATCAATCTCCACCAGTCAAAATGACTTATAAGTGGCCCCCTACACACACACTCACACACAGACACTCTAGCCTTTACAAGCATTTTGTTTCTCAGCAACTGGTACTACCATGCATCCAGTTAGACGATAAAAAAATTAGAATAATAGTATCCCTATAATGGCCCGCCATTCATAACATAGAGACTATGTTATTGACCCTATATCCTAAATATCTCTAAAATCTGTCCCTTTTCTATCCCTGCACACATACTGTTTTAGGTCCTTGTCCCCTCACATTTTAGTCTCACATGTTATTCCAATTTGTTCTCCTTACTAAACTCAGAGTGATCTGTAAGAAACACAGAAATGACTATCTCACCACCTTGCTTAGAAACCTCCAAAGACTTCTCAGCTCTCTTAGACTAAAATCAAGCTCTTTAACAATACCTCCTTTTGACCCTTTGGACCTGTTTCTCTTGCCCTATCTTATACCCATTCCCCGCATACTCTCTAATCCAGTCCTTCTGGCCTTCTGTCAGGGTCTTGTACTCAGCATGCCTCTCCCCCTTCTAGGCCTTTGAACTTGCTGGCCTTTCACCAGACATTTCACCTACTTTACCACTGTCCTTCAGACAGTTATTCAAGTACCACTTTTTCAGGGATATCTCCTTTGACATCTTGAGCTAAGTCAAATCCTTACTTTGTTTTCTCATAGCAGCAGTGCATCTACTTTCATAGAACCAATAATAGGTGGGATTATCTTAGTTGTTAGTATGACTGTTTGATTTCTTTTTTTTTTACCTCAAAACAAATTATATTGTGGGTGAAAATCCTGTCTGACATGTTTTCTTCATTTGGTTAAACCTAGCAAAGAGCACAGTGACTTGTACATGTTTGATACATGGTAAGTATTTGAAGTGTGCATGAATAAAAATTTCCAGAAGTGGGGTTACTGAACCAAATGATAGGAATGTGCTGACTAATGATTTACTATCAAATGATTTTCCATAATGTTTGTAGCAATTTACTGATTCGATTTTTTAGAGATTTTAGTAAGCTTGTTCTATGAAATAAATCATGTAAAGTGTTAAGAGAGCAAACAGCCATCCTTGCAGGGTAGGTACACAGGTGTGATAGTCATGCTTGTAATGGTAAGAGGTGAAACATTTTTATTTGTTTTATTTTTGCAATAAAAGATGTCTAGGAAGTCAGATCATTATAGAAATGAAAGATCTGGTGAATTTCAGGCAAGTCAGAAGTTTGTGTATTACTGTTTCCAATATAGATCGAATAGTTTATAGACACATAAAAGGAAAAGAATTAGAAAAATGTTTAATTTTCTATATCCAGCTAGAAACATCTTACGCTTTGATCAAAAGTGGTAGCATGTGCAAGTGATAACTTCCTGGTGATAAATACAAGGTTTTCTAAACACATTTACTGGTTAACACTAAGATTAGTTTATTTTAAATGACCACCCAAATGGTTACTGTAATCAAAGCTATATTTTCTAGTTAAGAAAACTATTAATTGGGAAAACAAAGTTTAAGTATAAGAATAGTACTTCCATCTTAATGCATTTTATTTATCAAGATTAATGCATCATCTTTGGCACTGACATTCTAAATAAAGACAGTTAAATATAAGATGGGAGGTTTAGGAGTTATTGCTACTCATTGCGGCTCATTGTTGCATTATACTAGTATTGTTCAGAAACCAATAATATAGCCTAGACACCCAGGAACATAGTTTGGGGCCTTAAGTCTCTATATAATTCAAGAACCTACATTTCTTCTCTAGAGAAAAGCATCTTTGATAAACCAAGCATGACCAGCACACCAAACTTGAAAGTTGATATGGGTATTCTCTCAGCATCAACTGTGAGCACATCCACTCTTGGGGTTTCTCTTTTCCTCTGATGTAATTTCTTTCCCTCTCCTACTCATATTTCTCAGCATCTACTTTCCACGGATTTAACTAGGCAATGACAAACAAACCTGCAGGGAAATGAAAGTTCCCTTTCCTTATGAGAGAATTGTTGACCATGTTTGCATATCCACTCAACTTATTTTTCCCAATAGTTATTTTTTCTTCTGATTGTTAAGGCACCTAAGAGTAGTGCCTGTGCTATTAATTTGGTGCAAAAGTAATTACTCTTTTTGCATCATGATATATAAAGTTTGGTCCGTGTTTTATCTTGCTTTTCTACTGCTATCACTTTTTGAACTAATCATCCTCTGTTAGTCTGTTTCATTGTAGCTGTATTATCGGTTCCTACAGACACATGTAATGTATCTCTTAAGAGGTGTCACATGATGCAGTTATAAATAAATATGTAATTATTGCTTGGTCCTCTAGTTTTGTAAATCACATGACCCTACTAGGAATTACTGTTTAATAATAAATTGACAAAAAGCAGTCACAACATCCCAAAATAGATGATTATTCATTGTACATTTTCCCAAAGCAACCTTATTTTCATAGATCTGAAAACACTGTAAGATTGAAACATGTTCATTGAAACTTTGATGCCTTATTGAACTCCAGCAGGCTGATGTGCTCATTGCTCCTCTCTTTCCAGTAATAATAATAACAATTGAATCAGTCCTGAAGTCCTCTGCCTTGGGCATCAGGGAATCTGAGATTATCAGAGGGTATTCCAATTACTTCTGTGTGTTCAGGGGGTGTGGGTGGTGGATGTGTAGGAGAGATGTTAATGGCCAAGTAAGCAGGGTTTGTTGGTGAAAGATTGCATTAGATTTCATATAACTGGGCAAATCTGACTGTAGGAACTATAACAAAAAAATTTATTTGAGGGTTTGGTAAAATACAGGGTCTTTGGTAGTCAAGAATATGTCTATCTGCCTATCTAGGTTTTCTTCACTCATGTGGCATGTAGATGTGAGTTCCATATTTCTCCACGAATTCTTTTCCCTTGTAAACATGACAGTAATATTGGTTTGTTGTCAGATACACACAACAATGTTAGGAAGGGCATTTTGAAAAAACGTCAACTCTCTAGAGCTACACAATTTTTACTCCCTTGCCTGCGACTGAATTGTATTATCTTTCACCATAAATTATCATTGATAATCAAAGAGAAGACCAATTTTTATCTCAAAATAAACCACTTGCTGTGTACAAAAGCTTACATTTTGCTCCATATCTCTTAGATATGTTAAGCAGCGTAATTTCAGCAATGTATGGATATCCATTATTATCTTTCTTTCCCTCATCACCATTTACTCATCCTCATTTCATTTAAAAAGGGCACATTTGGGCTAATATGAAAAGGAGAAAAAGATTTGAGCAACTCTTTCTCAATTTTTGGTTTGTTCTCAAACTGTGAAACTCAATCGTGCTTGAAATGCTGCTGGGGTTGGGTGTGTGGTTGAGAGTCGGGGTGTCCTTTCTCCATAATAAATATAAATGCAGTTACTCTGGGGAATCAGATTTTCACAGGACTTCAAGGACTTTAAACTGTTGGGCTGAGACCTCACTTAGTGTATTGTTAGCAGAAAAGTTTCATGCCACTGTATCCTACATAAATACCAATAAAGCCCTGTTGAAATTGGCCACAAGTATATTTCACTCCATTATACATATAATAGGAACAATGAAAAATCTTTCTCCCTGTTAGATTTTTCTATGGCTGATCTAAAATACCTGAGAAAAAAACCCATCTAAATCTAACCATCTAATCTAAGAAAAGATTGGTCCCTTTTGCTAGTTTAATAAGGGCAGTTTCAGTGTTCACTGATGCTGAGCCACTGTAATTATGCTAAAGGAGGGGGACGATATCAACAGGAAAGCTGCACGTAATGCATACACTTGCACACACATATATGAATGCATATGCATCTCAGCAAATCAACTAGATAGAAAAATAGATATCATGGCTGATATATCTTTTTATAATTACTGTGTGTCAGGCCATGCAATGTGTGTGTGTATGCCTATATGCATCTATATTTATTATTTTTGCATGAAATAGACTTTCCCACCCTTAGGTATGTATAGTATATTATGAAGCAGCAATGAGATTCATAGTGAGAGAGTAGCCTTAAGTCAGAGAAAAAGAGAAGGCCACTTTAGCAACATTGTCCTTGCACACCTGTGAATCAGTGTGTATACCTTGTCAGTATATATCTTCTTGATGAAAAATATGAGCAAAGAGCTTCACTGTTTGGCACTTGCTCATACTCATAACTTGAGCAATATCATTCCTCCATTATCAAGATCATGATTTGCATGTCTGCTGGAATTGTCTTAGGCAACATTTGTTTTAAAAGTCCCACCACCATCACCACAGTCTGCTAACAGCCTTCCACCAGCTGGAACAGTGTTCTGGGCCCTTCAGTCCAAGCTTCTCTCCATTTCCTTTCAGAGCTCAAGTAAAAGCTAATTTTTTATTCTTTCTACACTTTTTAAACCTACATATGTAAATGTTTTTGAGTCTGTTATTTCTTAATTCTCTATTGATCCAAATGAATAATTCCAGGTCAAGAATCTCTTGAAGGTAATTATGGGAAGCTGTAGACAAATCACATGTCTGTTACTATCATGAATGGGATCTATATAGTTTTATTCTTTAAGAAAATCATTCAGCATTTTCTTATTGCTATTTTTTTTACTCACTTGACAACACAGATCTTATCTCATGAAAAAAAGAAGAGAATATGATTTATGTATTCCCTTCAGAGAGGCTGCCTGAAAATGCAGAAGTGACTTTGTGATATCACCTTTGTGTCGATGCCAATGCATCATAAAAATGACGATTCCTTATCAAGAGCAGAGGGAGTGATTTCTTTTGATACCTCAGAGATTATTTGATGAGGAATTATTAAAACCAGTTAATTAAATTCCTCAGAGTGAACTTCAGATCCCTTTGACTTGTGAACCTCTCCTCCAGATCAGAAAATTCCTCTAATGTGGATAATTACAATGATGCCTGGCCTGAGAAAACAGGCCACTGAAATGGGCTTTGTGTGATTCTGTTAATTGCTGCTGTAGACAAGTAGCCTGGCCCTTTATTCATGCCTCGCAAACCTTTTGTCAAATGAGTAGATTATTGCTAATGCATATTAGATACGATGAACTCATCTTCCAAGAAGGGCATTAATATATCTGGTGTCTTTTATTTTTATTTTTTTTCTAACTGAGAGAACTTGCTTTACATGCAACTTCAGCTTCAGGTTGCTTTTACTAGATATGTGCCTTAGCATCCTTAGCATTCTGCTGACAGCCAAGTAGCAAAACCACTTATTGGCTTATGGGTTCTGATTTGATGCTGGTTGTGGTTATACTATGTCAAATAAAAATAATTGCTAATATGGCAGCATATGTATTTTACCATGGTCATTCTCTGTAAGTGTTAGATGTGTAGCTAGCTTCTGGTTTAAGATCTAGAGAAGCACTAATGGTTAAAACAGTGGACTCTGAAGTCAGAGGTCAAGGTTGAAATCATGAAAAAAAATGAAATAATATATTAAAGCTTGGGCACACATATTATACCACTCCCTGCTCTAGGGAGGACTGAACAAGTGTGACAATGAAATGATCTTTCTAACTCAGAGGAAATATAACTCTCTTTGGAAGATAGCATCTGACTAACAAAACGGAACTGATGGCAATAGGGATAGTAGAGGTTACGAGGTCTGCCGATCCTAATGCTTTCACTGTTTTCTAAATTGAAGCTACTGCTTATTTTTCTGAGTGGGACTTCTCGTGATCAGACAGAGTTATACATTTCTTTGTTTGTTAATCCATATGCCTTTGACCCAGTGGTACACTAAGCAGCTGTGAGGAGCCGCTAGTATTAGATTCCTGTCTTCATTCTACATAGTAGTCGGCAGCTGCTTCATGAAGGTACGCCAGGAAAGGAGGAATCAAGAATGCCCGAGCTCCAGAATTCATTGGAAATATTAAGTCTCAGAAACACCTACCATCTTGTTTACATCTTTACATTTTTGCATCATAATTTTGACAAACATACAGAAGCTTTCACATTTTTTCTCCAGATCTGGAATTTTGAAAAGCAGGTGAAAGAGAACCTTGTGTAGAGAGAGTCAAGGAGATGAAGGAGGGGGGTAAAAAGAGGAAAAGTAGCAGAGAATAATCTTGTTAGCAAATTTTGGAGTTCCGATGCCAATATGTAGAGATTTCAAGGTCATTTAAGGCCTTAGTTCTTATTCAATAAGAGATTTAAAAAAGACAAGCCAAATTATGTTATGTGTGCATTTATGTTACCATTGTGCATGTGTATAAACATATCACTGTACAGCAATATAGAAAATGTACAGACTTCATATGCCATAGGTAGCTGAATACATCTCTCATTTGTAAGTGATATTTGTTTCTTGTCACTAGCAGCAGAGCTCATATACATTTCAAAAAATACTTGAATACAGAAATATGTCATGTATTCAATTTGCCACACAATTACTATAAAATGATATTATCAGAATGATTATAAATAAGCCATTGTGTATTTGCTGAAAAGATAGGGAAATATAGTTTTTGTATGTTTGTTTTATTTGAGTAATTTACCAGAAAAAAAGGAGACCTAGCTGATGTCGTAAAAGAAGTCTGATTTTATACTTCACAGCTAATACACAATGAAGATTTTAGGCAGAAGCTGAACAGGTCTTGCAGTTGCAGATGCTTTGGTGGCAAGAAGCATAAAAGTCAAAGTTGTCGACTACAGAGAGAGGTTTAATTAGATGGTGCAGTTCCATGGAACACCTTAAAATTCTCAGGGACCTTATGGGTTGGGTGGAATTATTTCCTATGAATAAGTGGCAATGAGATTTGTGAGTTGCTGTTATGCTCAGACTGACGCTTCAGGACAGATACCAATAACCATTGTTCTGCCTTCCTTCTCAGTCAGCTGTAATCTAGAACATTTTGTCTTTAGTCTCTTAAGAGCTTGAGAATTAATTTAAAAAACATGAAGCAACATGTAATGCTTTCTCTATTATGGAATCTAAAAAAGCAATACATCTGGGCACAGTGGCTGACATCTATAATCCCAGCACTTTGGGAGGCCAAGGTGGAAGGATCTCTCGAGCCCAGGAGTTTGAAACCAGCCTGGGAAACATAGGAAGACTGTGTATCTACCAAAAACTAAAAAGAAAATAAATTAGTTGGGTGTGATGGCATGCACCTGTGGTGCAGCTACTCTGGAGGCTGAGGTGAGAGGATTGCTTAGACCTGGGAGATCGAGGCTGCAGTGAGTGGTGACTGTGTCACTGCACTCCAGCCTGGATGACAGAGTGAAATCCTATCTCAAAAAGAAAAATAAAAAAAAGCAATACAAATTATTTTAACGCTAATTGAAAAACCAATGGAACAGAACAGAGAGCTCAGGAATAGACCCAAATACAAATGAGGGCTTAGTAAAAGCAATAAAAAGGTAGTCTTTGAAATCAGTAATAAATTATGAATTATTCACAAAACATTGTTGGAACTGACTAAACACTTCTTAGGAGAGGAGGATCCATGCCTCATCCCTTATAACACAAAACATTCTAGCTAGTTAAAAACTGCAAAGGTAAAACTAAAAGCTGAATATACTAGAAAAAAAGTGGGAGATTATTAAAAAGTCTTGTGTTGTGGGCCTTTCTCATACTATACATTAGATAAAATTTAAAAATCATTAGGGAAAGGCTTGCAAATTACATGAGAGAAATGCACATAATATGTGCATTTATTAGGAACTGTATTATTGTAGTTAAGTATGCCTAGATTTGAGATTGAATCAGCCGGAAAAGTGAAGAGAGACCACAGGCTTAAAATATATTACATTTAAATACCACTCACTGATGAAAGTTGAATTTCTGCATTCCATAATGTCTCTGTGTGTGTTTGTACATATATGTGTAGATAATGTATATAATTTGTGCATATGTAAATGTACAAATGTGTGAATACAATATTTCTCTTTTCTCAGTCTTCATCTATCTTCTACTCCTAAGGCAATCATACTTACTCACTAATTCAATGTATATTTATTGGAAAATTTTTACATGCCAGACACTGTTTTGGATGCCTGAATATGTAGAACATCAACAACAACAAAAAAAACAAGAAAAAACAAGCCCTGCTCTCATTGTTCTTTTATTCTGACAGTAATGAATTATTTCCACTGAGAGGTACTCTGACTGAATAACATAGGTAGGCCTTGTTTCCTTTTAATTTTCCTTCTTAGTTTCCGGAAACTAACTAAAAAGGGGTCCATAGGTGCTCTTGAGTTGAAAAGTTCCCCAACAGTACATCTCCCATAGATACTCACAGCCCTACATTGTCATTACCACCATGCCCTGTCCACGTGCCAGGAGCTGCCTTCTGAGGCTTTAAAGAGTTATCTTAAGGTAACAAACTCTTTTATATTGGATTCCTTTAAAAGATCGATGAAAACAAAAATGAATGCAAGGAATTTATTTTGGAACCAATCTCAGAAAGTACAATGGGAAAGTGAAGAGGTGAGACAGTCAAGGGGGGCAAAATGCACCACTAAGGGGGCATTAGTGTAGGAAGTGTGCATGAGTATGTCACACAGCTGGATGCTGTGATGAGTGGGCAAATGGCGTGCCCTCCCCCCAAGGGCCCTCTGAAATCTGAAACACCGCAGAATTGCCCAAACAAGGGCAAGGAAGCATCCTTCAGGAGAAAGATCTTGATGTCAGGGAGGGAGATCCAGTCTTCTTGCAGGGAGCCATCATGTTGACAGAAGACATTTGGGGTGAGCCAAGGCAGTGGCAGAGCCTTATCTGCAGGCCTCATTGCCCTATGACCATATCGAGGCAGGGGATATCCTCTTTCCAATCCTGGGGGCCCTCCATTGTCTCTTGCATGCCACAGCAATGTAGCTTTGTCCTTGTGGCCCAGACAGCCTCAGGTGAAAACAAGGTTCTCTCCTTATGATCACTCCTTAGGGTCCAGAGAGGAGACCCCTGGGTTGGACATAGGGACTGGTATCATGCATTTTTCCCCCTCACAATTTCTTTGCATCCCAATAATAAGGAAACTAAATATTTTTCAGCTAAACAAACAAACAAAAATCTTCATTTAATTGTACTTCCTGTGGTTCCACTGTTGTGTTGGATGAATATATCCACACAACGAACCTACATGCAAGTTTAGGATTGAAATGTGACCCTAATGTGTGTGAATGTATGTGTGTGTGCATGCGAGTGTGCATCCTGCACAGGATGCAAAATATATATATATATGAAGTGAATAAAATCCTATTTAATCTTATCACTAAAGACTGAAAACACAAGACTGTAATCCAGAACAGATGCCATCTCGCCAAAGTTAATGCACTGTAAATGATATCTTTCTTGGGAGAATTTTTGACACTGAGAAGAGTTTTAAAATGAGACCCTTAATAGTTGGCTGCTGCATAATAATATGAGTTGAGAATATCATATAATTTATAATCTTTGGTGAAATTTTTGAATTTCAACTCTTGTTGAAGGATGCAATATGAATGGCTTTATGGAAATTTGAGTATAATTTTTCCTCAACACCTACTGTATTTGACACTAGCTCTCAATGCAGCATGAAAACTAATTCCTCAGTAGAAGAGAACCTTTGGCCAGAAGACTAGGCTTGCCAATTGCTCAACAAGCCCTCAGAGAGATCTACAGTGCTCTAGACTTTCTTCCAGGCAGATTCCAGGAGTGCAAAGGGGGAAAAGAAAGACATTGTGCTAATTATTAGCATGATGTCCCCACGAGAGGAGGACCGAAGAGTTTGCAGGTCAGTGGGATGTCAGTCTGTGCATTTGGCCTCTGTGCCTGGCTGTCATTCTTGTGGTCTCAAAGAGAGAATGCGTTTCTTGTTCTCTCAAAGAGAAGCAACTCCAACAGGAAAAGCTGAACACAAAAATGAATTTATAGCCACTCAATATTATTGGAGCATCTCATTTGTCTGTCTCTCTTTTGGAAGCAATTAACCCAACAGACATTCAGAATTTCCAGCTGAGGTACAATGTGTTGTTAAAAATGACATCTCTGTGACCCTGAATTCTGAATTTGTTTCAGAAGCAAAGATGCCAACTGAATGTCATTCTCAGGGAGTGAAATTTGGAATACAAAAAGTGACTGAGTAAGGCTACTAAATTAGACCGATTTGAAAGTTTTGTAGGTGAATGAGGGGCACGTAAGTTTTGTTTTGGAGAGTGTAAGCCATTATCCAAATAAAAAATGCAATATTTGCATAGACTATTATATAGTTAGAGCTTATACATTATGTCACGGATTCCATTAAATACTTTGTCTGAACTCCTACAACTCTGTCAAGTTAAGTTCCCAAAAGGTTAGCCTCACATCAATTTGGTATATTATTGTAAATTATATTTTGGCTTTTATTGCACAGTCTAATTGTTTCTGTGATTGTCAGTCTCATTGCTACAGATACCTGGATGTTCCCTATCTATCCAACCTTATCTTAACCACTACACCTCTGGCTCACCATTCTGCAGATGAGTTGCTTCGAATAGATTACTTAAATAAACCAATTCTCCTACCTTTGTACATAATTTTCTCTAACTAGAACACTTTTTCCTCTGTGTCAAATAATTAGCCTTTCATACTTTATCTCAACTCAAATATCACCTTCTCAAAGCAGTCTTCTCTAATTAATCAATAGCATAACTGACCCAACTACATGACGTTTTAGCACCCCAATTTTTTTCTTCTACCGCACTCATCAGCATTTATAGACATATATTTTTATGTGTGCCTATTTATGGTGAGTACCCCCAATACACTGCATGTTCCATGAGAGTGGGGTCCATGCTTAATTTGTTTTGCACTGTCTGTAGAGTCCAGCTCGGTGCGTGGTGTATATAGATGCTCATCTATTTTCAAAAATAATTCAGTGGATCAATTGATTTAAATTTTTATATAATGTGTGTTGTTTAAGTTATTCTACACTCAGCTCTGGGCTATAGTCACAGTGTCTTCAGTCCCTCTTGTCCTTTATGTGTAGCTATCACTTCACAGATTCATATTACAGCCCAGCCCAGCATATACCCTGACATCAGCTCAGTTCCTACCAATAAAATAAATATGAAAACAGATGCCAGAAGGAAAACCTTGCTTTCTGGAACTCTGGATTGTGATGGTGTCAAGATACAAGAGCACAAGGTAGAAAGAAGAATCATAGAGAAAGGTTTTAATCTAGATGGTAGTGGTCCAGAGAATTGGATCCTTGACTAACTTTAATATCTTGACATGTTTCTTCCTCATTTCTAATTCTTGGACATGTCCCAAGCCATGGTTCCTATCCGGTTGTTGGATCCCTCCAGTGACATATTTCTGGCTATCCTTCTCTGCTCACCTATAGGCTCTTTGAACTCCAGACTTGTTATTCATCCTTATGTTTAAAAGGTGAATTATTGTAGATTTTCTGTCCTCAATTTCCATATCTCCTTAATGAGCCTTTTATGTTTCTGCATCCTTTAATTCTACATTTCTTGATGTTCTTTATGAATATTTTTTCTCATGCTCTTGATGCAATTTGGTCATCTTTCATTCAATTATTTATTCATCAAATAAGGAATTTATCATATGCAATTGCCACTGTGTCAAAATAAAGACAAATGGAAGTACTTCTAACATTAAGAAATGTATAATATTCAAGAATCAATATTTTAATAAAAAAGAGACTGATAAAATGATAGATAAAGATGGACAGACTGACCTAGACAGAAATACCCCAAGAGATAGATATGCAAATGTGTAATTATATCAACACATAATTCAAAAAAAGAAAAGAAGAAAGCTAATAATATGTAAGACTTTATTGGGAAGGAAAGTACTTCTGACTCACAAAATCAAGTAAGACTACAATGGAAAATTAGCATCTCTTCTGGTCCTTTCAGGATAATTCATTAATACAGTCTGTGGGAATAACACATTCCAGAGAGAGGAAGATATGAGTTCAGCCCTAAATGCAAAAGATATAGAATATCAAATATATGAGTTACTTGTTGACATCATGCTGCTGTGAATAAAGAGAAATAACTTTGAATTTGTCTGAAGAAGTTAGCAGGCTGGATTCCATATAGTAGGTGAAATGAGAGGTGGAGAGGAGAACACTGAACACTTTTAAGTAAGAGTGTACCAATAAGTTGTGTTCCAGGCATAGTAATCTGAAAGATATGTTCCTGAAATATGGTGTAAGAAAAGACAGTGATTGTGACAGAAGAATTGGTGGGTCTTGGCAACCAGAAGGGTAAAAAGATAAAAAGTTTTCAATTACAGGTGAATGGGATGATGATAAACCCATTGTCAGAAATGGGCAAGTCAGTGGAAAGCTAGTCTGTAGAGTAGAGGTCAAGTTTGCTTCTAGACCATTGAGTTTAAGCCTGGCTATTTAGTTCAAAAGTAACATTTCATCACCATCGGTAGAAAGTTTATAATTTTGGGTGTGAAAATACAAGAGCATGAGTTAGAGGGCAGAATCATAAGGAAGAAAGACAGAGGATTTGTCAAAGAGAATATTAACAAAGAGAAAGAATCAACAAAAATGTTAAAAGACATGGGTAGGCCAAGAGAGATAAGGACCAAGACAACATGTTTGATTGTGTTAATTTGAAGGTCACTGATGATTCTTGAATTTCAACAGAATTATGATGGTAGAAATGTCAATAGGGAGAGAGTTGGAAAGAGAGTGGATAATATAAAAATGGAGGCAGATGATGCTGAATACTCACTTGATGTGTGTAGTAAGATGTAAGAGGCAAGTAGGGTGAACGGGGTTTAGTAAGGGTATTAAAAGAAACTTTTTCACTCTCCTGGCCTTATGTGTGGATATGGATATGAAAATGACCTATGTTTCCTGTAGAAGCATGTACTACTGTCCCAAGTATCAAATAAAGGTATTAACATGCTAACTGACATTAATATTAGTCTAATTCAAATTGAGTATGTATGAATTTATTGATCAAATTAGGTTAAAATGTATTGGGGTAACCTAGGGAGATTTTCCTTAGGTTTCTGAGCAAAAAGATGGTTCACGTAATCATCCCGCTATTTGTAGCACAGTTTTTTTGGGAAAAGCATGCTGAATCTCAGATTCCTAGGAAAAATAGTACCCAAGTCGTGGTGTCAAAGCAAGGATTAAATGTATTCATACATCTTCAGAGTGCTTTGCAAGTGGCAGAATACTGTAACAATTACTACTAATAAAATACTAGTAAGAAAATATGCCTAGACATGGCATTTTCTCTTCAGAAGTAATTTTTGAACTCCAAATGTTTCCCAGATGCATTTACTTAGGATTTATAGGCTACCCCAAATCATGCTAGGTCCAATGTAGGACACAGAGGTCAGCCTATCCTCTACCCAGAGGATTTACAATCTGCCACGGTGTCAGCCAAGTTTTGTAATTTTATGCTCAATTAACATCTGGTTAGAACTTGTTCAGTTAACAAAATGCTTCCCTCTGAAGATAAATCATGGGACTCTTTCACTGCAGCTTGGAATCTTTCGATTTGGGATGCTTTGTGAACACAAAGACATTCTTTTTTATTCTAGTTTGCATCATCCAACTGAGTTCCTGCTGCGAAGTGTCATTATGATGGCAGCTCCCACTGAGAGGAACACCAGCCCCACTCAGTGAACGGGGTGATTGAAGCAGACAGACATTTCAGAACACTGCTTTTAAAAATGTTCCTTTTACAAAATCCATGAGTGTATTTTCATGTAATTAATATTTGTTTAACCACAATGATTTTCTTATGAAAGTCATCTTTAATGATTATTTGCTTGCAAGTACCAAAAATAACTTAAACATTGTCATTGTTTTCTCAGGGTATACCTACTCAACACCATTGCACAGCTCATTTTAGTGAAAATAGAAAAGCAAGACAAGCAAACATTATTTGGCATTCTATAATCAAAAACAATTGATGGTTTTAAATACATTTTAACTGGGTTTATTATGGCATTGAAGAAATTATGTTTCTACTGTTTTTAAATATTAAACAGATGAAATTGGTGTAAGACCTGATGCTTTGTTTCAAAGACTGCACACTTGTTATCCTCTCCTGGGTCATGACAAATTTAGGTAAAGTTTACAATAAGCTGTAAAGGAAGAACTTTTATGGCCCAATAAATATTCTAAGATCATAATAATATCCAAAATTATTATTTTCAAAACTTGGAGTAAGGGAAGAAAGAGGTTAACAAAATGTGAAGTATATTAATATAGATCTTGTTAATAATTTTTGTTACCTTTGCATTCTAAAAAAGGTGATACTGCTAATTTAAAGAGACATTTGAACTAATTTTTTTCTTTATTAGCATTGGCAACATTTGTTCTTTCTGGTCCTTTTTGTTCATGGAAATATCATGGGATTCATTACTGAGGCATGTTCCGCCTTTGGTATTAGCTGTTACAGCTGATCTTTCCTGTGAGAATATGTAACCTGTGGTAATAGTCTTTTTTAAAATATACATATTACTCTGGGAATTTCTCCCCATGATATGATCTTCTTATCATAATGGATGGTTTGTTCTTTTTGATGCTCCATAACTTCTGCATTTTTGTTTATCATGTTTTTGATTATGCTCAGAAACTTGAACAATGTCAAGAAATGGGGAATTGTGTCACAGGTTTTTGGACATACTCTTTATTCTCTTCCTCTTACATTGCCTTACAACTCAGTGAAATTTTCAGAGCTAATAGATGCAACCTTTAAAAAGCATTTATAATAATAGCCTTGAAATATTTCTAAAAGTGAGGTTATGGTTTTCATATTTCCCTGTTTTCTGCTTTCTGATAAGTTGCCTCAGGTTAGTTCTAGAAGAGGCAAGTATTGTCAATCAAATTGTGTTATTTGCTCCCAAATGTATGTATTTTTCCCTCTATCTGTTGCTTGGCTCCATATGGAGTACAATAAAATGGAGCAGAGAGAGGATAGTAAAAATAAGATTGGGTGTTATCATGACCAG
This sequence comes from Nomascus leucogenys, assembly GCF_006542625.1. Classification (NCBI taxonomy): domain Eukaryota; kingdom Metazoa; phylum Chordata; class Mammalia; order Primates; family Hylobatidae; genus Nomascus; species Nomascus leucogenys. The sequence continues at coordinate 53,176,285 of NC_044381.1, read as the reverse complement.
ATGGGAAGGGGCAGGGACCTGGTCTAGTTTGCAAGTAGACTTGTCTTCGCTTTGTCACTGTGTTCAGCACTTGAATGTGGCATAAGCGAAGACAGGGTCATCTCAATTCATTGTTAATTAAATGTTTTGGCTGGAAATCATATCTCCATATGGTAGAATACACCAGTTTGAAGTAAGTGCTTCAAATTTGGCCACAAAAAAACAGCTGCCCACAAACATATGTCCTGACTCACAAACATTCTCAAAGAATTTCAACTTAATGCAGAATCTTTGTTTTTTTCTGAAGCTCAAAGATAAGCTTAAATACACATCTGCTCAAACCATTGCTGATGTGGAACTCAGAGGAAAAATCAACAAATGATAAAAGGCTTCCAGTATAGGTCATGGAGTGTATTTGGTTCAAATTCAGAAATATGAAAGTGATACCACAGCAATACATTTGGTAGCCCCGGATTATAAATATGTATCTCATAAGCCACAACTTTCTAATTTTAAGTTTCTGGTGCTACAGTCAAAACCATAAGTCAAAACAGTGCCTTTTAAGAGATGCTACTGGAGATGTAAAAAATTTATTAAAAATTCCAGTAAAGCAGAGGATTATGCATGAGTTACAGACCACATTCATTTTTCCCAGTTGTTTTGTGAGGAAGGATTAAAGGCTAATCCTCTATAACAAATCATTAAAACGTCAATAATTGGTTAAAGACAACTACTTTGCATTCTGTTGTAGTTTCTTTCCATATGGTATATCCTGGGCATATGGCCTCTGCTTCTGCCTTTTTCTGCCACCACATCACCCAGTTCTGCAAGGTCACCTGGTACAAGCTTTACCAACAGCCACCATGGCCCCTACTACAACACTGGTATTCACACACAGGCATAATCCACCCTTGAACACTGACTTCAGCTGGGCTGTACTTTAATCTTCCCATATAGGAAAGGCCATCTTAAACTACTCCTCAGTCCTACTAGAGCAATACTCTTTTGGGATTATCAAATATGGGCATCTAGCTACTTTTCTTTACTTATTTGTATTTTCCACAATTGCTTTTGAACACTTAACTTTTATATTCACAATTTCAGAATCTATTAAATGTCTCATTACATGCCTATGCTCATTTCTATCTTGTAAAGGGTAGGGTTTTCCTGCCAATGGTGCAACTCTTTGCTTAGATGATAAAGATGATATTCAACTTTCATTATATGAAACAATGATCTTTCTCTTGTAAATTTCCTAAAAATATATCCAATTTGGTACATTTTCAGAAATGCAGAGTTATCTTTCTGATACAATCTCCATTCATTATCTTTCTTTCTCAAAAGCAAACAGAAAAGGAAATCCTTGAAAACTTCATTATAAAAGCCACTAAAATATAAGTACAACAAACAATACTATAAACTCTTTGAAGGAAATTTGTGCTAAAATTACCAAGGGATGATATGTTTTAAGAATACCCATGGTGGTATGTATACGTGTGTGTGTGTGTGTGTGTGTGTGTGTGTGTGTACACAATACACACACACATATATATAATGACCAACTTTGGAGTGTTTTGAACTGTTAGGCTACAGTTATTTAAGCAGACACAAAGTCATATTTTTGACATTTAGTTATCCCCATTTGCAAGTGAGAAATCACAGTTACTAGCATATAGTTAGCTTTACGTAATAAACACTCCTCAAAATATTTCAAAGAATTTCAATAAAACACAGAACACAGGCTATATCCATAGCTTATTTAAGACTTTTCTTATAAACTTTTATTATGTTGCAAATGCCATGTAACTAAAGCTTTATCAATTACATGGTCCTATCATCTCATTATTTGAAATATTTAATTAAGGAATATTTCTGTGACAAGGATTGATTATGGGAGTTTTAATCAGAGGTTAAGCTATTAAAGTGGTTAAGCTGATTCATCTACTAGCATGGTTATCAATAAAACATTTTAGCAATTAATTTTATCAGAGAATTGACAAATATGGGAGGCATGTAAATCAAATATATACTTTGTAAGTAATTTTCAGTTTAACTTAAGTATGATTTAATAATAACATTGCTAAAATTAACGGGCTTGGGCAGAAGTAAGTTTTTAAAGCTACCCTAAACATAAGAATCTAATTTCTGATATGTTTCTAATTTATTATTTAAATTGAATTTTCCGCCCTTGAGCTAATTCATTTATAGCTTATTTTGGCACATTTTACTGAGTGCAACCTTCTAAAAAGAATGTTTACCATGCTTTTCTCTTTTTTTTTTGCCAGAAATGAATATTAAAATATGTAAGAATATGAAATGTTATACAATTTGACGGAAAATTTGAGCCATATTCAAAAATGCAATATAACAGATATATAGATTTCTTATCTATATAGTTTTAACAAATGTATTGTTTACTTACAGTATAAGACAATTTATTTTTATCATCATTTATATGAAGATAGGCACAAATAATTCACAGTTTATTATGGTCAAGCCTATTTATCTACTCTTAAATTTTAACGAATATATTTTACTCAATTTCTTTTTAGGACATTTTTCTTCTTACCATGAATATAGTATTTTTGAAAGATGCCAGATTGATAGCTCTGTTGAATGAAAGCCTCTATTTAACCACAGATGAGCTACGATATGGGATGCAGCAATGCATAATCATCAAATTTCTGTACTGGAGGAGGCATATTTGCTTCTCTACACATGTAATGTGGGCAAATCCAATTATAACCACTGAAAATTACATGGCTGTAAGGAGAAAACTGACTTATTAAAATATTGCACACACTGGTCACTATTAGTTACCCAGGTTAGGAGCCAAGGGCAGGACAATGGAAACAGGAACCCTAAGTAGTTGTTTTGTACTTTTTTTTTTGAGACTGAGTCTGGCTCTGTTACCCAGGCTGGAGTGCAGTGGTGCAATCTGGGCTCACTGCAAGCTCCGCCTCCTGGGTTCACACCATTCTCCTGCCTCAGCCTCCCGAGTAGCTGGGACTACAGGCGCCCGCAGCCATGCCCGGCTAAATTTTTGTATTTTTAGTAGAGACGGGGTTTCACTGTGTTAGCCAGGATGGTCTTGATCTCCTGACCTCGTGATCCACCCACCTCGGCCTCCCAAAGTGCTGGGATTACAGGCGTGAGCCACCGCACCCGGCCAGTTGTTTTGTACTTTCTATATGGCAGCTAAATTACTCATATCACTGTTTTGGGTTTCTTGACAATATTCATCTAGGGCTGAAATTCAAGCACTACAACAAGCAACATTTTAAATATGGCCAATCTATCATTTTATTGACAGAGTAAGTTTTCCAGAAAAATTACTGAAATTAAGAATTAATCTCCTTTCCTAAATGCAATTTCCATGTATTTTTTAAAGTTGCATGAGCAAGAAATCACTTACTTGTTGTAAACGTGGATTCCAATTGAGTTATTCATGAGGCAAGTGCAGTAATATCTGTTAGATTTAATATCTACTAAAGGTATTGAAAGTCCCTCTGAACAAGCAAAACGGGTCCCCATTCCTAACTTCAACATGCAAACAAGTCAGCCTTCATGTATTAAGACCGTAATGTAGACCGTGGACTGTACTTCGTGACATAATCTTTCTGCATTCAAGGAGCAATGGATTAAAATAACTAAGCAAAAACCCAAGTTAGATTGCAAAGCAAGATAATTTAGTGTGATACACAATGTATCTATAGGATTATCTCTGCATACAGTCTGTTTGCAGTTGCACACAATGGAAAGTTCCTGATAGAAACATTCACAAGAGTCTATTAAAAACAAAGATTATATTCGTGAACTCCCTTAAAAGACAACTGAATTTTAACAACCATTTCTATATGATACCAACCACACATTTTGGGGAGCCATTTTCTACCACTCATTAAGATATGGGTGATTTTGTTTTTGTGCCTGAAATAGAGCTGTATGAATAGACTATTTCAACAGAAAATTGAGTTATAAACTACTGGTATCTCTGGAATTATGACCCTTCTATTACCCGTGTCAAAACTCATTGAGTGGTACATCTAAGATTTGCATATTGCATTGAATATTAATTTTAACTGAAAAGATAAGTAAAGAAGTATTGAACCTGCTGAAGTATTTGGGAGCAGGAGGAGGTATACCAATGTCTGAAACTCTGAAATGCATAGAAAATAAGGTGGATGGTTAGAGAGATAGATGTGTATATAAAGCAAGTACGCTAAAATGTTAATTGTAGGATCTAGATGATGGGCATATTACCCATAAAATTGTTATTTCAACTTTTCTCTTTCTGATAATTTTCATAAAATGTTGCAACTGAGTTACCTTTAAATATTTGCACATGGTATCCCAGTAGCTTGGTCTAGCTAGGGTCTAGAAAACTGTATTTTTTTTTAAGCCCCCATCGAATCACACATAAACTCAGGTTTTAAAACCATGATCGTAAGATGTATTTCAAATTTTAAAAGTTCTTAATCATTTTTAATCTTCATACCGAATTTTAATATTGCCAAATTTAATATACCTTTCACTTAGGATTGTCCCATAACCCCAAAAGTCAATGCTAAAACAGAATAAACCCTTCTTAGTTCTCTGTTTTTATACTAAGTGAAATCTAATACATATAATAATATTTATATCTGTGTATGTTTGTAGGCTTCCCTGAGTAACTACTTTTCTACAGGATACATCCTCAAAATATTTCCTCAAAGGTCAGGAGTTTGAGACCAGCTTGGTCAACATGGTGAAACCCCGTCTCTACTAAAAATGCAAAAAGTTAACTGGGCATGGTAGCATGCATCTGTAGAGGCTGAGGCAGGAGGATCACTTGAACCTGGGAGGCGGAGTTTGCAGTGAGCTGAGATCTTGCCACTGCACTCCATCCTGGGTGACAGAGTAAGTCTCTGTCTCACAAAAAATATTTCCTCAAAGACTTTTTTTTTAAATATAAGAGAATGTAAAGATTTTTTTCTTTTTGATTTTCATTAGAAACTAAATGAAAACCTTACTGAAGAGTTTATTTTCAAAGTAGATCTCCTAAACAAAACTTGTGTTTCCCAGCAATTCATTTTGGCAAGACTTTTAAAAACTGTAATAAATTTTTTTGGAGCAATATTTGCCTTCCTCTAAGCCATGACACTCAATCTTAGGTCCACATTTAAGTAAAAATGATAAAAAATCAATGTAGGAAAATAACAAAGCATTTCAGAAAAACAAACAAAAAACAAGCTTTTAATCCTAATGGCCAAATGTGAAACAGAGTTGGAACAGGGAGACTTCTGGTGGGATTGGGCTGATGTAAAGAGGATTGGGACCTAGGTGAGCCCCTCTTGCTCCAGTCCTGGTAGCAGCATTGACTAGAGTGGCCATTCAGTGCTCCCCAGCTCTGCAGTGGGACCAACTGAAGAAGCAACAGTCGTAGAGGTAGGGCTGCATAGTCTCTGAATACTGAATACTTTGCTGTCGGGAACTCTGAGAGGTCTCTGCAGTGAAACTAGGGATTTGTCAACATAAGTGAACGTTTAGTTTACTGTCCAGGGGTAAAATGTTTAATAATAATTTTTTTTTATTATTGTAATTCTGGTGCATAGATTGACATTACTCCTCAATTATATGAAGCTGCCACCATCGATCTACATAAACCTATCTTTATAAAAAATTTTCTTATTCCAATTCATTTCTCAAACTTTTCCTGTTCTTTTTGTTTTGCATCTACTCTGCCCTTCCTATATATAACTCAAATGTATTTACTAGAGCAGCTGCATATACACATAGCTTTGAAAAAATGCATAGTGTTTTTTGTGTGTATTAATTGATCACATTTTATGTTAGGTATAATTGTATTATTTTTCATACTCAACCCCTTTTTGCTCTATATCATACCATAACCTTTAATCTTCTCGGAGTATTCTTTCCTAGACATCTTCCCTAGAGATGAACAATCTGGTCATTTCCAAGTTATTGAAACCAGATTCCTTTATGGACCTATATGAGAGCCTCCCCATTATTCTAGTAATTTATTGGAATTTCATTGAATTTATAGATTAGTTTGGAGATAATTTACAGTTTTCCAATGTTAAGTTTCTTGTCTGTGAACTAGAGCTGGTAATCAATTTGATTTTCTTTCTATGCCCTTTAGTGGGGTTTCTGGGTAATACGTAGTTTATAGAATTTTCATAAATGTATTCAATGTTATAAACTTCCTTTCAAGAAATGCTTTGACTACCCCCATATGAAAGATGATTCCTCTTTTAAGGCAAGAGCTATTTAATATACATTTTAGTTTCTATATACATAGATTTTTTTTGTAGTTGTATTTTTGTTATCAATTTACAATTACACAGCAGTGTGGAAAAAAACAGAGTCTCTACAATGCTGAAGCTTTGGAGTGTTTTCTTTCATACTTTCTCTGAGAATTATTCTATTAATGACTTTGTGAAGGTAGGTGCTAGAAAGTAATGTGTATTTTCTCTGAGGTATAAGGAAATTATCTCTCACTGAGATTGTATATTTGGGTAACTATTAAATATAAATTTCATTATAAAACTTTTCTGTTGATATCTTATAAAGTTTTTGTTAATTTTTCTGCTTTCATCTCTATTTTGCCAATGTAAAATTCCACTCTTGTTTTACATGAGCTTATTATTTCCAGGACATATTTTTCATCCTCTATTTTCAATCTTTCTGTATTTCCTTGATTTAAATTTTTCTCCTGCAGGCAAATTATTCCTCAGTATTTTTATCTAATGTATGGGCCTTCTTTATTGATGAGTTAAATTAATATAGATTTATTGTCACTACTTTTATATTAGAGCTTATTTTTCCTATCTTATGTATCTTTTTTAGTATCAATTTTTATTTCTACTCATTTTCTGTTTGCTTGCACTGAATGCTATTTTGCTGGTCTAACAACTGTGTTACATTTATATTCTGTCATTAATTATGCCTCTAATAATAGGACTCATGTTTACTTCCTCCTCTCAGTTTTTAAAACTTATTAAAATATATGCCTTTCTTTAAAATTAGAGACTGCTTTGGTCTGTTTTAATCTCACTCTAGTCTTTCCCTGTCATGTGGAGTTTTAGTTTTGAACTTTTGTGGATATGCTATTTTATATAACTTTTAGTCATTGCTTATTTATATAATCATATATTTACTATTTTTTTCTCAATGAAACATTCTATAAAGAAGTAACCTCAAAGATTCATGCCACCTTTTGTGGGTGCAGTTCTTCCGAAAGTGCTTTAAAGAGGAAAGTTTTTATTTCAAAATAATTTTATTGTTCATAATTATACAAATATGTATTTGATGATATATTTATTTCACTTTTCCTTTAACTAATAGTGTAATTGGGAATGTAATTGTAGGCTTAAAGTTCTTTTTTTTTAATTGTCAGATGTTTGCAAATATTATTTCATGCCTTTTTCCATCTACTATGTGCTTTTTGTATGTAAAATGTTTATCCTTCCTGGATATAGAGTTTTCTACTTGTATTTGATATTTTTAAAATTTTACTGAACTATATTTACCTGTGTGTTTGTGTATGTATTTTAACTTGTCCTGTTGGCACTTATAAACTCTTTTTAATCGAGATCTTACAACTTTCTTTAATTCTGAAAAATTCTCTGCCATTATTTTACATTTTAAGATGTTTTTATAAGGAAGTTTTGAGATTTAATTCCCTTCTTCCACTTCTTCTGGGAGCTCATTTAAATAGGTATAACAATAGCTACTTCATCTCTATTTATCTTTTTCTTTCTCATTCATTTCTTCTATCTCTTTCCCACGTGTTTGGAATAATTTTTTTTTGCTATGATTTGTTACTAAATAGTGCATTTTCTAGTTGGAAACATTATTCTATTCTGTACCTCAACTGACTTCGTTATTTCAACAATTACACATATTTTTCATATTCAGCAGTTCCAGTTGATTCTTTTGTTTAAAACATATAACTTCTTTTTTTTTTTTTTGCTTTATATTTTCAGTATCTTCTCTCATCTCTGTAAAAGTTATTGGTGATTGTCACCTCTTATCTGGCTTGTTTCCATCTGGACTTCTGGTTTCTATCTATTTCTCCTACAGCCTATGTATTAGTCAGCATTCTCCAGAGGGACAGAACTAACAGGATATATGTATATCTGAAACGGATTTTATTAGGGAGAATTGGCTCACACAATCACAAGGCAAAGTCCCATGATAGGCCTTCTGCAAGCTGGGGAAGAAAGAAGCCAATAGTGGGTCAGTCCAAGCCCAAAAGCCTCGAAAGCAGGGAAGCCAACAGTACAGCCTTCAGTCTGTGGCTGAAGGCCCAACAGCCCTGTCAAAACACTGATGTAAGTCCAAGAGTCCAAAGGCCAAAGAACCTGGAGTCTGATGTCCAAGGGCATGAAGAATGGAAGGATGATTAAAGCCAGATGATTCAGCAAGCCAGCTTAGCCCACACTCTTCCACCTGCTTTGTTCTAGCAGCCCACCCAGATTGAGTGTAAGTCTTCCTCTCTCAGTCCACTGACTCAAATTTCAGTCTTCTCTGGCAACACCCTCACAGACACACCCAAGCCTCATGCTTTACCAGCTATCTAGACATCCTTCCATCTAATCAACCTCACACCTAATATTAACCATCACAGTAATTATGTTTAAATTACATTATTAGTCTACCTCATTCATTAGTTCTGTTTTTTTTTTCTGGTGTAGACTCTTCAGCTTATTTTTCTTTCATAATGATTGAATTTCATTGATGTTTCATTATACAAATATATCACACACACAGAGGCTCATATGCCATTGGGAATTTTAGTTATCAGGTATTTTTATTTTGTTTTCATTATCAATTATCATCAGCTATAATTACCCTGGCCTCTGCTATTTATTTGGAGCCAGGCAAAAACCCAATACTTTACCAGCTATCTAGACATCCTTCCATTCAATCAAGTTGACACCTAATATTAACCATCGCAGTAATTATTATGTTTAAGTTACATTATTAGTCTACCTCATTCATTAGTTCTGTTTTTTTCTGGTGTAGATGCTTTAACTTATTTTTCTTTCATAATGATTGAATTTCATTGATGGTTCATTATACAAATATATCATCACACACACAGAGGCTGATATACCAATGGGAATTTCAGTTATCATATATTTTTATTATTTATTCATTATCAATTATCAGTTATAATTACCCTGGCCTCTGCTGTTTATATGGGGCCAGGCAGAAACCCAGGATTCTCACATACTCTTGCAGGTAACTTTAGGGAGCAGATTGGAGGCACAGTACAGTAGGTATAGTTTATGATGTTGCAATCCCAGCTGGTCACTTTATCCTGCTCAATTTACCCACTATTCCTACTCTGTGACCTAACCTGGAGATATTTTCCTCCAGGAAATGGAGTTTATGAAATGGGATTTGCGTATCCAGGGCACCAAAAGCCTGCTTTTCATATATGTATCATTATTATTTTTAATCTGAGCTACTCTTTAGACATCTCCTAATTTTACTATTTTGTTGTCAGCTGATTCTGGATAGCTTTGTTGTTTATTGACCTTCTACGTTAACAGGATAGACGATTATTATCCCAAGGTCAATAAAGGAAAAGAAAAGGGCACAGCTAGAATAACTTCACCCACAAAGTCCCTGCTTATGGTGTCTTACTATTTTTATTTCTGGGCTGATAATACCATCTACCTAGAGACCCAACCATCTTGTCTTTGTGAATGTTTCTACTAGACTTTGTATTCAGTTCTGAAAAAAAAAATAAGACTCCCTTTTACCTTTTGTTTCATAACCAAAGTTGACTCAGAAATCTTATTTGATATTCAGAGATTTTTAAGATTTTGGGGGCTTTTATGTTTGTATGCTTTCCATCATTATTTTTCCTGGTTTATCATTTATTTCTTTGTTTATACAAATGGATACTGAAACCCAAGATTATATTAAATCAGGTTATAACAAGATTTTTAAAATAATTGATATCTTAAACGTCATTCACGATTAAACTTCTTCCTGTCATGGCAGTAAGAATACTTACAAAGTACAACATGTAACTCGGATGGCTAAAATGAAAATTGTTGATGGGAGGTATTGAAAAGTTGCAGCTGGGATTTGAACAAATAAAGTATTGGTAGGATCCTCAGAAATAGTAGAAAGCCATTGCCAATCCTATGGTCAAAGAGACAAGGGAGGAAAGACATTACTGGAGCTCAGTGAGAATTGGAAACATGGAGGAGCCAATTCTAGGGGGAAGGAGTCCATAACTCCTTTGCCCTAGATGGAGGGGCCATCTAGGGGGACGCTACAGTCAGGGAGGGACAGAGCTTCTACCAGAACATCTCCATGGAATTAGAAAGGGAGTGAAGAAGTAATGCACCTTTATTCTCTCCTCCCACCCTCGTCTCCTGCCAATGCCAACCCTTGGCTGAACCCAAATAGAAGCCAAGAGAGTAAGGAGGTATGAAGAAGCAGCCCAAAGAGGTAGCTTTCTGGGGAACAGGACATGTCAGATAAGGTTGACTAATAGACATGAGAAGAGAATAAATTGAGTATTACCAGAATTCTAGCCTTTCTGTGCTTACCTTCTATCTTGGTGTTTTATAATACTCAATTAGATGATTCTGGTAACTTTGTCACAAATGTTCTATTCCCCCTTTTTCCCTGCAAAATTTTCATTTATCCTACAGTGCTCCTCACTAACATCCGTGCCTCTGCGAAAATCTTCTTTATCTCATTCCTCTGAGTTTGGTAATTTGTCTATTTGTTGCACATAACACTTACTATTTACTTTTATTACAATAATTTTCACATTTTATCTTAACTGATTAGTGGCTTTTCATTCTTTTTCTCATCTCCTCCAGAACAGAAATTGTCTTGTCATTCTGTGTCCCTTGGGACTTCTATTATTACTGGCAGATGGTAAGTGCCCAGAAAAAATTTCACAAGTGAATAAAAGGGAGAATGAATGAGTATGAGAGTATCTTCCCCATGAGAAAAGGAAAGAGTGGGCAAATCGATCACAAGCAAACAAGGAAAGTAGGAGATTGAGGAATTAAGAAATAAATGGTGTTATCAGTGAGAACAATATAGAAGGCTTAAAGTCAAAAATAAAATGGAATGAGGCTAAAACTTAAGTGGAAAGATAAAGTCAACAAAACAAAATGAAAAACCAAAAAGCTGAACACATTTTAAAAGGTATGCAATCCAAATAAAATGGAGCTCACAAATATTTTCTCTAATTGGTAACAAAAAATTCTAATTTAGAGATGACTTTTCTTAAGGTGCTGAGAAAATAATTTTAATGTTAATTCACCCTTTTGTTCTTTGATTTCAGCAAATTTTGATGATTACATTTTCTAAATCCATAATTAAACTTCTCTGCCATGGCGTAAATGTACTTACAAAAACCAAAATGTAAAGGGTAAAGTGAGGTTGACACCATTTTAAAACTCTGTACCCGTATTTTTAGTAGTCAAAGTTTACATTTAAACTTGGTATTTGTTTATAGTTAATAAAAAGAAAAGAACATATGCTGTTATTTAAGTGCTCTGGTGAATAATTTCCCCTTATTTCTAAAGCTATAACTGATATTTAAAGACTGACCCACTCATCTAAAGTTTAGATAACTCAAGGCAGATTTTAGAAGTGTTTCTTCACACTCAGGATTATTAAGTATGACAGGACATATGTCTATCCAAAATTCGTAGTACTCATTTTGCTAAAATTTATTTTATATAGCCTAGTCAAGACAGTACAACATTTTGCTAATTAGTGATGGTTCATTTAAATAGCCACTGGTTTCTAAATATTTCCACACACAAAAAGAAGGAAGGAAGGAAGGAAGGAAGGAAGGAAGGAAGGAAGGAAGGAAGGAAGGAAGGAAAAAGAGAGAGAGAGTTTTAATAGTTTTTATTATTGAGTTATGTTAAGGCCAACAGATCAGGAGATGACTGCCATTGAAAAGATAGTTTGTGGGCCAGGCATGGTGGCTCACACCTATAATCCTTTGGAGGCCAAGGTGGGAAGATTACTTGAGGCCAGGAGTTCAAAACCAGCCAGGAAATCGTAGCAAGATCCCTTTCTCTACAAATAAATAAATGAATTAACTGGGTATGATGCCATGTGCCTATAGTTCAAGCTCCTTGGGAGGCTGAGGCAGGAGGATTATTTAAGTTCAGGAGTTTGAGGCTGACGTGAGCTATAATCACACTACTGCACCCCAGCCTGGGTGATAGAGTGAGAACCTATCTCTAAAAAACAACAAAAAGATAGTGTGTAATACTTACAGATGGAGACACAGGGCCTCACATAGGCCAGCATGCGGTGGGGGAGGTGCAGTCAGGAGGCAAAGGGAGAGGGAAAATCTTGAGCCAAGAGCCTTTATTGTGGTTTCCTCAAGAGGGAAATTACAGCAGGATCAGGGTCATAGGAGCTGTCTCTAGTTGTCTAGGACCTAGCCCTGGAATGCTAAGGGAAGATGGATAGTGGCTTAGAGTAGAGAGTGTAAGCTGTGCATTGGTTGATTTGCATATGAAAGTTGTGCTCACAGGTGAGTTGCTTACTCTCTCTAGCAACTGGCTAATCCTGGAGTGAGCTGACTTCCTCTAGGGTCAGCAGGGCCTCAGATGTCAAAATATCAAAATATAGATAGACACAGTTAATATAAGAAGGAAAGGAAGGATATTTTATGAATGAATACATGAAGAGCAAATAAATATTTGATCTTAGAATTCTGGTGCAAGACTAACAAAAGTGTATATGTTTTTAGTCTAAAAACATTTAATGAAAGTGTAGTCAGATAAAAATAATAATAAACAGTCTTGTATAGAATGTTTTGTCATGGATGACCTCAAATACTATTATATTTGTAATTTAAAATATATGATCCTGTGAGTCGTGAATTTATAGAAATTGATTTGTAGAACTTCAATTAATGACCTTGATTATTTTTCTGTAAGAAGAGAGGGAGAGGTTATGTGAGTGCGAGTAAATTAACCTTTCATTCCATACCCTACCAACTTCTTCTCCACTGACAAGTAATCAAGATTGTTTGACAGAAACAGCAAGTTGTTTAGCTTCTCAGCTCTCCTGCCGTTAAAATATGATGTCAGATAATTTGTTCCTGTTTAGGTCTAGCTTGATTACTTCTGGTTCCCTGAGATTTGAATTGATGAAGTTTTACTTTAGTTACATAGCAGTGTTAATAAATGCTGTCATGTTTATTAATGAGATGCCAAAATTGTATTGTTATATTTAGAGGACAGAGCCAAGTTCATGTAACTTAAAGTAGTTGAATGTGATAAAAGGTTAATTAGACTTCATGACCTGTTTGGAATATGTCTTGGGTCTCAATACCAATATAACCTTCAATGCAAAATACCAAAATCCAGAATTAATTTATAAGATAACAATTTAATAGTCTGTCATTTAAATAGTAAATGATTCTAACACCTCCTGGAGATAGGTAAAACTGAAAGAAATACTGAAAACAAAAACTTAAAAGAGGAAAGCAAAACAAGATTCAGTCAAGGCCAGCCAAGTGTTATTTCCTTTGATTCAGTGTGAGTATATTACATGAACATTTTATTCACACTGTATACACAGGATGTCAAATAGTCCCCACTGAAGGAAGAATCATCGTGAGAGCTTTCTATAAATTATTCAGATGTATAATATGAAGAATTTAAAATACAATGCAATCATTGGGTAGCAGAATATATGCTACAGAAAATTTCTAACTCAACTTTACCTTCTCATTTTTGACTGAGGGTAAGTGAAAAATATTAACTTGAAAGATCACACAAGAACACTATTCAATGGCTAATAAAATTTTTTTTTATTATTATTATACTTTAGGTTTTAGGGTACATGTGCACAATGTGCAGGTTTGTTACATATGTATCCATGTGCCGTGTTGGTTTGCTGCACCCATTAACTCGTCATTTAGCATTAGGTATATCTCCTAATGCTGTCCCTCCCCCCTCCCCCCAACACACAACAGTCCCCGGAGTGTGATGTTCCCCTTCCTGTGTCCATGAGTTCTCAGTTTTTATAGGTGAAAATAAAACTGCACAAATAAAGTTCTAGCCATATTGAAATCACAAAATAAAATTCTCTGAATTGTCTAAAAATTCATCTAATGAAAATTTCACTGAGAAATTTAATAATTTTTTTTCATGTTTCAGGCAAACAGAATGCAAAAGAAGTCCATATCTAGACAAATCCTAGTAGAATTTTTCAAACTTCTATGACAAAAAAAAGTCTGATGAGTTTCTAGATTTTAAAAAGTACTAAATTACTTTTTTAAAAATCAACTTTACAAACAACATGAAAACAGAATGTTTAAGAGGAAAAATTATGTGTAGCTTATAATAATAATTATATCCCAGTTTTCCTTACTTTACTGGAGTACAGAGAAATGACTTTTTAAAAAGGTATAGAAGTTTTATTAAATAAAAGTCAATGTGAGCTTCTTAATATTATCATTCTGACTTAACAACAATTGTATTTATAAGAAATATATATTTAGCTACTAAAGAATAATAGCAAAAACTAAAATATGCTTTGAATAAGAGATTTATCTCTCGTTTTATATAATACTCTCCTTTTACTGAAATTTCCACTGTAGAGCATAGATTGTTGAGTATCATATGAATATTACCTTGAGTAAGTTTTGGTAGTTTTGTCTTTAAAAATATGTCCATTTCATATAGCTTGTTGAATTTAATGGGCTTAGGGTTATTCACAGCATCCCCTTGTTCTTTAAATGTCAGTACAGTCTGTAGTGATGTTTATTTATTAGTTCTTATTATTTGTAATTTGCATTTTCTCTCTTTTTTGGTCATTCTAACTAGAAATTTATTAATTTTATTGAAATTTCTAAACAATCAGCCTTTGGGTAAATTAGTTTTCTTTTTCTTCTGTTCTAAATTTCATTGATTTCTGCTCTCATTTTCATTATCCTTTCTTCTATTTGCTTTTGGTTTAATTTGTTCTTCTATTTTTCTCTCAGAAGGAGGTTAGATAATTCATGTGAATTCTGTTTTCTTTTCTAATATAAGCATTTAAAGCTATCAGTCTCCCTCTATGCACCACTTTAGCTACACTGTCAAATTTTGAAAATAATAAGAGCTATTTATGACAAACCCACAGTCAATATCATGTTGAATGGGCAAAAGCTGTAAGCATTCCCTTTGAAAATTGGTACAAGACAAGGATGCCCTCTCTCACCTCTCCTATTCAACACAGTATTGGAAATTCTGGCCAAGGCAGTCAGCAAGAGAAAAAAATAAAGAATATTAAATAGGAAGAGAGGAAGTCAAATTGTCTCAGTTTGTAGATGACATTATCCTATATTTAGAAAACCACATCATCTCAGCCCCAAAATTCCTTAAACTGATAAGCAACTTCAGCAAAGTCTCAGGATACAAAATCGATGTGCAAAAATCACAAGCATTCCTTAACACCAACAATAGATAAGCAGAGAGCCAAATCATGAATGAACTCCCATTCACAATCACTACAAAGAGAATAAAATAACCAGGAATAGAGCTAAAAAGGGATGCAAAGGACCTCTTCAAGAAGAACTACAAACCACTGCTCAAGGAAATAAGAGAGGACACAAACAAATGGAAAAACATTCCATTCTCATAGATAGGAGGAATCAATATTGTGAAAATGGCCATACTGCCCAAAGTAATTTATAGATTCAATGCTATTCCCATCAAACTGCCATTGACATTTTTCACAGAATTAGAAAAATCTATTTTAAATTTTATATGGAATCAAGGAACATCCTGTATAGCCAAGACAATCCTAAGCAAAAAGAACAAAGCTAGAGGCATCACACTACCTGACTTCAAACTATACTACAAGGCTATAGTAACCAAAACGGCATGGTGCTGGTACAAAAACATACATATAGGCCAGTGGAACAGAACAGAGAAATCACACCACACATCTACAACCATCTGATCTTTGAGGAACCTGACAAATACAAGCAATGGGGAAAGGATCTCCTATTGGGTAAATGGTGCTGGGAAAGCTGGCTAGCCATATGCAGAAAACTGAAATTGGACCCCTTCCTTACACCTTCCTTACACCTTATGCAAAAGTTAACTCAAGATGGATTAAAGACTTAAATTTAAAACGAAAAACCATAAAAACCCTAGAAGAAAACCATCAAAACCCTAGGCACTACCATTCAGGACATAGGCATGGGTAGACTTCATGACAAAAATGCAGAAAGCAATTTCAACAAAAGCCCAAATTGACAAATGGAGTCTAAACTAAAGAGCTTCTGCACAGCAAAAGAAACTATCATTGGAGTGACCAGACAGCCTAAAGAATAAGAGAAAATTTTTGCAATCTAACCATCTTACAAAGGTCTAATATCCAGAGTCTGTAAGCAACTTAAACAAATTTACAAGAGAAAAACAAACAAATCCATCAAAAATTGGGCAAAGGATATGAACAGACACTTCTAAAAATAAGACATTTTCACAGCCAACAAACATATGAAAAGAAGCTCAACATGACTGATCATCAGAGAAATGCAAATCAAAACCACGATAAGATACCATCTCACGCCAGTTAGAATGGCAATTATTAAAAAGTGAGGAAACAATAGATGCTGGTGAGGCTGTGGAGAAATAGGAACGCTTTTACCCTGTTGGTGGGAATGTAAATCAGTTCAACCATTGGGGAAGACAGTATGCCTATTCCTCAAGGATCTAGAACCAGAAATACCATTTGACCTAGCAATTCCATTACTGAGTTTATACCCAAAGGAATATAAATGATTTTATTATAAAGATACATGCACACATATGTTTATTGAAGCACTATTTACAATAGCAAAGACATCTAACCAACCCAAATGCCCATCAATGATAGAATGGATAAAGAAAATATAGTACATATACACCATGGAATACTATACTGCCATAAAAAGGAATGCAATCATGTCCTTTGGAGGGACATGGATGAAACTGAAAGCCATCATCCTCAGAAAACTAACACAAGAACAGATGACCAAACAAGTTTTCACTCATATATGGGAGTTGAGCAATGAGAAAACATGGACACAGAGAGGGGAACAACATACACTAGGTCCTGTTGGGGGTGAGTGGTGAGGGGTGGGAACTTAAAGAGGATGAGTCAGTAGGTGCAGCAAACCACCATGGCACACGTATACCCATGTATCAAACATGCACGTTCTGCACATGTATCCTGCCTTTTTTAGAATAAGAAAAATTTTTTTGATATGTTGTCTTTTCATTCAATTCAAAACATTTTATAACTTCCCTATGACTTTTGAAACATGGCTAACTGAGACATATGGTGTTTATTTTTCAAGTATTTAAATATCTTTCTCGATATTCTCTGTAATTGATTTCTAGTTTAATTTTGTGAGTTCTCATGAGAGCTGGTTGCTTAAAAGTATATAGCACTTCTTCCTTCACTCTCTTCTTCCTGCTTCAGCTGTGTAAGACGTGCTTGTTTTCCCTTCACTTTCCATCATGATTGTAAGTTTCCTGAGGCCTCCTCATGATTGTAATTCCATCATGATTGTAAGTTTCCTGAGGCCTCCACAGCCATCTGCAGAACTGTGAGCCAATTAAACCTCTTTACTTTATAAATTACCCAGTCTCAGGTAGTTCTTTATAGCAATGTGATGATGAACCAATACAGGGACTCTGGATATTTTCTGTCTTAGCATGGTTAGGTGACTATCACAAAAATACCACAGGCCGGTATGATGGATTATAAACAACAGAAATTTATTTCTCACAGTTCTGGAGGCAGAGCAGTCCAGGATCAAGGTGCTGGAAGATTTGGTGTCTGGTGAGGACCCACCTCCTAAATCATAGACTGCTGTGTTTTGGCAGTGTCCTCACATAGCACAAGCGGAAAAAGAACTCTCTGGGGCCTCTTTTATAGGGTCACTAATCCAATTTATAAGGATGGTGCCCTTATGATTTATTCATCTCCCAAAGGCCCTACCTCCCAATACCATCACATTGAGAATCAGATTTGAATGTGAATTTGGAGAAAGAATACAATCAATCTGTACCATTTCCTGGCCAGTATTAATGATGTGTTTGCTTACTGGGTTATGCGTGCCTAGAGCAGTGTCAGTGACCTTCAAGCCTGTAAGTAGGGCAAGCACAATATATAGCATAGTAGCCCTTTTGTGGTGAATAAGGCTGAAAAACATGAAGCAGCAGGCCCAGAAAAAATGTGACCTCCAAACCCCCAGAGTACATACAGTGCATATGATAGTAGAGGAATGTTTTGATAGTGTAAGAATGGAGGGACAGACAAGTGTTATTAAAGTAACATCAGAGCCCTTCAGCAACAAGAATATTGGCTGACATAAGGAGAAAATCCTGTTCATGAGGTGTCAGTAGGCTTGTTGGTATGAGCAAAGCAGGGGTGTTTCTTAGAAATTGTAAAGCAAATCAGATCAGAGGAAGAGGCCAAGTGAGCAATTTGAATAAATATTTTGGTACCCGGTTAGTTTTTTGGAGTGGTACACAGGAAAAGGAGGGCTGGCCAAGGTAAATCCTTCTGTGAGGTTGACTGGATATGGGTAATGAGAGCTGGTGACTCATCTAAGGACTGGCGGCAAGCCCAGAAATTAGTGCAACAAAGGACCTGGACTGTATGCTCCATGAGTTGTAAATACATATAGGAGAGACTGTTCAAGACTAGGGGTGGCTTGCTGTGATGGAATGAACTGAGCCTCAGAGAAGGAAAAACAAAATAAGCAGAGATGGGGATAGGGCAGTGAACCCTGTACTGAAAACTCAGTAAGGTTGGCTAAGGGAAATTAGCTAGAAGTATGAATGGTGCCTATGAAGGGTGTGAAAGTGGGGCCTGGTAGGGAAGATATGGAATTGTTCATGAGTGACGGGATGGTGGTGACCTTCTAGGCAATGATTAATTAAGTCTTGGTGCCAGATGATAAAATCTAGGGAGAAAATTTAAGACAGTGCAGAAGCTGAATGTGTCAGGTTGTAGCCTGGAGTAGTGGAACAAAATAGACAGAGGGTACTCCTAGACCCAAAACAGAACTTTAGATACTCCATTGGCAGCTCCTGAAAACATATAGCTAAATAATGCATCACCATTGAGTCTGAGCTTGGTGTTTTCCATAGCATAAATAATGTTTTGTAAGTATTGACAATCTCCTTTTCAATATTATTGAGTGTAGCTCTGGTGTCATTGCATTTGTGTGGTGTGGTGAATATGTTGCAGCAGAGCCTTACATATTGGGGGTGGGTAAGGGAATACTCTCAAGAGAAAGCTAAGGTGATGGTTTCTCCAATGACTTCAGGAAAAAATTAGAGATAAGCTTCAATTTGGTGTGAGTACCATAGCCTGAAGGGGTGGAATAGTGGGGCTGGACTATAGAAGGAGAGCTGGCAGAGGACAGTGAGGTTAACAGGATCTGAAGCAAAGCAAGAACAAAGGAGGAGCAGCATTGGCCATTGGCAGTAATGAGGTCAGCAACAGAGCCAAAGTCTGGTTTCTATTGTCAGATGGGCTGAGGTCATCTGGTGGTCCACTAGGCTGTCATAGAGTTGGCTCACGATGTTGGCTCATGATGAGGTTGTGGACTTCACTAGGTTTGCAATAATCTTGCACCAAATTTGGTACCGTAAGGCATAAAGGCTTATTGATCAGGAAGTCATAGAAATATACTGATGTGGTTGAATAGCAACGAGAAAAGAGTTAGCTATCTTGCTATCCTATTGGAGATATAAAACCTCAAAGGATCCTGATGCATTCAACCCCAAATGAGGCTCTAAGTTATCTCTTATGCAATGGTCTGACATGTACTTTAAAAGGCAAAATCTGAAGTTTGGAACATTACTTCAAATATCCGAATAGCAGGGCATACAGCTAGCATATGTGCTACCTTCTATATCTTGCAAATCTTCTGTGAATTTAGAATAGCCAATGGGAGCTTCTTTAGTTTTTATAAGAAACTTTGCTGTTATGGTGGAAATGGAACTATGGTACCACCTAGGTTGGTTATGGCTGTAGTATTGAAAAGTCCGAGTAAGTGTAGGTGGCATCATGGTCTGAATATAGCCCAGCAGCTCTTGCATTGACAGATAGAATCTGCACAATGGACTGTTGTATCCCAGACCCAGGTCATTACCTATGGTATTCATAGCCAGGCTATGAAAAGTCAGGAGACCAGTCATTTGTGCAGTGTGGATGTTATCTTCTGAGGAAGCAAAACGTTGCTGACAAGTGTGGGCATAAGGAAGAATATGGATATACCCATTTAATCCTGTCCCATGGTTCTCAGATACCCCATTCTGTTTTTTATTTTATTTTATTTTTGTTTTCATCATTTTACCTTTTGTGTTTCATTGTGGATAACTTCTATTGACATATCTTCAAGTTCAACTATTTCCTTGGCTTTATCAAATCTACTGATGGCATCTAATGATGGCGTTTTTTAGCTTTGTTACTATGTGATTCAGCACAATTATTTCCATTACTTTCTATCTTATAGTTTTTACTTCTAATCTGAAATTCCCCATCTGTTCATGCTTGCTGTCCTCCCCTTTTTAGCTAGATCCTTTAACATATTAATCATAGGTTTTTAAAATTCCTTGTTCGATAGTTCAAACGTAGGGGTTAGAGTTGAGTCTAGTTGTGTGTATTGCTTTGTCTCTTGACATTGTGATTTTTAAAATTCTTTATATGTCTTGGAATATTTAGTGGGTACCTAGACATGTACTATAAGAGAGTAAACACTGAGGTAATTAATATTTATACCTGATAAATGACACACTAATTTTTTTTTTTTTTTTTTTTTACACAGCTAGGT
The DNA here is from genome assembly GCF_006542625.1 of Nomascus leucogenys. NCBI lineage: Eukaryota > Metazoa > Chordata > Mammalia > Primates > Hylobatidae > Nomascus > Nomascus leucogenys. The sequence continues at coordinate 53,155,458 of NC_044381.1, read as the reverse complement.
TTTTATTGCAAGGAGTTAGACTAATCTAGTTAGGAGTTGAGTTACTTTTGTATTTTGTTATTGCTGTACCTTAGTGCACCCCATTCCTCAAATTCCCCTAGTATAATTCTGTATGTGTGACATGAATTGGTTTGCTAGAGTGTTTGTTTTTTCCTACTTCCTCCCTCAGCTTTAGGTGTTTTCTTTGTATCTGTACCTTGGGTTTTTCTCCCTGCTCTTGAACTTCTCTCAGCAGTATCATGCTGTTATATATTAGGGGTACTTGTCAGCTTGATGATGGGGTTGGGGCTAGAAGAGCATGTTCTTTGTAGTTCTTGTTGAGGCTTAGACAGGCACTGTGCCCTTGGGTCTCATTAATGGGGTCTTTTCAGTAATCCTGCAACTCTCACAATTGGACAGGGTTTTACTGTCCAGGCCTGGTAAATTTTGTGCCCCTTTCCCAACGTAGAAGGTTTTTCATCTTGATCCCTTTCCTCAGCTACCGTGGCTTTTCACCTGTTTCTTGAGGATGGTAGGGTTTGCTTTCTATGATTTTTGTTCTGTAGGGGACATAAAGGAGGAGGATTCAGGGTGAGCTTTGTGCCTTTACCACAATGGCTGCTGTTTACTTCTCCAGGTCTGCAACAAGAGGAGCATTTCCTCAGGAATATCTCTCACCTTCTGCCTATCTTTCTTGTGAGCCACTTAGTAAGGTCCATGAACACGAGCCTGTGTGTTGGTACAAGTTCTCCGGTGTTCTGTACTTTTACACTAGCCCACATTCAACCTTTAGCAAATCCTTAATTTTTTTTATAGCTGAATTCTTCTCACTAGCTTGGTATCAAGTGTCTGACAACTACCCCATCTAAGCAAGCGCTTGCTTCCTATTTTTTCCTGAAGATTCTTATCTTCCTTTGAATTGGAAGTGAGTTGTTTGCCTTAAAACCCCACTTTCTAATGGTTTCAATAAGGGTTGTAATTTTACAGATTATCGAACATTTTATATTCTAAGGATGGGAATGATTCTTTTTCCACATTTTAACAGGAATCCAGAAGCCAAACATGTTTTTAAAAATTGAATGTGTTTCCTAAATTCCTAATAAAACCTTGCTCTATTTTTAGCACACAATTAGAATAAGTAGTAAAAACCCTTAGATAGTATGCCCTGAGTCATGAATTTATACCAGGACTGCAAATACTGCTTACCTTCACAAGAAAGCTTTCTTAATGCCTCTCTTGTCAACATTTCTTTGGTACCATACTGAGAGAATACAGTCAGTATTCTCCCAGAACTTTCATTTCAATTTAACTTATGGCAAGATTGTACTTTGTGAGTGAATCTATGCTGGTTGGCAGTTTGGGTAAATAGTTTATATTTGATTATTTTCTAAGGATGATAAAAACTCAAATTGCAACTATGGTATTATTTACCTCTCTTTGTACATAAAATCAGAGGAGAATCAGTGGTTTATGAGAGGATTCATGTTATCATTTAAATTATGTGATGGGATGGACTTTAGTGAGATGACTGATATTTTTGAGTAGATACACTTTGGGACCTCCTTAGCGTTTAGCAACTTCTTGGAGACCCAAAACCTTGTCTTTCCATACCAACCTCTTCAATATCCAATCCATATTCATATAACCCCAACGACATGTACACAAAGGAGGATCCTTGAACCTATCTTCCTAATGGACACTAGCATTCCTCTAGTCCAAGCTAGAGCTGGCACCTGCCCTAACAACCAATCATCAACTCAGTCCCTGAAATTTGGAATTGGAATGCTGGGATTTTCCTCAGTTGATAGTAGTCTCTGAATCTAGGAGCACATATATTATCTTTCCATAGAAGAAATGGGCAGTATGGCTCATTAATAGACAGTACTGTTTTCCTTAAGTTCATTTAAAAGAAAATCTTCATATACTTTTAAAAACCAGAAGTGATATTTTATCTATGTGCTAATGTCCTTAGTTATAGCAGACTAGGATTATAAATCAATGCTTCAAGAATGAACTATGAGCCTGTGTGTGTGAAAAAAAGAAATAGATTTTAACTATTTCTGTTGAAATCCTAAGAGGTTATTAAAAATAAGACAGAGAAAAGTGGAAAGGGAAAAAAAATCTCTTAAAAGAAAATGTAATAGATAAGACACAGAGCTATTATTGTCCCACTTTATTTGTCTAGGCCTCCTAACCCTCTTGATGGGCACTTCTATTCTTAAAGCTCTCTGAGAAAAGCACTGAGATTATTTAAGTCTCTTCTTACGCCAGTCACCTCTTCACATTGTAGAAGCTCTAACAATTGGCCATGATTGAAATCTTTCTGTGCTACATGAACAATAACCAAATACAATGACAATATACATAATGGGCATACAAGAAGCATCATTGTTAACTTTTCGTGTGATTTGAATTGAGATGTTAATACTAATCATCTGCTTTAATAAGGGATTTATTTGGATCTCTTTATTTGCTTTTTCTTCTCCCCAGTGAATGTTGCTTTCTTTTTATTACCATGCATGTTTTATGAGTTGCGATTTATTTGTATGTGTTGGATTTGATTTATTTCTGTGATACTCTACAGTTTGTAAAATCTGATTAAAAATGGGGTTCAGGATATGAAATGTGTGCTCTGTAATGTTGGCTCCCCCCACAAATCTTTGACGAACTTGACCAAAGGCAAGTCTAATGGTATTCACTTAAATCTTGCTTTCACATGTAATTTGGTAACACAATGTTTCATTCTCAGAAGCAGAACAATTATTATTCTTTATTGTGTACCTTGTATTTTGCAGTTTCTATTCCTTGGCATTAATATTCTACTAAGATGACTAGTTTGTGGCAATTTAAGGACAAAAATACTTCAGCTTTCTGAATTTACTTACGTAGAGATAAGTTGAAGGGATAAAAGACAAATATGGCACTGAAAGCACATTATTTGTCTCTAATGATCAAATGTCATCTTTTCACATATTTAACCCTTATAATAAATATTCTTCCAACAAGAGGTAAAGGAATTACTTACAGGTAATGGAAGATTCATGAAATATACAGCATCAAGTCCTTTTGGTGAAATAATCAAAGATTAGGAGAGGGCAATCCGAAGATAATTTGTCTGTGAGCAGAAGCAATTTTATTGGGAAGACAGCCATACATGTGTCTGTGCAAGGTGTGGTGTGTGTTTGTGTGTATGTGTGTGTGTGATAATGAATATCCATGGACAGAATTGAAGTAAGAAAGCTATCTCTGTTTATTTTCATATCCATTTTAGAAAAGCAAATCTTCCAAAGTCCCATCTTTTTAACTCAGGAAGAGAAGATGAAAAATTAGCAAAGAGGACCCACTTGCAGACATCTCATACCAGGAGGAAAGAGTATACAGAAAATCAGTGAGAAGTTACATGCAATCATACATATACTACTTTTTTTCCATATGTTTCTAGCTGCACTCTACATTTCTAGATTAAAAAGTGAGGGCACCAAAAGACATTGCAAGAAAGGAAAACCAATAGTTCTCATGAACATAAATACAAAAATTATCAATAAAATATTAACAGTATGAATCCGGAAATCTCTAAAACTAATTATATGACATAGCCAAATGGGATTTATTCCAGATATGTCAGGCTGGATTATCATTTGAAAATTGAGTAATTTAATTTATCATATGATAGATTAAATTACTCAATTTTCAAAATATGATCCAGCCTGACATATCTGGAATAAATCCCATTATACAGTCATATCAATAGATCCAAAAAAAAGCATTTGACAAACTTCAAAATTCATTTATGTTAAAAAGACTCAGCAAATTTGGAATAGAGGAGAACTTCAACAACTTAACAAATAAGAGCCACAAAAAGCCTAAAGTTAAAGCATATATTTTATGGTGAAAACTATGTGCTTTCTTTCTAAAATCTGAAATGAGGCAAGGAAGTCCTGTCTCAACATTCCTATTCAAATTTTATTAGAAATAGTTGCTAATGCAATAAGTCAAGAAGAGAAAATAAAGATATATAAATTTAGAAGAAATAAATTAGAAGTCTTTGGCTGGGCGCAGTGGCTCACGCCTGTAATCCCAGCACTTTGTGAGGCCAAGGCGGATGGATCACAAGGTCAGGAGATTGAGACTATCCTGGCTAACACGGTGAAACACCGTCTACTAAAAATACAAAAAATTAGCCAGGCGTGGTGGCGGGCCCCTGTATTCCCAGCTACGCAGGTGGCTGAGGCAGGAGAATGGTGTGAACCCGGGAGGTGGAGGTTGCAGTGAGCTGAGATCATGCCACTGCACTCCAGCCCGGGTGAGAGAGCAAGACTCCATCTCAAAAAAATAAAAAATAAATGAATTAGAAGTCTTTGCTCAAAAATGGTTAGATTTTCTATGTAGTGATCCCAAAGAATCAACAACCATAAAAAAAACCTCTTGGAACTAATAAACGTTTATAGCAAGGTTGCAGAATATGTGGTTAGTGTACAATAGTCAATTGCTCATACCAACAATAAACAATTAGAATTTGAAACTAAAAAGCACAATCTAATTTACATTAGCACCAGAAATAATAAAATAATTTGATAAAAAGCTAATAAAATGTGCCTGTGATCTATACAAAGGAAATTACAAATCTCTGATGCAAGAAATCAAATAAAATTTAAATAATTGGAGAGACAGTCCATGATTATGAATAGAAAGACCCAATATAGTTAGGGTATTAGTTCTTTCTCACTTGATCTATAGTTTCAACATAATCACAATCAAAAGCTCAGAAAGTTACAATGTGGATGTCAACAAACTGATTTTAAAGCTTATGTGGAAAGATAAAAGATTCAAAATAGCCAACACAGTACTAATGAGGAAGAACAAAGTTAGAAGACTGACTCTCCCCAACTTCAGGGCTTCTTATGCAGCTACAATAAGTAATATAGTGTGGCAAAGAATAGGCAGCTCAATGGAACAGAATAGTGGTCGGGGGATTTTTAGGGCAGTGAAACTATTCTATATTAAATCATAATTGTGTATAGGTTACATTCTGTGTTTTTCAATCTCCATAGAATACAAGAAGAGTGAATATTAATGTAAACTATACACTTTAATTAATGATAATGAATCAATATTGTTTCATGAACTATAACAAATATATCATACTAATATGTTAATAATTGAGGAAACCAGGAGGTGGGGGGACTATAGGAACTCTCTGGGCCATCTGTTTGGTTTTTCTATAAATCTAAAACTGTCCTAAATACTACAATCTATTAATTTAAAAATATTAGATCATAAGTCAAAAATGTGGGAGTTGTCTGTAAAACCTCATTTTCTCTTTATAATAAACCACTCTCCTCTTAATCAAGTCCAGCCCAAGGATTTGGTGTCCTTAATTACTTTCCTATTTATTGGCTTTTCTTTTTCATTCTGTTGCCATTTTCTAGCAGAGATCATCATTACCTCTACCTGGATTTTGCATTAACTTCCTAACTGTTGCCTTCTACCTTTCTATCTTCCAATTCACTATTCAAAATATTGGCAGAATGATCTCCCTTTAATACAAAATGTATCACATCACTCTGCTGCTTAAAACCTTTCACTGGTTTTCTATTTTTAAGTTCTTTCTCTATCTTACAAGAGCCTTTATAATTTAGCTGTTGTTTATCTTTTGGGTTATTTCATTTTACTACAGTTTTTCTTGCCCTTTGGGATATTATACTAAACTTTGCATAGTTTCACTAGAGCCATGCTTTGCATTGTCTTCAATCTTAATATCTAATATTCCCATTGCTTCAATACCTCCCTTGCCATTCTTTCTTCACTTGGTTTATGCTTTTCCCTTGGAAATTTAGCTTAGATATTACACCATCCAGGAAGATTTCTACTCACTACAAACTGAAGCTAAATATCCCTTCTAAGTCACCTTGAATTTTCCTTAACATGGTATACAAACTTCTAATTTCCTTCTCAATATCTGCATTTGATTATAACCTTTGAAAAGGCAAAGTTGTGCCTACCTTATGCATTGAGGTCATCACAGAATCTGCAGTGTAACAAGCTCTCCATTACATACTTCTCAAAAAAAAAAAAACACTTAGAATCAGCCCTAATAATGTCTCACACCTAAATTCATGTCATTAATGAAAAGATACCCTCTCCTTTAAACAAATTTGCAATGGGCTAAATGAAAGAATCGAAATATGGAATTAAAAAACTGAATTAAGAATTAGAATATTGAATTCTGATTTGCCAGGACCCTCCTAGTAACTCAAGAAACATTTTTGGTAACAGTTTTATTGAGTTATAATTCATATATGTTAAAATTTACTCATTTAGTATGTACAATTCATTTTTCAGTATATTCAGAGTTACATGATTATCACTGCAATCAGTTATAGAACATGTTCATTACCACAAAAGGAAATTCTGCCCCATTTCAAAATCACCCCTCAATCCTTTCATGTCCCCAACCCCTAGGTGAATACTAATCAACTTTCAGTTCCTATAGATTTTCTTATTCTGGATATTCCATGTAAATAGAACTATATAATATGTGGTCTTTAATGCCAGGCTTTTAAAAGCTTTTTTTCTGCTTTGTAAGTTTCATCTATGTTGTTCAAGTAACTTTGATAGATTTAGCTACATGTTTTGGAAGTTTTCAACAACAGAGTTTGTCAAAACATAGCCAAATTTAACCTAATTTATTAGTTAAAACAATTAAAAGTACCGTAATTGACATTCATTCTATTGACCAATGTACATCATACCAAATATATTTCATATAACAAAGCTGAAGTTTCATCACTGGTTATGAAAACTTTCATTCTTTAGATTAGGCTGGTATTTGGGGCCTTTCACACAAACACACACACACACATGCCTTTCACAGACATGAGTATGTTTTCTCACACACACACACCTTAGACAAACATATGGCTGTCTTCCCAATAAAATTCTTCTGCTCACAAACAAATTATCTTGGGATTGCCCTCTCCTAATCTTTGATTATTTTACCAAAAGGACTTGATGCTGCATATTTCATGACTCTTGCATTACCTGTAAGTGATTCCTTTACCTCTGGTTGGAAGAATATTTATTACAAGGATTAAATGTATGAAAAGATGACACTGGATCATTAGAGAGAAATAATGTGCTTTGGGTGCCATATTTGTCTTTTATCTTTCAACTTGTCTCTACATAAGTACATTTAGAAAGCTGAAGTATTTTTGTCCTTGAATTGCCTCAAACTAGTCATCTTAGTAGAATATTAATGCCAAGGAGTAGGAACTGCAAAATACAAGGTATACAATAAAGAATGGGAGTTAGTTATACTCCATAAATAGGAGTATAACACTTTTCTTCAGAAGAGTTTACTTCAGTACATCATGGAATAGAATAGCACCAATAGGCTGTATTCAGTCTGCAAATATATCTACAGTTATTGAAACTGACTATTTAAATGTATGTCTCAGAAATATTATTTGACTAAAGCTTGCTCCCTTATAGAGACAGTTCAGTATGCTCTTGAAAGTATAAAGGCTGCCTTTGTTTGACACAGTTCAGTATTATCTTTTTCAAAAACCTGGTGATGAAAACATAGGGAATGATTCTTAAATTCTGATAAAATATACATTATTCTTCAGAACATTTGGGAACAGCTGATTTACTGCTGAGAAAAAAATATTAACAGCAAAGTTTGTTTCACTATGTGTGTAATAAAGCTGCTAATGTTCTTTTTCTCCCTTTTGTAGAAATGGTAAATGAAGATTTGCATTCTGGGTAGAACTTCCTCTTGGGGAAGCAATAGAAGCCTAGACTGACATTCCCTAGGCCCCAAACCTTGTTAAAAGTGGTTTCAGTCCTGGGGACCTAATGCACTGATTGCTTCCCTAGAAGGAGTCTCATTGCTTGCTCCGTTCGGTCCTATTACTGAAGGTCTAATTACATCTATTATGCTGTTCAGTTTCACAGAAGGTTGGGGAAGAAAATTAGAGGTATTAGGGTATGAGATTGGGGGCGTGTAACACACATACAAACAAATACACACACACGTTCATATTGTAGGTTTTAAGAAATTCAATGGTGACCAAACTAGAGTATTCGTGAGATTATTTCTAAACTATCACATATGTTACCGTAACAAGACAAAATGGAGACGGTTCCAATTCCGTGTGATTGCCCAGGCAACAGGGATCCAATTACACTGTCAAAATCTGAGGTGTTGGAGCTTAAAAGCCCCACAGGACCTCTTTGCAACCAAACACATTTTTCTCCATCAGTAAAAGGGCAAGTCAAGGATTTTTGATCCCATTGTAAAGGGTGTCTTACATTCAGAGCTCCCCAAAACATTTCCTAGCCCACTCTTTCCCTGTATAGTGTAAATATTATATGCTTATGCTATGCTTTTGTGGAGCCTTCATGAAGACTGTTATCATGGCCTAATAGAGCTCAAAATGGAAAGGAAGAGGGGGCAGAAGGGAGACTCATTATTTTTTAAATGGCTTCACTTTTCCCGTAGGAATCCTATATATCCCACTTAGCAGAAGCTCATTCCAGCGCTGATTAAGTGGGAAATACACAGAATCTCAAAAGGTCAGATCTATAATCAGCTGTCCTCAGGGGTTGACATGGAAAACTTTTTAATCCAACTTGAATTTATTGCCATCTGATAACAAAGTGAAGAAAACTATGAGACATTAAGTACATATATTTCAATATAGTTACATATATATTACAAATGTGCGTGTGCGTGTGTGTGTGTGTGTGTGTGTGTGTGTTTTAATGGAAGATTCACTGCCTGCCTAAACTCAGAATAACCTGGTTTACCTAAAGCATTTGTTAGGCAATCTTTCCTATAGCATTTTTACTTTATGTTGTTGATTTGTTTTATATTTTGGAGACTTTCAAACTAACAAATTAAGTTTTCGTGGGAATGGTTCTGTATCTATTTGTGAGAAGCAATTCACAAATTGGAGTCTAAAGGTGTATGACTAAAAAAAATGTTTATAAAAGAAATGGAATAATAGGAAAAAATGGAAAAACAAACAGAATTCTTAATAAGCTGCCAAAGTGTGTAACTGCAAACCTGTGATAAACATTTCTTTGTGGGAAGAATATACTTGTGGAGCCGGATGGCTTAAGCTGGACAAAGCCTAGTTTCTTGTCTTATTAAATACATTTTTACTTATTTTAGTAAGGAAATATTAGTCAATATTTCATTAAAAATGACGTCGGTCAAAAGCTGAAGGTTTTTTACTCATCACACCTTAAAATGCCATCTCTATTTATGTCCTCCCATAAATTTGTAGTCATTTCTATCACCTTTATGCTGAGAGCAGCACCCAAATACAAAATGTTAAATCAGTCATGAACCTGCACACTTGCTTATCTGAGTGGAAGGAAATAGATTGTTCCTTTCTTCCCTCCTTATTCCAAGTAGTTATTAAGTTAAGCCTGGAAGAAAATTGACTTTGGAGTTGTCTTGAGCTGTGAGATTGAGAAAAGGTGTGAAGACTTCTCATTTAAACATTATTTCACTTCTCTACTCCCTGGGAGAAAACAGTCTTACAAGAGTGATGGAAAGAAAATGGTATAAGTGGTAAGGTGGCATTTTTTTTTCACTATATGAGTGGTTTTTCCTTATCAGTATTTATAAAAGTCACTGTTGTGCCTATGTTTTCGCACTTCCTGAAGAAGAATAAGAGAGGAAGGAAAGCAGAGTGGTTTCTAGACTTGTGTTCATGGGAAAGCTGGGAGAAAGTACACAGCAAGCAGAGACATTGGGGGGATGAATGTCTGTCTCTTTGTAATTCTGAGTATGTCCCAATGAGTAACAGCACGGCTCTTCTGTTTGTGAGAGACAATTAGAGCACAGAAACCGGGAAGTAAGAAGGCCAGCGATGAGAAGGATCTGCTCTGGGGAAACAGAAACCACCCCCACTGGTTCCACACAGTGGAAATACAGGAATGGACTGGCTAGGAGCACATGGCATGATTCACTTAGCTGGGCTTGAATCCCAGACATATGACCCAGGGAAAACTAGCTAAGTTCTCTGGCCCTCATTTTTCTCATCTGCAACATGGGAATAGTAAGTGTATCTATTTCAATGGTTTTGAGGGATAATTAAATGAAATAATAAAGAATGACAAGCGCAAAGAGTAGTAAGTGCTCATGAGAAGTCAGCTACTGATAGTGTTAACGTTGAGAAGCAACAAAATTCTAAAGCTGAGAAAAATGTTTTCTGTCCTAATCAACTCTGATGGTGATAAGGAAGTATAACTTAAAGTATTTGCCAAGAAACACAAGTGTTTGGGCTAATTGGCTTGAATGGGTCAAGTGTTTCAATACATTTGGGAATATACCTACTGGGAAATAATTAACTGATGAAGAAGGGTTTTCAATGTAGACTGCATAGAGTCCTAATCAAGTGAGGACTGGCTTCTAATGGAAAGCTTATCTTGAGCTGAAAAGAATGTTTTTTGTTTGTTTTATTTTGTTTGCAGGCAGAGAGTGTTCCAGTCCCTCCATTTTTTAAAAAATAAATCTTATTGTGTATATTTGAAATTTACAACATAATGTTATAGGATACACATAGATAGTAAAATGGTTACTATAGTGAAGCAAATTAACATATCTATCATCTCATACAGTTGCTTTTTTTGTGAAAAGAGCAGCTCATGTCTTCTTATTTAACAAAAATATCCAATACAATATAATTGTATTTACTATAGTCATTACATTGCTCATTAGATCTCTAGACTTGTTCATCCTACATACCTGCTACTTTGCATTCTTTGACCTAAATCTCCTCATTTCCTCCTCCTGGTAACCCCACTCCTGGTAACTGTTGTTTCATTTTCTATCTCTGTATATTTGACTCTTTTTTTTTTTCAAGATTCCACATATAAGTAAGATCATGCAATGTATTTGTTTCTGTTCTGGCTTATTTTACTTAGCATAATGCCCCCTAGGCCCATCTATGTTGTGGCAAATGATAAAATTGGCTTCTTTTTCAAGGCTGAATAGGATTTTATTATGTCTATCTATTTATCCATCCATCCATCTGTTTATCTATATATAGAGAGAGGTTTTTTTATCAAATCGTTTGTTGATAATCGCTTATGTTGACTCCATATCTTGGCTATTATGAATAACGTTACAATAAACATGGGAGTACTTATAGCTTTATGAGATGGTAATTTCATCTCTATTGAGTATATATAGGAGCATTATTGTGTTGTATAATTAAAATGTTTATACTGCCCAAAGCAATACAGTTGACCCTTGAATAACATTGGTTTAAATTGCATAGGTCTACTTATATATGATTTTTTATTTTTTTTAGTAAAAGTTGCACAAAGTGTGCCTGCCTCTCCTGCCTCCTGTTCCACCTCCTCCACCTATTCTGCCTCTGCCACCTCTAGATAGCAAGACTAACACCTCCTTTTACTCCTCCTCTTCAGCCTACTCAATGTGAAGACAAAGGTGATGAAGACTTTTATGATGATCCACTTCCAGTAAATAAATAGTAAATATGTTTTCTCTTTATTATTTTCTTATTGGCATTTTTTCTCTTACTCTAAAACTATAATATATAAATATATATAACATACAAAACATGAGCCAATCAACTGTATATGTTATTTGCAAGGCTTCTTGTCAACAGTAGGCTCTTAGTTAAGTTTTGGGAAGTCAAAAATTATTTGTGGATTTTCTACTGCTTGGGGGTCAGCACTCCTAAAACCTGCATTGTTCAAGTATCTACTGCATACAGATTAAACACAATTCCTATGAAAATTTCAATAATATTCTTCATAGAAATAAAAGAAACATTCCTAAAATTGGTTTGGAACCACAAAATACCCTGGATATCCAAAGCAATAATACTAAGAAAGCAAAACAAAGTTGGAAACATCACACTTCCCAATTTAAACTTATATTACCAAGATATAACAATCAAAACAGTATGTAACTAGCGTAGAAGTGGAAATACAGAGCAATGAAATAGCATAGAAAGCCCAGAAATAAATTCAAATATGTATGGTCAAATAATTTTGACACAGGCACCAAGAGGACACAATCAGAAAAGGATAGTCTCTTCAATAAGTGATGATAGGAAAACTGGGTTTTCACATGCAAAAGAATATATAAAATTTATATTGGAGCCTTATCTTAAATCATACAAAAAAAATCAGCTCAAAGTGGATAAAAGATTCAAATATAAGACTTGATCCCGTAAAACACCTAGAAGAGAACGTAAGAGAGAATCCCCTCGATATTGGCCTTGGCAATGATTTTTGGCTATCTTACCAAAAGCTCATGTGACAGAAGCAAAAATGAATAAAGGGGATTGCATCAAACTAAAAAGCTTCTGCACAGCAAAGGATACAATCAACAAAATGAAAAAAGCAACTTCTGGGTTAGAAAAAAAATATTTGCAAACCATGTATCTGATAAAAGGTTAATATCTAAAAATGTCAAAGAGCTCTTTTAACTAAATTTCAGGAAAATAAATCACCTGATTTAAAAAGGGGAAAAGGACCTGAACAGAGTTCTTCCTAAAGAAGATATAAAAATGACCAACAGATATATAAAAAGGTGCTCTACAACACTAGTCATCAGGGAAATGCAAAATTAAACCGCAGTGAAATATCCCCTCATACTTGGTGTCATGGCTATTATCAAAAAGATAAGCAACAAATGTTGGTGAGAGTGTGGAGAAAATGGAATCCTAGTATACTGTTAGTGGGCATGTAGATTGGTACAGCATTATGGAAAACAGTATGTAAATTCCCAAATAAATTAAAAATAATGCTTTTGAGGAGTTACAATATCCAGACAACAAACTATCTTTTCTTAAATATGTACAGAATTTTTAGGAGTTTCATGATTCCAAAATGAGCTTAAGAAATTTAGATCTTGGCTATCTGTTAACCTAGCACTGCTGTAAAGTATCCTGAAAAACTCCTCAACAAATATTCCTGTAACAAAAAATAGGAGACAAATATTTGAATAGACTCTTGTTGGACAATCTTCTTTATTTAACGGTTATGGAGATTGCTCGCTAAGAAAAACTATAAAGAACATTGTCAGCTTAAATGGAGTGCTTTTATCTGTTACCATTTGCCCTGAAATGGTAACTATCTGTGAACATTAGTGTGGGCAGACTGGAAATCTTAAACCAGCACTAACTTTTATTAAATAGGGAAAATATAATGTACATTTTCTCTAATCAACATTCATTAGCACAATCATTTGAGGAATAAACATTTTTTAATAATCAACTAACTGGTAAATTGCATTTTCATATATTCTGAAAATAACTTTCAGTTGTGAAAAGTACAGAGCACAATAGGATTTCATTATCTTGTTAACATAAAAAAATGCCTAAATACCACTTTCCTTCATTTTAACATAACACACATCATATTAAAGCAAGCCTTAATTTTCATATATCTGTTGAGGGCCTACTATGTAACAAGCACTATTCTAAGTACTGTAATTAAATGGAGAACATGTCTCTTAAGGTATTATAGTCTGATAGAAGGAGACAAAAAATAAGCAAATAAAGGAACAAACAATTATGATGAATGTGACAAAGAAAATATCCAACATTGGCATTGAGGTGCTGCTTTAGGAAAGGCTTCTTTGAGGTGCCTTTGAGCAGAGACATGAAGAATGAAAAGGTGCTCATTATGTAAAGGATACCATGAGCTGGACAGAAGCTCAACACGTTTGGAGGATGAGAAGTTGCTGATGCATAATGAGGAGAGGGAGAGTACCTGACACCTAATAACAGAAGGAGGCAGGGCCAGATGAGCTAGGCACTGGAAGCCATGGCCAGATTTAAGATTGAAAAGCTGCTTGTTTGTGTGTGTGTGTGTGTGTGTGTGTGTGTGTGTAAGACAGAGAGGGAGAGAGAGAAAGAGAGTTAGTTCAGCTGGACAACTGAATTATTGCTTTTCATTTTGTACCACCTTTGTTTTTGCATTCATGCAGAACTATTAATATTAGGTTACTGCAAAAGTAATTGCAGTTTTTGCCATTACTTTTAATACTACAATTAAAGATTGTAACTGCTGGGAAAGCTGCACATTTCAGGTAGAGTTTCTGCACATTTCAGGCAGAAAATGTGCTAGTTGAGACAGAGAGAAGCTGTTTTCATGCAAACACACACACACATACACATATACCACCTTTCTTCACATTTTTTGAAGCAGAGATATGACTGTGCCTAGTTTCCATCTGAAATTAACAACTTGACTGTAGGGTGAACAATGGACTGTAGGAGGGCAACGCTAGGGGCAGAGATACCAGTTAGGAAGCCTTTGTAGTATGGTAGGCAAGATATGGTAGTGGCTTGAAATAGGATGGGGGCTGGGGAGATGGTGTCATGTCTATATATATACCTCTATATACGTGATATATTTTGGAGATAGGACTTATGGTGGATTGAATGCATGGATTAAGTCACAGGGAAATTAATGTGGGCTGTGGTACAAAATAGGCAGGGAGCAGTGGGTGTTTAACATGACAGACCTTCATTGAGGTAAAACACTTTCGCCTTCCATAAATCACTGTAGCATGCAACATCAGGAACTCAAAAAGACCAAAAAACTCTATTAGCACTGAACCATAGCATCTCTATAATAGGCATATTTAACAAAATGACATTAGTGCTATTCATTTTCCTTATTATGCATATTTGAGGAATCAGGCCAGAGAGAGAAAAAACTGTACCAAGAGCAACCTGCTCTGCTGAGGGGGGAGGCAAATGTACTCTGTGTTCCCTCAAATCCTCAACTCTCCTGTGCTGTGTTCTGTGCACAGCTGCAACACAATTTCTTATAGGGTGCATTCACTACTGTGGCCCATGACAAAGGATGCAGTGATTTTGAAATGATGGATGTGACCCTATGGTGGATAATAATATAAAATCAGTGAGAATTGACTGGGAATGATGTAGAATAAAACAGAAAGCACTGCAGTGTGTCTCAGGTACATTCTTACTGGGAAATCCCTAGTTTCTGGCTTTGGTGTAACTATCCAAATGACTTGGAATAGGCTTATTTCCTTAATGGCATCAACATTATATGTTTATGACAGCTAGATATGAATGAGTTGAGCAGACATTGAAGATCAATTATTTGCTAGGTGGTGATTACTGAAAAAGAGGTGAGGAACATAAAACCTGCTAAGAAACTGGAGAAATGAGACGGGGTGGGCAGAGAAGATTTCCAGAAAACCACATGAAAACAGCAGAGTGCCAGGCCAGTAGTCAGAGAGATTTAGCATTCAGGGAAGAGTTGGCAAAAAGAAGAGTGGCGGGGTCTCATAGGCAAACTTTGCGTTGCACAGTTTTGCCTATGCCCACTTTTAGAAACGCGATATTGTCAACTGGAGACCCATAATTTATATCTAAGGAATTTCTAGGCAGCCTCCATAAATGCTGCCTTTTCCTAGTGAATCGAAGGATTTAGGAATGTCACTGCATACTCGGTCGTCCTGTATCCCCATTCCCCAGGTCAAAACCCATGTGTTAGACGTGAGCTGTAGGCAATGTCTGTACACAATTTCTTCATCTCACTCATAGTTGAATGCTGAGATTGTTGAATGGTCAGAACAAAGCCATATCTTAAGACAATAATGAAAAGATAGAAGCCCCTCTAGCTGTAGGTTAAGCAAGAGTCCAAGATCTCTCCTAGCAGCGGCATGGGGAAGGGTTGAGTATTTTAATTAGTGAATATTAAACAGAACAAGTCAAGTCAAGTCATGTGAATAGTTTTGGGTGATGCAATTTGAGAGGGATATCAGCAAACCAGGATGTGCTCAGGAAAGGAAAAAGATTGTTTATATGTTATAGATCTGGAAACAAATAATATGAGAAAATATTAAAGAAAGTAAGAACTCACTTATTCAGGAGGGTAGTAAGAGCCCCTATTACATTGCTAGCACTGGACTAAAGTCTGAAGACACAGCACAAGCAATTCTAAGAAAGTTTAGTCAAAGAAAAAGAGAAGCATTTAGGGAGATGTGAAAGTGGCCATCATTTATGTTAAGGACATTTATGCAGACAGAGGATAGACTTGACCTCTTTTTGTTTCATTTCATTATTTGTTAAGAAAAAAAAAATGAGGAGGGTGAGAAGGAAAAAGAGAGAAAGAAGAGGGAGGAGGAGAGACACGGTTTGACCACACTGATGCTTTCCACCAGGAGTGGCCCAGATTTTGTGAGACCTAAAGCTTATGTAATTTGGGGACCCTTTTAAAGAAAAGAACATTATATATGTAGATTAATATTTATTTAGAAATTTCAGAGTTTTAAAGTGTTGACAAATACTAGAAACATCCCAAAGTCCAGAAAAAAAGAACAATGTTTTTGTTAGTTAATTGCCTAACTCACACCTTTATGGTACTTTTTAGCCTACGTTTTGGACTGCGGACTCCCTGAACAACTTTTCCTATAACAACAATGTTGTAATGTTAATTTCTATGTTTCTATATAGAAGAGAATAAAAGATAGAGCAAATGGAGAGACACTTCAGCCTTTCTTGTAGCATAGTTGATAGAAAGGTGTTTTTAACTATTGATAGTTTAGAAATTTTTCCACAGAATAGCTTTTGGTGCTGAACATTTCAAGCCTCCTTCTGTCACGATCACATATGCACTGTGGAGCTTCTGGGTAGATTTCTCTTTGACTTGTAAGTTTCTCCTGTGGAGCCCTAGTATTTCTCCAGAAATGCCTCAGGTAGATCTTGATTACCCCACCTTCTACCTCCATGCATGGAACAAGTGATATAGAGTTCTCTGTCCAAATTTTAACTAGAGAAGCTCTGCTTATTCCAGCCATATAGAGTGGACTTCCAAAATCCAAGGAGATGCCAAAGGTGAGCAGCCAAGGAAATCTGCCCTAGGTGCAGGCAATAGAGGGTGCATTGTCTGAAGATGATTTAGAAATAATAATTAATACAATTAATAACTGATATGCTTTTTATTATCACCAC
Organism: Nomascus leucogenys; assembly: GCF_006542625.1. Classification (NCBI taxonomy): domain Eukaryota; kingdom Metazoa; phylum Chordata; class Mammalia; order Primates; family Hylobatidae; genus Nomascus; species Nomascus leucogenys. The sequence goes on along the minus strand of NC_044381.1, from coordinate 53,138,491 downwards.
GTACCAGCAATTCTAAACAATGTCAGTGAAAAAATACTCCTTCACCAAAAAACTTTTGTTAGTCTCCATTGAAAATAACTGTTGTAGCTCCTCTGGTGTTTTATTTTTTTAATTTTTATTTTTTATTTTTTTTCCATATTTGTTTTCTTTTTTTTATTATACTTTAAGATTTAGGGTACATGTGCACAATGTGCAGGTTTGTTACATATGTATACATGTGCCATGTTGGTGCGCTGCACCCATTAACTCCTCATTTAACATTAGGTATATCTCCTAATGCTATCCGTACCCCCTCCCCCCACCCTAAAACAGGCCTGGGTGTGTGATGTTCCCCTTCCTGTGTCCATGAGTTCTCATTGTTCAGTTCCCACCTATGAGTGAGAACATGCGGTGTTTGGTTTTTTGTCCTTGAGACGGTTTGCTGAGAATGATGGTTTCTAGCTTCATCCATGTCCCTACAAAGGACATGAACTCATCATTTTTATGGCTGCATAGTATTCCATGGTGTATATGTGCCACATTTTCTTAATCCAGTCTATCATTGTTGGACATTTGGGTTGGTTCCAAGTCTTTGCTATTGTGAATAGTGCCGCAATTAACATATGTGTGCATGTTTCTTTATAGTAGCATGATTTATAGTCCTTTGGGTATATACCCAGTAACAGGATGTCTGGGTCAAATGGTATTTCTAGTTCTAGAACCCTGAGGAATCGCCACACTGACTTCCACAATGGTTGAACTAGTTTACATTCCCACCAACAGTGTAGAAGTGTTCCTATTTCTCCACATCCTCTCCAGCACCTGTTGTTTCCTGACTTTTTAATGATCACCATTCTAACTGGTGTGAGATGGTGTCTCATTCTGGTTTTGATTTGCATTTCTCTGATGGCCAGTGATGATGAGCATTTTTTCATGTATCTGTTGGCTGCATAAATGTCTTCTTTTGAGAAGTGTCTGTTCATATCCTTTGCCCACTTTTTGATGGGGTTGTTTGTTTGTTTCTTGTGAACTTGTTTGAGTTCATTATAGATTCTGGATATTAGCCCTTTGTCAGATGAGTAGGTTGCAAAAATTTTCTCCCATTCTGTAGGTTGCCTGTTCACTCTGATGGTAGTTTCTTTTGCTGTGCAGAAGCTCTTTAGTTTAATTAGATCCCATTTGTCAATTTTGGCTTTTGTTGCCATTGCTCTTGATGTTTTAGACATGAAGTCCTCGCCCATGCCTATGTCCTGAATGGTATTGCCTAGGTTTTCTTCTAGGGTTTTTATGGTTTTAGGTCTAACATTTAAGTCTTTAATCCATCTTGAATTAATTTTTGTATAAGGTGTAAGGAAGGGATCCAGTTTCAGCTTTCTACATATGGCTAGCCAGTTTTCCCAGCACCATTTATTAAATAGGGAATCCTTTCCCCATTGCTTGTTTTTGTCAGGTTTGTCAAAAATCAGATAGTTGTAGATATGCGGCATTATTTCTAAGGGCTCTGTTCTGTTCCATTGATCTATATCTTTGTTTGGTACCAGTACCATGCTGTTTTGGTTACTGTAGCCTTGTAGTATAGTTTGAAGTCAGGTAGCATGGTGCCTCCAGCTTTGTTCTTTTGGGTTAGGATTGACTTGGCAATGCGGGCACTTTTTTGGTTGCATATGAACTTTAAAGTAGTTTTTTCCAATTCTGTGAAGAAAGTCATTGGTAGCTTGATGGGGATGGCATTGAATCTATAAATTACCTTGGGCAGTATGGCCATTTTCATGATATTGATTCTTCCAACCCATGAGCATGGAATGTTCTTCCATTTGTTTGTATCTTCTTTTATTTCATTGAGCAGTGGTTTGTAGTTCTCCTTGAAGAGGTCCTTCACTTCCCTTGTATGTTGGATTCCTAGGTATTTTATTCTCTTTGAAGCAATTGTGAATGGGAGTTCATTCATGATTTGGCTCTCTGTTTGTCTGTGATTGGTGTATAAGAATGCTTGTGATTTCTGCACATTGATTTTGTATCCTGAGACTTTGCTGAAGTTGCGTATCAGCTTAAGGAGATTTTGGGCTGAGACGATAGGGTTTTCTAGATATACAATCATGTCATCTGCAAACAGGGACAATTTGACTTCCTCTTTTCCTAATCAAATACCCTTTATTTCCTTCTCCTGCCTAATTGCCCTGGCCAGAACTTCAAACACTATGTTGAATAGGAGTGGCATCCCTGTCTTGTGACAGTTTTCAAAGGGAATGCTTCCAGTTTTTGCCCATTCAGTATGATATTGGCTGTGGGTTTGTCGTAGATAGCTCTTAGTATTTTGAGATATGTCCCATCAATACCTAATTTATTGAGAGTTTTTAGCATGAAGCGTTGTTGAATTTTGTCAAAGGCCTCTTCTGCATCTACTGAGATAATCATGTGGTTTTTGTCATTGGTTCTGTTTATATGCTGGATTACGTTTATTGATTCTCATATGTTGAACCAGCCTTGCATCCCAGGGATGAAGCCCACTTGATCATGGTGGATAAGCTTTTTGATGTGCTGCTGGATTCAGTTTGCCAGTATTTTATTGAGGATTTTTGCATCGATGTTCATCAGGGATATTGCTCTAAAATGCTCTTTTTTGGTTGCGTCTCTGCCAGGCTTTGGTATCAGGATGATGCTGGCTTCATAAAATGAGTTAGGGAGGATTCCCTCTTTTTCTGTTGTTTGGAATAGTTTCAGAAGGAATGGCACCAGCTCCTTCTTGTACCTCTGGTAGAATTCGGCTGTGAATCTATCTGGTCCTGGACTTTTTTTTGGTTGGTAAGCTATTAATTATTGCCTCAATTTCAGAGCCTGTTGTTGGTGTATTCAGAGATTCAACTTCTTCCTGGTTTAGTCTTGGGAGGGTATATGTGTCGAGGAATTTATCCATTTCTTCTAGACTTTCTAGTTTATTTGCATAGAGGTGTTTATAGTATTCTGACGGTAGTTTGTATTTCTGTGGGATTGGTGGTGATATCCCCTTTATCATTTTTTATTGCATCTATTTGATTCTTCTCTATTTTCTTCTTTATTAGTCTTGCTATCGGTCTGTCAATTTTGTTGATCTTTTCAAAAAACCAGCTCCTGGATTCATTGATTTTTTGAAGGATTTTTTGCATCTCTATTTCCTTCAGTTCTGCTCTGATCTTAGTTATTTCTTGCCTTCTGCTAGCTTTTGAATGTGTTTCCTCTTGCTTCTCCAGTTCTTTTAATTGTGATGTTAGGGTGTCAATTTTAGATCTTACCTGCTTTCTCTTGTGGGCATTTAGTGCTATAAATTTCCCTCTACACACTGCTTTGAATGTGTCCCAGAAATTCTGGTATGTTGTGTCTCTGTTCTCATTGGTTTCAAAGAACATCTTTATTTCTGCCTTCATTTCGTTATGTACCCAGTAGTCATTCAGGAGCAGGTCGTTCTGTTTCCATGTAGTTGAGCGGTTTTGAGTGAGTTTCTGAATCCTGAGTTCTAGTTTGATTGCACTGTGGTCTGAGAGACAGTTTGTTATAATTTCTATTATTTTGCATTTGCTGAGGATAGCTTTACTTCCAACTATGTGGTCAATTTTGGAATAGGTGTGGTGTGATGCTGAAAAGAATGTATATTCTGTTGATTTGGGGTGAAGAGTTCTGTAGATCTCTATTAGGTCGGCTTGGTGCAGAGCTGAGTTCAGTTCCTGGATATCCTTGTTAACTTTCTGTCTCGTTGATCTGTCTAATGTTGACAGTGGGGTGTTAAAGTCTCCCATTATTATTGTGTGGGAGTCTAAGTCTCTTTCTAGGTCTCTAAGGAATTGCTTTCTGAATCTGGGTGCTCCTGTATTGGGTGCATATATATTTAGGATAGTTAGCTCTTCTTGTTGAATTGATCCCTTTACCATTATATAATGGCCTTCTTTGTCTCTTTTGATCTTTGTTGGTTTAAAGTCTGTTTTATCAGAGACTAGGATTGCAACCCCTGCCTTTTTTTGTTTTCCATTTGCTTGGTAGATCTTCCTCCATCCCTTTATTTTGAGCCCATGTGTGTCTCTGCACGTGAGATTGGTTTCCTGAATATTCACTGGTTTCTCTTCAGATCAAATAACTATTTCGCCTTTTCCTCTGGTGTCTTAATAATATATATGTAAGATTCAGAGTATCCCATTATTACTTGTACTATATTCTTCATGGAAGTTAATTTGGAAAACTCTCAGCTTCCAATACACTAGAATTAGTTGTAGGAACGGGTTTCTGGAGTAAGTTTCTAATGGTTCTGAAGCATTCAATCTTACTTTGGCTACAGTCTATGTCCCCAGTCTCTGTGGTATTACTTATTTTTGTGGTTAGACAAATTTTAAATAAAAAATATTAATAGAATGATTGCAAAAATGAAGAAACAGAACTTGAGTTATAGAAGTTTTGTTATTCTATGTGACCACTTAGAGATTTGTTTGTGCTTAAAATATAAACTAGTGAATGATACAAATTACAAACTGTGAAGTATACTATTTCTGTTTGGTGAGTGCAAATTTTAGTTCATAGGACAAATTATTAATTTGAATAGTATATCTAAAATGAAAATTTATTCTTTTAAGATTATTTGTTTAAAAACAAACAATAATTAGTAATGGTGAGTGATTATCACATTATTATTACTGAAAATAATGTGATTGTATAGAGGAGGGGATTGTTTATAAAAAAAACAGTCTTCACAAGGTGTCAAATATGATAGGTATACTGTCCACAAATCAAGTTTTGAAGTCACTGGATTATTGGGCCAAGCCTCAGAACTGCAGGGAGGGCAGTGATGCACAATTTTAAGAGGGAGAGCTTTGCTTCTCTACTTCCACTGCAAGAACTGCCTTTCTAAGCAATTGGAATTATCCAAAAATGAAATGGGCTGCCAGAGAGCTAAAAATTTTCCAGAGGAAATGGTGAAGCAGTCTCACTAATTACTTATTACAAATTTTGTGGAAGAGGCTCCAGTATGAAACGCAAAACAAAAAAGAAGGATGATTAAAAACTCAGGATTGGCCGGGTGCAGTGGCTCACACTTGTAATCCCAGCACTTTGGGAGGCCGAGGTGGGCAGATCACGAGGTCAGGAGATCGAGACTACGGTGAAACCCCGTCTCTACTAAAAATACAAAAAATTAGCCGGGTGTGGTGGTGGGCGCCTGTAGCCCCAGCTACTCGGAGAGGCTGAGGCAAGAAAATGGCATGAACCCAGGAGGCGGAGCTTGCCGTGAGCCGAGATCACGCCACTGCACTCCAGCCTGGGCGACAGAGCGAGACTCTGTCTCAAAAAAAAAAACCAAAAAACTCAGGATTATTTCCAAGACTCTGATTTTTTAAAATTTTAAAATATTTAATCAACAAACAACAATTGTCTGTGTTCAAGATGTACAACATGATTATTGTACACACACATGCACACACACATAGTGTAATAATTACCACATTCAAATTAATTAATATATCACTACTCAGAGTTACGTGTGTGTGTATACATGTGTGTGGTGAGGGCACTTAAAATCTGCTCTCATATCAAATTTCAAGTAAACAATATAGTATTTTTAACTATAGTCACCACACTGTACATTAGATACTCAGAGCTTATTCATCTTGTAACTGAAAGTTTGTACCTTTTGACCAACATATCTTCTTTTCCCTCACCCCCAGCCCCTGAATGCCACCATTCTATTATCTGCTTCCATCAGTTTAACTTTTTTAGATTTTACACGTAAGTGAGATCAAATGATATTTGTCATTTGGAGTCTAGCTTACTTCACTTAGTATAATGTCCTGTAAGTGTATCCATGTTGCTGCAAATGGCAAGATTTCCATCTTTTTTCATGCTGAGTAATATTCCATTATACATCACATTTTCCTTATCTATCCATCCTTAGATGAACGTTTAGATTGTTTCTGTATCTTGGATATTGTGAGTAATGCCACAGTGAGCATGGTAGTGCAGATGTCTCTGAAATGTTGATCTTATTTCCTTTGGAAATGAATCTAGATGTCCATATTCCCTACACGATTTGGGGTTTTCAGCCAGCACTTCTTTAAATATGCTTTCTGCCCTTTCTCTCTTGTTTTTCCTTCTGAAACTCGTATAATTATACAATTCTTATACTTGATGTCCCATAAGTTCTTTATGCTTTATTTTTTTCTTTTTGTTCATCTAATTGGTTAATTTCAAATGGCCTGTCTTTAGGTTCATTAATTCTTTCTTGTGCATAATTGATTCTGCTCTTAATGATCTCAATTGAGTCTTCCAGTTCTATTATGGTATTCTTCAGCTCTAGGATTTCTGGTTCATTGTTTTTTCTTATTCTATATTACATTTCTCATTTTGTTAATCCATGGTTTTTCTAATTTTCTTTCATTGACTGTCTGGGTTTACTGGTATCTCATTGAGCTTCTTTAAGATAACTATTTTGAATTCTCTTTTAGACAATCCATAGATCTCTATTTCCTTGGGGTTGGTTACTATAGCTTATTAGTAACTTTATTAGCTGTATTAGTTTCTTTCAGTGATGTCATATTTGCTTGATTCTTTTTTATCTATGTAGCTTTGCATTGGTATCTATGCATTTGAAGGAGCAAATACTACTTCCAGTCTTTACAGACTGTTTTTGGCAAATAAAAATCTTCTCAAGTTGAGCCCCAAGGCTGACAGGATTGCCTCCAAGATTGTAGTCGAGTGTTGTTGGAGCCAGGTCATGTGAGTTTTGCTGAGTTTACAATAAGGTCCGTGGTTGGTAGGTCTGTTACCAGGGGCTCAAGCAGATGTGAATCCTGTCTGCTCCCTAGCTGGACTGTATTGCCTCCAGGACCTTCGTCAGTAGGGCTGGTGCTGGAATGAGCAACCACTTCAGAGTCCACAGTTGGTAGGCTTGTTACCAGGTACACAAATGGTGTGGCTTCCTCCAGGTCTGTCAGAGTACTCTTACTGGGTCACTGGGTGCATCCTTGGGCAGTCAGTACTGGCCCTGGACTGCAGCTGAGAAGGTTGGGACCAAGTCACAGGGTTGCTTCAGGTCTAGTCTTGCCTCTGTAGATATAGACAGGTGTATCTCTCTCTAGGATCTTAGGTGGGAAAGAGTGCTCTCAAACTGCAGCTGAGGGAGGCTAGAGCCAAGTTACAAGACAATTTCAAGATCCTTAGTGAAACTGATATAAGGAGGCCTGCATGAACATTTTTGTTTCCCTCTGTGTCTCTGGGCAAGCAGGACTGTCTCAGACTGTAGCTGTGAGGGACTACAGCTGAGGAATAGGGCCACTTCAGGATCTGCTGTGGAACTGACATAGGCAGACCTGCTCCAGGGACTAAGATACACATGTCTTCCTCGGGGTATCTGTGTAGGCAAGATTGTTTGTTGAAGGACAAAAGAATGATGGTCATGATCAACTCAGTATACCACTGGAGGCTATATGAGTAAACAGCAAACTATTCTCATGAAAGCAGGATGTTGGCAAACTGACAAACTGTGTCTCTCACCCAGAAGGAATGCTGAGGACTGTCATGACCCAGACACAAGTAATTCTTGTGATTAGGCAAATCTGAAGCCTGTTAGCAATAACATGAACCTGTGATCAATCAAGCAGCTGACCAGTTGTTACCTCCTCCCTCCTGTTCTTTCTACCCAATAAATATAAAGGGCTGTAGAAGCTCAGGGTGGCTGCCTTTGCTCACTAGAAGCAGTGAGCTCTCTTCTTCTTCCCCTGGAAAACAGTTTCTTTTGTCTTAAGTTTTCATTTCTACATTTGTCCCCCTTTGTTCAGTCTCATAATGACGGTCTCAAGTAGTGACAGTAGTAACTGTTGTAATGATGGTCTCAAGTAGAAACCATGGCAGTCAGCCACAATTGTTCTCATACCAGTGCTGAGAGGAGCTAGATCTTAGTGATAGGGCCATTTTAGGGTCCACTGTTATGACCAACGTTGGTGATCCTGTCCTCTAAGGCACAATTGGGCATGACTCCTCCAAGGTCCCTTGATGGATGGTCCTGGTAACAAGACCAAGGTGAAATGGGGCTGTAAATAAGTTCACAGGTGTACAGGGCCATTTCCAGGTCCTGAGTCTGGACCACATTGGCAAGCCTGCCACCTGAACATGGGTCTATCCTCTCAAAATGGCCCCACTAGCTCTTGGGCTCCACTGGAATTTTACAGCCTTCTACCTGAATCCCAAAGCTTTCACTAAGTCACTTTTGTCCATGGATGGCTGCAAAATTATTGTTACTGTGGGGGCTTATGAGTTGGAGACCTCCTATTCCACCATATTGCTGATGTCATTTTCTTTACCCTCTGTAATAATTCTACTCAACTCATGTATATTAGTTATCTATTGCTGCATAACAAATGCCTCAAAACATATTGTCTACAAATAACAAATATTTATTATCTCATAGTTTCTATGGGTTGGGAATCTGGGTATGGCTTTGCTGGGTGTCTCTGGCTCAAGGCCTCTTATGAGAATTCAAGAAAGCTGGGGCCAGAACTGTGTTCTCATCTCATGGTTCAATTGGAGAAGACCTACCTCCAACATTACTCAAGTCAAGTGGCTATTGGCAGGCATTAAACAGAAGTCAGCATGCTGTATTTTATTGTAACACAGCCATGCTCATTGGTACACATTATTGTCTATAGCTGTTTTCGTGCTATAACAGCAGAATTCAGTACCTGTGTGTGTTACCTACATGTTCTTAACTTCTGTGTTCTTGATACTCTGATATCTGGTACCTTGCTGACCTGAAAGGGCAGCCCCTTCCAGGGTTAGCTGATTCCTAGAAATAGTAAACAACTTGCCTGCAAGCACACTTTTGATATGCAAACCAACAAATCTAGAGCCTAAGCCTCTAACTGCTCCTTTTATTGAGTCTTCACAGTATCCTCCTGCCCAATCACATCAGGGCCAGGTACTAGACAATTAGGAACAGCTCCTTTAGTCCATATTCCACCAAAATTATTCCAACAACCCAAACCTAAGTCTGCTTAGCCTGTTTACCTCGCCTCATCCATTCCTTCCCTCAAAAACCACAATAAAGGTTCTTGCTCACAGCACCTGCCTCTGCCCACTCATCTCACCTTGGTGCTTCCTTGAGTAGCCCTATGTGGCATGCCATGCCTCCTGCTTCTAGGGGACTGTGCCTATAATAAAACCTTCTTCCCTTATGTAAATTGTTTTCATATCTGTATGTCTGACCATACTTAATTAAAACAAATCGAGGTACCATTAAATCATTGCAACAAAGACCACATGACCTGCAAGGCCTAAGCTATTTACTATCTGACCTTCTACAGAAAAGGGTTGCTGACCCTTTCTGTAGAACATATTCTTCCAAGTTGACTCACATGGCTATTGGCGACCTCAGAGTTTTCCAAACTCACTTACATGAGCCTCTTGCTAAAGTGATCAATTGTTGCATATACTGGACTTTAAGGGCTAAATGCAGGAAAGTTTCAGGAAAACTCAGACAGTTGGTCACCCTGTCAAGACATAACAGCTGGCTTTCCCAAATTGAACAGCCTGAGGAGTGTCCAGGAAGAAAGCCATAGTTCTTTTATAACTTATGCCAGAATTAATATTCTATTACTCCTGTCATATTGTATTGTAAGTGAATTGGTCAGTCCAACACACACCAGAGGGGGCTTCTATGAGACTATAAATATCAAGGAGCAGGGCTTATTGGGGGCCAACTTAGAAGCTGCCTACCACACTATCCTTCCCTTACCTATCTTTTTATCACTACAGCAATAAATGAAAAAATACTTTTTTAGTTTGTGTAGAGGATAAGCTAACATTTCTTGGTACCCTACAGTATTGGGTGTATATGCCCACTAACACATGAAGGAATCAAATGAATCTGAAACTTTTAAATCATGCTGTGTATGGCAAGGCAATAAGAAAATAATTTGAATATGTGAGATATAATCTCTACTCTGATAATTAGCATTAAACTGCTCATATCACTAATACATGAACATGGTTTATGGCACACCTTTCTCAGTGTGCATCAAATGCGAAGCATCCTCAGATTTACTTAAGAAATATATAGACTCTTGTATTTAACATAATTAGTCCATAAAAGATCCTCTCATTTATATATTTCCCTTTCTTTTCCATTTTTCAATTTCTTTTATTCTAGAAAAGAGATCACTAGCTGAATGATTACTTAATAAACATCTACATTCTAATTATGATTTTCCCTTAATGTGGGTAATCTT